>NC_071995.2:63931111-64264166 GCF_028885655.2 Pongo abelii | reverse complement strand
AGAAAATGTTATTGAAAATTATGTGGAAATGGTAGATTCTGGAATGCAATAGAATTGTTACATAAGTTAAAAGACCCCAAGATCAAGGAAAGGAAGTTGGGTTGGGCACAGTGGCTCACGTCTGTAATCCCAGCTCTTTGAGAGGTTGAGAAGGGAGGATCACTTGAAGTTAAGAGTACAGGACCATGCTGGGCAACATACGGAAACCCTATCTCAACAAAAAAAATTTTTTTAAATAAGCCAGGAATGGTAGCATGCGCCTGTAGACCCAGTTGGTTGCACCACTGCACTCCAGCCTGGGGGACAGAGTGAGACCCTGTTTTTTTTGTTGTTGTGGTTTTGTTTTGTTTTTAAAAAAAGGAAGGAAGATTGATACAAGTTATAACTGAAGTTATAACAGTCAGAATGTGGAATTAAACAATTATTACTCAATCTGTGATCACATGTTGAGATTTTGCCCAGCCTCTTTCCTCTGTTTTCATCTGTTGCATTGTTTGCATGAAGGACCGTATCTTATATAGGAAATAAGAGAAGAAGGATATGTCACCCTGATCACTCCAGGGTCCACTGCAAAGTCTTTTTCCCCAGGGCAGCCTTTGATATTGGCTGAACTTAAGTCAGCCAGTTTCCTGTGTGATGAGCACTCACATTTGATTTTTTAAGCTCGCCACGCACCTTCCCTATCAATTTCCTTCCAATATGTTTCTGATAAGGACCATTGCCACTTCTTGAGTATCAGGTTCAGGTGCAGTAGTACTTGTCAGAGTTGCAGGTAAAATAGAAGACACTCAGATGATTTGAATTTCAAATAACAATGAATAATTTTTAACATAAGTGTGGCCCAGAGCATCCTGTATTTTTATTTGCTAAATCTAGCACCCTATGTTTTGTATTCCATGTCTCTATTTTTGATGTTTCCTTCTTTGGCTTGGTTCCAACATTTCATTTAGCCCCTCTAGAGCCAGTGCTTTTCCACCTCTGCTGTCCTCTGCTGGTCATGGTTGGTCACTGGCACTGGAGGGAAAAGCCCAACAGCTTTGGCTTAAAATAATGTTGAAGGAATATGGATAAAGCATGTGCATCTAGCAAATATTCATTGGGCATAGTCCATGTTCCAGGTTATGTGATGAGCTAGTGAACATTCCATGTCCTCAAGAAGCTCCCAGGCTAGAAGACAAGAGAGACTTGTACAGAACATACACTGGACTGGAAGTCAGAAGTCCCAGGAAAAAACATTCTGGTCTAAAATCTTTCACAAACAAGCTATGCAACGTTGAAGTCACTTAGGTTTTTGGGATTTCTAGCCTCTCATCAAAATAAAGGATAGATGTCAGGAAGAAAAAAAAATAGTATTGGAAAAATGCAGCAGAATTTATCTTGGAGAGGTAGCTTTTGGGAAGAGTGAAATAGCCCAGATAGAGCTCCCAAAGTTATGGAAGTACTCCCAAAGTCATGGAGAGGCAAGGAGGTGATGGACAGAGGGTTAAGTAACTAACAGGAGTGCTGGTGGTTTATAGGTGACAACTGGCTGTGGAAACATCCTCCTTGGAACACTCAGAAATAGCTGGGACGTGATTGTATTTCCTGCAATTACACAACATATGTTCCTGAGATATTTTGTTTAGGGGGACCACAGAAGGCTGGAGAATTTCATGACTCTTGAAGATCCTATGAAATGAAGTTGTTGCTAATTTTTGAGATCCCACACATCTCCAACAGTCCACAGCCCTACTATGTATTATGACAGAAATAGAAATGACATACTAAATGAGACCAGAGAAAGGCATGATCCATGTCAACTGCTGGAGTCATGAAAAAAACTCATGACCTATCTGTGGCACCAGTCCCTCCAACAGAGTTCATTAGCTCCTTGAATGGTACTCTCCTCCACCTGATTGCTCAGGCTAGAATCTTAGAGGCAACCTCAACTCCTGCCTCTCTCTTCCCCACCTGCCCTTTTATTCCTTCATAGAATTTATAGTTCTACAAATTCTACCTCTGAAAAATATGCTTGTTCTGCCCACTTCCCTCCATCTCCTGGACTATCCCAGTTTAGGCTGCCATGGCTTCTTCCCGAACAGCCTCCTAAAAGGTCTTGCCGATTCCCTGCTTGTGTTTTCTGACCCATTCTCCACAATGCACGCAAGAGTCATCCTAAAAATTTATCCCATCAATGGCTTCTCATGGCCTGTAGCAGAAAACATGATGAAAAAGTCCTTTCTGAGCTGGCTTGTGCATAACTCCTAAGTTTCTCTTCTCTCTGGTCACTGCCCTCTTTCACATCATGCTAAGCTCCAGCTCTACTGAACTGGTGTGGTTTATCTCATATGTTGGGTTCTCTCTTGCCTTCAGGTCTTTTACAGGTACAAATTTCTTTAAGGACCCTTCCCTAATCCCTCTAGAGGAAAAGTTTTTCATTCTGTAGAGACACTTATCCTAATGATAAGAATGATGATGATAAAAATTACAGTGCTCACTGCAAGCCAGGTACTACTCTGAGCTCTTCATATGTAATAACAGATAAATGCTCCTATAACATAGTTTTCCTGTCAAAGTTCTCATAACATTTCATTTAAATTGCTTTCTTGATTATCTAATCCCATTATTATAATGTAGAGAAGACAGGGACTCTCTGTCTTGCCCACCCTTGTAGCAACAACACCTAGCACAGATGAGTATTATTTAAGGTCTCTTTAAAAATGAATAAAACTTTATTTATTTATTTATTTATTTATTTATTTTTGAGATGGCATCTCACTCTGTTGCTCAGGCTGGAGTGCAGTGGTGCGATCTTGGCTCACTGCATCCTCCACCTCCTGGGTTCAAGTGAATCTCCTGCCTCAGCCTCCAGAGTAGCTGGGACTACAGGCGTGCACCACCACACCCGGCCAATGAATACAACTTTAAAATGTGAAAACAGAAGTGTTTCTAGTTAGAGTCAGAGTTGGAAATGGACAGAATGTATTTAGAGAGGGGAAAATAATTTACTGTGGCTAAAACAGATGGTACACATAGGAGATAAGCCTCAAATATTATATAGGAGGCCAATCAGGGAGGCCCACTCCTAAGGGGTTTTGATCAACAGAAACTCTTAATTTTTTTTCTTTTATTTTCAGTAGAGATGGGGGTCTTGCTGTGTTGCCCAGGCTGGTCTAGAACTTGTGGACTCAAGCAATTCTCCTGCCTCAGCCTCCCAAAGTGCTGGGATCACAGGCTACTGTACCCAGTGAAACTCTTAATTTTAATGCACTCAAATTTATCAGTTTATATTATCTAAAAGTCACCACCAAAAGAGTGAAAGGCAAGCCACAGAGTAGATATTTGCTACACATAAAACAAACATGGGCCTTATAACCAGAATATATAAAGCACTTCTATAATTGGATATTTACATGCAAAAAAACAAAGTTGACTACATATCAAAACATATACAAAAATTAACTCAAAATGGATCATAGACCTAAAAGTAAGAACTGAAAAAATTAAACTCAGAAAAAATCAGTCATTCTTAGATTAGGCATTGGTTGCTTTGATATGATATCAAAAATATAAATAACAAAAGAAAAATGGAGAAATTAGACTTAATCAAAATTTAGAACTTTTGTACTTCAATAGACATCAAGAAAATGAAGACAACTCATTGAAAACAAGATGTAGGGTCCCAACACAGACACTGAGTGGAATGACATCTTATGCAAAAAGGGCATCTTGCCCCCCAAGGAAAGTCTGAAAGAACTGGAAAACAAGGCAGAAGAGGAGCAGCGCGTCCTCCAGCAGTCAGTGGTGAAAATGTATGAAGATATGACTTTGGAAGAGCTGGAGGATCATGAAGACAAATTTAATGAGGAGGATGAACATGCTATTGAAATGTACAGACAGCAGAGACTAGCTGAGTGGAAAGCAACTAAACTGAAGAATAAATCTGGAGAAGTTTTGGAGATCTCAGGAAAGGATTATGTTCAAGAAGTTACCAAAGCTGGTGAGGGTTTGCGGGTAATCTTGCACCTTTAAAAACAAGGAATTTCCCCTCTGTGCCCTGATAAATCAGCACCTCGGTGGACTTGCCAGGAAGTTTCCTGGTGTCAAAGTTATCAAAGCCATTTCAACAACCTGCATACCCAATTATCCTGTTAGGAATCTGCCCATGATATTTGTTTACCTGGAAGGACATATCAAGGCTCAGTTTATCGGTCTTCTGGTGTTTGGCGGCATGAACCTGTCGAGAGATGAGTTGGAGTGGAAACTGAATGTGGAGCAACTAAGACGGACCTGGAGGCAAACCCTAAGAAACCGATTGAAGACCTGTTGCTGTCCTCAGTGCGGCGCTCTGTCCCCAGGAGGAAGAACAGCAATTCCGAGGGTGACTGAGGCTGCAGCTGCTGTAACTTGCCGAACTTTCTTGTGACAAATGGTCTGGATTTTTTTAAAAAGGAAAAAGCAAGAAGGAATGCTTTTGGTTTTTAGTTTTGTATAAACTATGTTTCAAATGTTTATATTTCAGAAATAATCATTGCTGGAAATGCTGTTAAATTTTTTGGAACTGTTTTTAAAAATTATAGTATTTCCTTTTTTAAAAAAATTAAAACCAGTTATTGGTATGGCACGAAAAGAAAAGAAAGAAAATGAAGACAACTCAGAAATATCTTTTGTAAATTATGTATCAGATAAGGGACTAGTATTCAGAATATATAAAAAACTGTTACAACTAAACAATAAAAAGATAAACAACTCAATTTTTAAATGGCAAACGATTTGAATAGACAGTTTTCCAAAGATGACATACAAATGAACAACAATCATATAAAAAGATGTTCAATGTCATTCATCAGGGAAATGTAAATCAAAACTACGAGATACCATTTCACACCCAAAGGTTGACTATACTTAAAAAAAAAACAGAAAATAACAAATATTGGCAAGGATGTAGAGAAATTGGAACCCTCATATGTTGCTGATGGGGTTGCAAAAGGGTGCAACTGCTTTGAAAATAGTTTAGCAATTTCTCAAAATGTTAAATTTAGGGTTACCATATGACTCAGCAATTCCACTCTGAGTTATATACCCAAGATAACTGAAAACATATCCACACAAAAATCTGTACATGAATGTTCATAGCAGTATTATTCATAATGGCCAAAATCTTTCACAAACAAGCTATGCAACATTGAAGTCCCTGGAAACACCCCGAATACCCATCAACTGATAAGTAGATAAAGTGTTATATCCATACAATGGAATATTATTCAGCAATAAAAAGGAATGAAGTATTGATACATGCTACAACATGGATGAACTTTGAAAACATATTATGTGAAAGAAGACAGTCACAAAAGACCACATATTGTATTAAACATTTATTTGAAACATCCAGAATAGGCAAATCTCTAGACACAGGCAGTAGGTTAGTAGTTAGCTAGGGCTGAGGAGTGGGTATGGGGTAATACAAATAAAATAAAAATAAAAATTGATGGCCAGACACAGTGGCTCACACCTGTAATCCCAACACTTTGGAAGGCCGAGGCAGGCGGATCACTTGAGGTCAGGAGTTCGAGACCTGCCTGGCCAACATGGTGAAACCCTATCTCTACTAAAAACACAAAAAGTAGCTGGGTGTGGTGGCAGGCACCTGTAATCCCAGCTGCTCTGGAGGCTGAGGCAGGAGAATTGCTTGGCAGCATGCAGAGGCTGCAGTGAGCCAATATTGTGCCACTGTACTCCAGCATGGGTGACAGAGTAAGACTCCATCTCAAAATAAACAAACAAAAGCAAAAACAAAAATTGATTATAGTGGTGGTTGCACAACTCTGTGAGTATACGAGAAAGCATTGAATTGTAAACTTTAGTGAATTGTCCAGTGTGTGAATTGTATCTCAATAAAGCTGCTAAAAATTGAGTTTTTTTAAAAAAAAAGAAATTGGTTATAATAAGAGTCATGTAATGTTTTCCTTTGGGGTGAATCTGGAGATTTTTATTAGAAAGGGACTTGTGGGACTTCTCAAATGTTAACAACATGCTATTTTGGGGTCTGAATGGTAGTTACATGGGTGGTTTTTTGTGTGTGATAATTTAAGTTGTACCTTCATGCTTCTTGCGGCTTCTGTATGTATGTTTATTTCACAAGAAAACATTTATAAAAGTATACCAAAAAATATTGATTTTAAACAAATTTAAATTTAAAACAAATCTAAAGGAATAGGTTAATGATTTTATTTTATCATTACGTGTCTACTATTTATCAGTGGCGTGAACTGGGCAAGGCAGCCAACCTCTGAAAGCCTCAGTTTCTTCTCCCGTTAAACAGGGACCTATTATGTCTGTATGATAGGCTGAACCTATAATTGTTAGTAAACCACCTTTCTTTTTGCCCAGAACATTATAGGCTTTTGACATGATCTAAAAATGTAAAAAGTTATCTGAGAAAATGCCCATTTTCTGGGCAGGAGGTGAACCTCCCTGGTCAGTGTGGCACAAAGAAAGGCTTAGTAGCATGGAGGAATGTTAGAAAAGTCAAGTACAGGTGAATTTGGACACTGGCAGAAAGGCAGCAAAATGGGGACGAGGAAGAACTGTCTCTGGTGGGTCCAGGTGTAGAGTCTTTTCAGCTGAGACCAAAGAGAGACCAGATTAGGGCTGGCAGTCAAGCACCAACGGGCACGCAACTACCTCTGAGACAACAGGAGAAATAGGTGTTCCCAAATCCTCGGGCCTTCGGGGACTGACCTATCTGGTAAGATCCAAATAAAATAACTCAGTCCTCCGTCTCGTATAATTGCAGAAAGTCCAGTATCTCTACAATGTTTATCAGGGTACAGGGAGAGGGGGAAGCTTTGTCTTTAGTGTTCATCACCTCCTACTGTGCTCAATTCTCCATCCCCGCAGCTGTCTTGTTTCTTGTCTCTACCGTCCTTTCTCTTTACCCTAAGCTAAGGCACAGCTCTCCCTCTTTCCCAAAGCACTGATAATGTAAACCTGCTCCATGTGGTGGTACGTAAGGATTTTTCAGAGTTGGGGATAATGGGTCAAAGAAACTCAAAACAAGAAACTATTTAAATTACCATCAGGGAACAAACACTACCATTAAAATGCCTTTTCCTTTCTCAATGCAGGATAGCATATGAGTAGAGCCTTACTGGATGTGCCTCCTTGAATGAGTTACTTAACTGATTAGTCTTGGTTTCCTCCTTTGTAAAATGGTGATAATTCTAAATTTGCTTCCTGGGGTTCCTCTGAGGATCACATAAACACTGTATTTGAACACAGAATAACTATTGATGTAGTAAATGATGCCAGAAGGAAAATGAGTAATAGCATTAGATCTCTCACTTGGTGATATATTCTAGAGGCCCATTCCCTCCCACAGAGTCCATTTTCACATCTATTCTCTTCCCTGCATCTAGAATTACAAATCACAAGTTTCTTGGGCTGCAAAGGAAAATAGCTAACATTCCTGTTTCTTTATTATGTAGAACATTTTGGCTACCCTTTGCTCAATCCCATCTATCCAACATAATCCAGGACCCTCTCTTTCCATTCCAAAACTGTCCTAAATACAGAACCCTGTGCCAGGCGCAATGACTCACACCTGTAATCCCAGAAACTTGGGAGTCCGAGGCAGGTGGATCACTTGAGCTCAGGAGTTCACGACCAACCTGGGAAACATGGAAAAACCCTGTCTCTACTAAAAATACAGAAAATTAGCCAGGCATGGTGGCGTGCACCTGTTATCTCAGCTACTTGGGAGGCTGAGGTGGGAGGATCACCTGAGCCCGGGAGGTCAAGGCTGCAGTGAGTCAAAACCATGCCACTGCGCTCCAGCCTTTGCGATAGGAGTGAGACTCTGTCTAAACAAACAAACAAACAAACAAACAAACAAAACCTAGACTGTAGACCGCAGAGCTCTGCCTTGAAAGATTTAATAGAAACTGGCTGAGCACAGTGGCTCATGTCTGTAATCTCACCACTTTGGGAGGCCGAGGCAGGTGGATCACCTGAGGTCAGGAGTTCAAGACCAGCCTGGCCAACATGGTGAAACCCTGCCTCTACTGAAAATACAAAAACAATTAGCTGGGCCTGGTGATGTGCACCTGTAATCCCAGCTACTCAGAAGGCTGAGGCAGGAGAATTGCTTGAACCCAGGAGGCTGAAGTTACAGTGAGCTGAGATCATGCCATTGTACTCCAGCCTGGGCAACAAGAGCAAAACTCCATTTCAAAATAAAAAAAAAAAAAGATTTAATAGAAACTGAAGATAGAGTTTTTTCTCTAAGCAGAACTCAAAGTCAGAGGACCTCTGCTCACCTTTCCCATAAGTCTCACTGGGAAGAAAGGCTGGCATACATTTGTTCTCTCTTTTGCCAGAACAACCCATTGGTGTGGCAGCTTAGATAGTTATTTATTTGTCCTTTGGGACATTCATATCATATCTGAGTTTATTCATTCAACAAATCTTTATTGAATGCTTATTTCATGCCTGACATTCTGCTAGGTACAGGTGAGCAGAGACACACCTGGAGCTCTCTTGGAGCTTTTAGCTGAGTCTGGGGCACGGATATTCAATAATGACCAGAAACCCAGTGCAAAGTGCAACAGTGATAAATGCTACAAAGGGGAAGTGTCTAGAGCTAACAGAGCACCTAAAACAGAGCTTTAACCTCATCTGAGAGGTCAAAGAAGGTTTTCTCTAAGGAAAGGATAGAGCCCAAGCCTGTAGTCACCTTTCTGTTAATGTCCAGAAAAGAGGAAGAGTTCAGTGCATTGTGGGCAGGTGGAGCATTCCAGAAAGAGGACACAGAAATGGCTTCCAACTATGTGAGAAACCCATGCTTTAGGGATTCATCATAGAACTCATGCAGACCATGATTGCTCCAAGAATTCTTTCCAGAATTGGCACAGATATGGGCAGAAAACCAAGTTGATGGCCAGGTGTGGTGGCTCACACCTGTAATCCCAGCACTCTGGGAGGCCAAGGTGGGCAGATCACCTGAGGTCAGGAGTTTGAGACCAGACTGGCCAACATAGTGAAATCCCATCTCTGCTAAAAATACAAAAATTAGCTGGGTGTGGTGGCAGGCACCTGTAATCCCAGCTACTTGGGAGGCTGAGGCAGGAGAATCCCTTGAACCTGGGAGGCGGAGATTGCAGTGAGCCGAGATCAAGCCACCACATTCCAGCCTGGGTGACAGAGTGAAACTCCATCTCAAAAAATAATAATAAAATAAAATAAAACCAAGGTGAAGAAGCAAGGCCCTCCTCCAGTTTACTGAATGTTGAGGTTGTGCCAAAGTAGTAAGAGTATCTCTAATACCAAAATCTCTATGGAGTTTGCTCACACACACGGGGTTTACTTAATGTAGATGGAGTTTCCCTGACATACTCTGGAGAAATGGCTCAAGCTTATACACTGTTATTAGAAAGGGAGGCTTCTGTTATGTTTGCCCAAAGCTTATAGGAAATATCCCTTGCAGCCCATTCTGCCAGGAAACCATCTTTACATAATTCCTCCCTGTGCTCCAACGGCACCTGTTGCATGTTCTGTCCATATACTTACCTCATGATAGTTCATCATTTGTTGATATCTCTGTGTGTCTTAAAAATTTGACAGGAAATATAGCTTAGTGTTTAACCACTTACTATGCTATTATATGTTCAATGTTGCTAAGAACAATATTTTTCCTTAAAAACAGAAACTTAATACCTTGGCTGCTTTGGAGGCCCCTCAAGAATCTTGCATTTAAGGAAGTAACTGAAATATTAGAACATTATGTCTGTGCTAAATGTCTTTGTATTGCATTTTAGTGGCTATTAATTACTAGTAAAATCACTTTCCTTCTCTTCAGCTCCCCTTATTAAAATCTCTGTGATATAAGGCAGATCAAGATGATCAGTAAGAATACATCATTAATTTTGCAACTGAAATTAAATGAGAATAAGTAGAAAAGAAATAAAGGTTTAGAACAGATATTTGGGATAATTTAGAAACATGTTTGAAATGAACTAATTAAATATTAACCTTATCTAAAGCTATTAAGCTAAAAATAGGAAAGCACCTTTCATATAAATTCAGTGATCTGAATTATTAATATGCAAAATTAAATGCCATGTTCAATTTCAGTTTTTTACACAAACATGAATATTGACATTATCCATAAAACCAGAAAGACCTTGCAGTCATACGGTGCTTCGAGGCTTGTACAACATGGAGAATTTCAGTATCCATTAAATAAACAACAAATTACTTTAAAAATTAAACGAAGCTGAATTTTTCAGAAAGTTGATTTGCTAAGCGCCTGCACTATTTCTTCCTGGAATGTAGAGAATGTGACCCCTAGTGGAATTCTGATGAAGCATTTCTCCAGCTTTTTTCACTTATTTAGCCAATCAACAGATGCTGCCTGGCTGGGCTCTGGAGACAAAGACATGATTGAAAGTGAAGTTTAGGATGGTAGTTGAGAAGCAAGCATTTGTAGAAAAGATTGATCAGAGCTACGAGTGAGAGAGTGGAAGTAGTTAACTTGGCAATGGGCTGGAGGAGAGGGAGGTAGGGTGGCTGGACAGAGGAGGGTAGAAGTGAGAAAGGCCATTCACACAGAGAGCTTGAGCAGTTTGGTGCCTCCTGGAAACTGCCAGTGGTTTCATTTGGTGAGGAATGAGCATTTCCAGGAGAATGGATAGGGTTAGAAAAGTAGGCAAGGACCAAGCCATGACACGCAACAGGGTCTGGTCTTTAATCTGGTCTTTGGGGATAATGTCCCCCAAACACTGTTCTTGGATATTAACAGAGGTAACAAATACTGCTCAAACCATATTCAGAATGCTAGTATGAACCAGGCCTCACATAGATCCAAGAGACTGTATAAAAATGGACTTCTTTAACTATTTGCAGCCCTCTGAAAGACCACGTCAGATAGACTAGAAGATTTTTTAAGTCAGGGAGCAAAGACAGAACTGGGAAGTGGCTTAGACACGAGAGGAACTAGAGAATAAGCAACAGTTTAAAATGTTGTGGTTATGGATAGAAAGAAGAGCCAGTGGGCCCAAACATCTCTACAGCAAATACTCCCAGCTGACGGGACGCAGCACGTGTGGTTGAGATCTTACGAATACCCAGCAGGGCTGGAGTGGCAGTTACCTTTAAATAACACCTCTGTTTGCAGCAGCGGCAAGGTAAAACCCATTACCTTAATGACAAAAATCACAATTACTTCTGCACCAACCTAATAGAAGCCCAGAGAATGGCAGCCTCTGAGGAAACAGAGGAGGAGGAAATGAAGAAAGTAGAGGGGGAAGGGACAAAGTGGTAGAAATAGAATCAAGGGAGAGCCATCTCCTGGAACGGGAAGGAGAGAGAGACAGACCTTTCAGAAAGTATTCAACAATATCAAATGCCACAGAGAAATCAGGTGAGGCAAAGCCTAAATTTTTATCATTATGATTGGCAGCCAGGATGCCATGGATTTTCTGAGAGAGAGAAATGGTAATGGAGTGGAGGGCAAACCCTTTATGTAGGAGCTGAGGAACAAACAGGAAGTGAAAGAAGGAGCAAGCCAGCGCTTGCTTTATCAAAGAGCCTGGCTAAGAAGAAGAGGAAGTTACATGAAGATATATGATGAAAGAAGGGGTTTTCCTCCTAAATATTGAAAAAGCTATGTTTATGTGTTCAGTAGAAGCAGACATGAAAAATAAGTGGCTGAAGATAAACTAGGAAAGATGATTGATTGAATAAAGGACAGAAAAGGGATTAAGAGCATAGAAGAAAATATTTGGATTAGTCAAGAAGATAAGGACGGGAGGCGGGAGTGAGGAATGCATGTTCTGTGGATCTGTCCATAATCAAAAGCAGGAATGAAGAGTTAAGCCCAATACCTGCTATTTTTTTTCTCTGCAGTTGAAAGCAGAGGCAGTGTCTGAGAGTCAGAGGGATAGAAAAGGCAAGGAGGCTTGAAGAGAAGCCTTCTAACAACTGTTGTGGAGTAAGGGGTGATGGATGGCCTGGGACAAACAAAAAGATCCCTAAGCAGCAGAAAGAAACTAACCCAAGGGGAACCCATGAATATGTAGTGGCATGTGTCTGCTGGATGCTGTGGTGACTTTAACAGCACCCAGGCACAGAAACAGAAAAAGCAGATCCCAGGGCCAGCATTTTGCAGATCAGATAAGGCAGAAAAGAAATAGGATGCTGCTAAAATTAAAAAAAAAAAAAAAATTAGGGACATAAAGCCTGAGGGTGGAGATGAGGATGGTGTAATGATAAACTAACAGACAATGGAGACATGGAGGGGCCGGGGGTCTTGGTGTTGGAGGTCAGTGATGATGGGGGCAAGAGACTGAGAGCCCAGAGACAGGAGTTTGTGATTGAAGAGGAAAGCGCTAGCCATCTCTTGAGAATGTCTTATTCGCCTGGCACCATGCTAATCACATCATCCATAGAATTTTATTTAATCCTTACAGAAAACCTATAAAGTTAATATTATTCTCCTTACTTTACAGATGAAGAAATTGAAGCTCCAATACGGCAGCTAACTTGTGTGGTATCACACAGCTGGTTGATTTGCCCAAAACCTTCACATTTCCTTCCAGTGCTGAGAGGTGGAGCTATTGGGTGATGAAAAGGATAAAGGTGGCCTACAAGAGGGAATTGTTCTTCCAGAGTGGATTTCAAGGTCAGTAAAACAGAGAGCTAGCTTGTTTGTTTGCTTGTTTGTTTGTTTGTTTTGCTTGTTTTGCTTTGTTTTGTTTTTAGAGAACTAGTTTTGTACATGCGCTGGCACGTTGATAATGGATGAGTAAACTATGGTAGCTGGGAGTGGGGATAAAGATACTAGCTAAGAGAGTAGATTGTATGTCCAGAAGCAAGGTTATTGAGCAGAGATACAGAGGGTGAAATCACCAAATTGTATGAGCCCTAAAAGTGGTGACTGTTTTGTAGGGGGCTGGGCAGGACTGCCTATGTAATTTGATGGGTGCTGTGCAAAACAAAAATGGGGGGCCTAAATATAGTGCCATTAAAGGTACTGAAATATGAAACTGTTTCCTTCTGCAGTCTTTCTCTCTCTTGACCTGTCATGGTGTTTTTATTTGATATTTCATTTCTTGTTCCCTCAGACATGGGGATATTTGCAGAGGGGGTGCAGAGACGCCCAGTGGGGGCTCTGTCCCCTGACTCAGTGCATGGCCCACTGGCTTCTGCGTTCTACCTCCCCTGAAGTGCTGCACCCTGGCTGGAGACAGGAAGATCCACCTCCTCATTCCCACAGGCCACCACCCCCACCCACAGCAGAAGGGGAAGAACCAAGGAGTGGCAACCTCCACATCAAGATGCCCTTGGGACCTGGATCAGGATTGGCAAGAGTCTGTCTGTTTTGAATGAAGTGTTTTGAATTTCTCTAGCAACTTGGCTGGTAACTACTGTTTCTAGCAGCCATCAGCGGACCAGACAGAAGCACATCAGTAGGGGATCCACTTGCATGCATCACCATGAGGGGTTGCATGCAAGCTTCAATGACACAGCCATCATGTGAAAGGTTAAGAGTTTTTAGTGCATACAGACCCTGGGGGTTACACACCATGCCTGGAGGACACACACAGACACACACACACACACACACACGCACGCACACTGTCAGCAAGCTCAGGCAGAGAGAGAAGGGACCCAGGGGCCAACGCCTTTACTGGGTAGAGGGCATTATCCAAACAGATTTCCTGCAGGGAGTTTTAATTGGTGGGTTTAAAGCAAGCAGGTACTAGTTCCAGGAGGTCATGCTGTGACTGAAAGGTGGTCATTTTGAGTTCGAGGGCCAATGTCTGAATGGTCTGTCATTCGCAGGAACATGAATAGAACTGGAAATCATTATGTTAAGTGAAATAAGCCAGGCACAGAATGACAAATATTGCATGTTCTCACTTATATGTGGGAGCTAAAATAGTTGATCTCATGAAGGTAGAGAGCAGAATGATGGTTCCCAGAAGCTGGGAAGGGGGTGCATGTGGGGAACAGGGTAGAGAAATAAAGAAAGATTGGTTAATGGGTACAAACATACAGTTAGATGGAAGGAATGAGTTCTGGTGTTCAATATCACAGTAGGGTAACAACGATATATTGTATATTTCAAAATAGCGAGAAAATAGAGAATGTGGAATATTTGAAATATTCAATAGAGAATATTTGAAATACGTGTATACAATGTGCAAATATTTGAACTACATGTAGACAATGACTCATCACATGTTGTATACCTGTATTAAAATATTACATGTATTCCATAAAATGTATAATATTATGTATCAGTAAAAAACAGAATGAATGTTTCATTTAAAGAAAGCAGTGGGAAAGCTGGGAGCCCAGCTTGCTGGGTGAGAGATTCTTCCAGTTTTTATCTCTGGCTACCAGCTGGAGCCATTTGGGTGAGAAATAGTATTGGAAACTGTGTCAAGCATGACTGAGCCCTATTTCTGGAATGAAAAAGTTAAACTTGTATTTAACAATGGATGCTGAGGCAACATAAAGTTACAAGCATTCACTACACTTAGCCCTGACAAGTTGCCCACAAACACACTGTGGCACTGCCATCCTGGAGGGGAGATGGTGCTGCCATGCTCCACCCAAAGATGCCACCAAGGATGCTTACTTAACCTCTGCCGTACCTGCACCTGTATCCAGTCTCCCAGCAGGAGCAGAGGGCAATGGCAGAACACAGGTGGGCTTGTTCCACTGACATGACCTGGTCACTTCCTGAGGATCTGACAGAAAGAGGCAGGCTGGACAGGACCCAGGGGGCAGGGAAAAGGAGGCCAAGAACCTGACCTGGAGAGGTGGGGAGGCAGCAAGGGGCAGGAGCCCACATGAGCCAAGTCTTCAAGCCCCTGGTGCATGCTCCAGTGTCCCATCAGACCTCACTGATAAAACACAGAATAAAAGGTAAAATTGTTGTATTCATTTTCTAGGGCCATCAAAACAAAGTACCACAGGCTGGGTGGGTTAAACAGCAAAAATCTCTTTCTGGAGGCTAGATGTCCAAGATCAAGGTTTTGTTTCTCCTGAGGCCTCTATCCTTGGTTTGTAAATGGCCATCTCCATCTATCTTTACATGGTCTTACCTGTGTCTGTCTGTGTCTTAACCTTTTCTTATAAGGATATCAATCCTATTGGATTAGGGCCCACCCCAATGACCTTATTTAACCTCAATTGCGTCTTTAAAGGCCTAGTCTTCAAGTTAAGTCACTGTATTCTGAGGTACTGAGGGTTATGACCTTACAAGAATTTTGGAGGAGACATGAATCAGCCTACAATTGTTAAGAGTTACAAGACAGCAACTGCAAAGTATGAAACCACAAGCATGGGGCATCTGTGCACGAGGCCCTGTGTAACTGCACTGGACACATGTCCATGAGGCTGGCACTGTGAGATCAGTGGTGTAGGAGCAAAAGTGTGGAGCTAGGAGGATCTGGCCCGCTCCTCCCAGACCTAGAGGTGTTGGGCTCATGGAAGAATGAGCACCCTTTGCTGGGCAGAGTGGTAAAGGAAGCCAAGCAGTATCCTTGGATGAAAGCCAGGTTTTGTTAAGACAACAAAAAGTGTCAATGCCGTTTGTGTGTGTGTGTGTGTGTGTGGTTTTTTTTTTTTTTTTTTTTGAGGTGGAGTCTGGCTCTATCGCCAAGGCTGGAGTGCAGTGGTGCGATCTCTGCTTACTGCAACCTCCGCCTCTCAGGTTCAAGTGATTCTCCTGCCTCATTCTCCCAAGTAGCTGGGATTACAGGCAGTCACCACCATGACCTGGCCAATTTTTGTATTTTTACTAGCAATATGGTTTAGCCATGTTGACCAGGCTGGTCTCGAACTCCTGACCTCAGGTGATCTTCCTGCCTCGGCCTCCCAAAGTGCTGGGATTACAGGCATGAGTCACTGTGCTCGGCCAAAAAAATGCCTTTAAACAGCTTGAGAATGATGTGGAGTTTCTTTGCAAGCAAGAGAACATTCCACTGGATAGAGTAAAAGTGTCTAGGAGGGAGGTCAGCAGCGAGCGACTGAACTCCAAAGGGAAGAGATGTATATGAGGATGAGAATAGGCGAGCATACACAGAACCAGTGGACTTTCTATTTCATTACTTTTAATTACAGTGCCTTTAAATTCCTTGAACTCAGAAATTAAATTAACACTTAATTGAACTTTAATTAAATGTTAACATTCCTTGATCTAACTGCTCCTGCACTTCACATACAAGCATAGTGTTACTGATTGACCAGTAGAAGGACATTTCATGCTGAACTACCCTTGTTCTCCTGTGGTCTCTGTTCCAATCAATGCAACATTAGGAGAGGATGGACTATGAAGAGGTGCCTGCTGTAGCTTTAGCATACTGCCTGTTCTTCCACACGGGAAACAAAATCAGAACTGATATCACATTACAGTAGTACAAATTAAGCTTAGTCCCTTGCATATTTGCATGGGGGTTGTTATCTTCAATATCTTGTAATCATCTCTCCCAGAAAACAACAACAAAAGGCTTGTCTGCCTTTATATGAATAGAAATACAGGTGATTAATAAGTTTAAAGAAGTACAGCAGTAGAATATTACTACAGGAAATTAATAACATGTAAAGTAGAGATAAAACAACTTTCTTATACAGAGCTACATAATGAAAATACTGATATATTGTTGCATATCGTTTTTGTTTCCTGTTAAAATACCATTAAATAAGATTACAAAAATAAATTTTTCATCATACTAATAGCAACCATTAAACAATTAAATAAATACATATTCATTGCAGAAACTTTAGAAAATACTAGTTGAGCATCCCAGTCCAAAGATCTGAAATCTGAAATGCTCTAAAATCTAAAACTTTTTGAGTGCTAACACACTCATTGAAGCCTTTCAGATTTGGGGTTTTCAGATAAGGGATACTCAACCTGTGTAGAAAAACAAAAAAGAATCCCAGCACTTTGGGAGGCTGAGGCAGGAGGATCACTTGAGCCCAGGAATTCAAAACCAGCCTGGGCAACATAGAGATACCCTGTCTCTACAAAAAAAATTTTTTTAAAATAGCCTGGCATGGTGGTGCATGCCTGTAGTCCCAGCTACTTGAGAGGCTGAGGTGAGAGGATCCCTTAAGCCCAGCATGTCATGGCTGCAGTGAGCCATGATCACACTACTGCACTCCAGCCTGGGTGACAGAAAAAGACCTAGTCTCAAAAAAAAAGAAAAGAAAAAAGAAAGAAGGAAGAAAGAAAGCAAGAAGGAAAGAAAGACAAAGAGAGAAAGAGAAAGAAGGAGAAAGAAAGAGAGAGAGAAAGAAGAAAGAAAGAAAAGAAAGAAAGAGAAAAGAAAAAGAAAAAAAAGGAGGACATATTTATAATCCTAACACCACTTTCTTGTAGATATTTTTGTTTATTTTTTTCTAGTCTTTTTTTCTATGACTATGTATCCATAAACTTTCTGCCTGCAAAAAATAGAATCCTATTTTACAGTGTTTAGTAATCTGCCTTTTACCACTTAACAATGTATGATGAACAATGTTGTGTAACATCGTGTCAGTGACCGATTTTAGTTATAATTTATTTAACAAATTTCCTGTTGTTAGATATTTCAGTTTTTTTTTTTAAAACTATTAACTATCATAAACAATGCAGCAATGGACATCTATCTAGCTACAAACTTTTATACTTCTATGACAATTTTCATAGGATGGATTCATAGAAGTGTCATTAGGGTATCAAAGTTTTTAAGCCTTTTGAAAAAAAATACTTTTAAACAGACAGAAAAAGTGAAGAACTAGTTCGAATAATTATTAAGCATTTCCATGTAGAACAGTATAATGGAAATAAGACCAGGACAAGTTGATTAGTCACTCAGCCCCTTTAAGCCTTGTCATTAATTAGGGTTGACAATGAGGTGTAAATGTAATTATTCTTGGAGTTAAATTAGTTAAATTCTTACACAATAAATGTGACTAGAAACAAACCAGGAGGGTGTCCATGAATATATGAATGGGAATAATGGGAATTTAAATATGAATATAACAATCACCAGATAGTTAGTGACATTTCTCTGGATCGTGGTTGGGCAGAGAGATGTTGGTTGACCACAACTGTACAGGAAATGGAGTGTGAGCAACCAAGTTGAAGATGATCCGCTGGGACCTGTCCATAGAAGGTAGTCTTGGCTAAGCAACCTCAAACATTATGGTTTCCTTAGAGGGCTTATTTCTCTAATGCAGGAGGTGGTCTCATGCTCACTTTATTGAGAAATACTTAAGATCAAGTAATTCTTCTGTCCCATTGCATATCACTTGATATATAGCTTGCCTACTGGGAAATAATGCACTAATAGATTGACTTGAGAATTTCAGTTGTCTGAATAGTTGTATTTATCATTAGAAAGCAAAAGTCTTAGTCCATTTGTGCTGCTATAACAAAATACCACAGACTGGGTAATATATAAACAATAAAAATTCATTTCTCACAGTTCTGGAGGCTGCAAAGTCCACAACCAAGGACCAGCAGATTTGGTGTCTGGTGCAGACTACTCTCTGCTTCCAAGATGTCATCTTGTTGCTGTGTCCTCACATGGTAAAAGGTGGAAGAGCAAAAAGGCTAGCTAGCTTCCTGGAGCCCTTTGATAAGGGCACCTCATCCCGTTCATGAGGTTGGAGCCATCATACTTAATCATGTCTTAAAGACCCCACCTCTTAATACTATTGTAGTAGGGTTTCAATGTGAATTTTAGAGGGGACACAAACATTCAAACCATAGCAGTAGATAACGGGTATTCTGGTTTTTACCCATCTATGTGAACCTGGTCAATGCAAATCTACCATTGAGATGTGAGCCCATTCCAATGAAACAGAAATTCTGGCTTCTGAGATAGCAAGTGTAAGATGGACCCCACAAAACTCATCTAGGTGAATGCCACCTTGATAGAAGCCAGTCTGGGATGTCAGTCAGTACCATTGGGTGTGGCCTGCTTTCATTAAATTACAGCAAACAGTGAACAAAATATTTCATCATGTTTTTCACTTTATTCAATATATATTAATGGGTATTTAAGTCCATATCCTGGAAGAGATAAAAGTTTTATCCCTGGAAATGGACCCATAAATAATATGGTAGTGATAATGAAACAAAAGGCAAAATACTAAAGAAGCATCAAAATTACTGAGGGAGAACAAGAGGGGGCATGATTAATCACTTGGGGAAGTTTGGGAAGGATTCATGAAGGAAATGGCATTTATGCTACATCAAGGATAGATCCATCTTTGTGGAGGTGAGGGTGGGGACAGGAGGCATTCTAGGTAACTGGAACAGGTGTGCTAAGGCAGTGGTCCCCAAACTTTTTCACACCAGCGAACAGTTTCATGGAAGACAATCCTTCTACAGACCGAAAAGTGAGTGGTATGGTTTCGGGATGAAACTGTTCCACCTCAGGTCATCAGGCATTAGATTCTCATAAGGAGCACACAGCCTAGATCCCTCGCATGTGCAGCTCACAATAGGGTTTGCACTCCTATGAGAATCTAATGAAGCCACTGATCTGATAGGAGGCAGAGCTCAGGTGGTCATGCTCGCTCACTAGCTGCTTACCTCCTGCTGTAACAAAATGACACAGACTGGGTAATATATACGGCCCAGTTCCTACAGGCCATGGACTGGTACTGGTCCGCAGCTTGGGTGCTGGCAACTCCTACATAAGGCATGGAGATAAGGACCATGGCATGCTTTAAGAATCACAACACATTTAGTGAGACTAGAAAAAAAGACACAAAGTCTGTGGGAAGAAGTAGAAAGGAGGTAGTGATGAAATATAAATGTTGGAAAGGTTGTTTGGGGCCAGTGTTTGAAGGTACTTTTTGTGATTTAAAGGAATTTTGATCATATTTTACATTAAAGGTAGAGAAATAAATGTTAGAAAATGAGATGAAATCAGAGTTGCTTGAATTTATTTCAAAAGATTTTTTAATAATCGAAAAGATGTAAACCTGATAGAGACTATTTGGTAGAGGACTATGTGGTTCTGAAATTGCCTTTATCCTGTAGAGCACTTTTCAATCAACAATTTCATGGATGGTGAAAGCAGCTTTACCAAAGTGGTCAATGACACAAATCTGGAAGGAGGAGCCAAAAAAAAGTTGGCTGATCAAATTAAGAATTTAAAAGACTATTTAATTCATGTATTCAAACAATGATTATTAAGCATCTATTATGTTTCAGGAAACTTTCCAAGTCCTGGGGATCCAGTGGTGAAAAGTTAAAGTCCTTGACTTCATAGATTTGATGTTCTAAGGAAGAAGGCTAATGAAAAATAAGCAAATAAATATCTAATATAATGTCATGTCGTGACAAAAGAAGTGAAGGAAATCACTATAATGAAAAAGACAAAAGACAGTAATAGCAGAAGGAGAAATTCTGCAGGAAGAGAATCCCAGGCAGGGGACCAGCAAGCACAAACGTCCTGAGATGGGAACAAGCTTGGCCTGCAAGAAGGTGAGTGTGGATGGAGCTGACTGGTCAACGGGAAAGTGGTAGGAAATGGAGAGTTATCCAACTTGAGTTGGATCAATGAGTGAAAACAAACAAGATAGCATTGAACTATGATGCAGATAAAATCGTTTAAAAATAATTGAGTAGTATTAAAACAATAAAAAGGTAATAGCTCTGTTTTAGTGTATAAAAATCAATTGCACAAGGAAAGGTTGAAGGAGATGTTACTGGCAGTTTATGTGAAAAAGACCCCAAGGCTTTGGTAGATCCACAAGGTCAGAACTAGTACAGAATGATGACTTCAACACACATACATGCACATGTGCATGCATGCATGCATCTACACTTACACAACCTTAGACTAAATTAACAGAGCCCTACCCAAATTAAATAACATAATAAATGAGGATTCTTGTCATCTAGCGTATTTAAGGTATTACATTGGATTTAGGATGACAAATGTAAGAGGGTTACTGATGAATTAAAATTTTTCCCACTATTTTCTCAGGATGCGAGAAAAATAGAAATAATAACCCTTTAAAATCATTGTAGGAATATACACAGGAGGAAAATTAGGCTTATTCTGAATGCCTCGGAGTGGAAGCAGATTAAGTCCAGTCTGAGAGAAATCTCAGCCGGGTAGAAATAGCTGTTAATGCAGTGGGCTGCCTGGGAAAAGTAATCACATCTCATCCACCTGCTTAGATTTCAAAGCAAAAGAGAATTAGACACGGGAACCGGGAAGAAAGTCTACCACGCTGCCGATAAAGGAGAACAAGAATGACCTCAGCTGGGATCCATACCTAAATGGGCGCTTCTGACAACCTCCCCTCCAGTCCAGCCCGCGCTTTCTACACAGGCGAGGAGGCAGCAGGAAGTGAGGGGCAAGTAATCCCCAGGAGAGAGACTCAGAGCCTACCTATGCACCCGCCCCGCCTCATCAGTATCCTGGTACTAACCCAGCCCCTGAAATGGCAGGGCTTCACCTTCTCACCATGAGGACATGCCACCCCTCCTCACAAAAGTAGGAAAGAAACTGCAGGAAAGCGGCAAAATGATTTCTTCCTCTCTTCTCAAAATAATGCTCTCCCTGGGATTTTTTCCAGCACATCCTGGACGAGAATTCATCAAAAGGCCTTCTAGAGAGGATATCTGCTTTCATCAAAAGGTGTACAAGGTTACTTTTATGTGCCTATCAATTCCTAATATTTTATTTAATTGATTAAAATGCTTAAGGCCTTCCTCTCAGATAAAGTGCAAATTATTCAACCTGTTATTCAAAGGGCTCTGTGAAATACCAGATCTTACTTCTCCAAATTATACTCTACTATTTTCTAACTGCCCTCCATCAGTTCAGGCTCATTTACATGCTCGTCTGTGGTTTCTATGCTGTTCCATTCTGCCAAAGCCTACTTGGAATTTCCCTTGCCTTTCTTTCCATCCTTATGCCAGCAACGTAATACCTATTGAATGCTTTGTGTTCATAGACTCCTCCCAAGAGCAGTAAGAAATACGAAGGCATACAAGACAATACTTTTCAAAACAACTCGGTTCCAGATTCAGTGCCAGAAGCATTAAGTCTGGTGTAGGGGGTATTAGGTGGCCATGGCAACAGGGATGAAAGTTATGTGTGGGCTTTTCTGCATCGAAGTCTGATATGGTTATCACTGCGGCCAAGTGCCTGAGCTGCCAACAGCAGAAGTCAATGCTGAGCATTTAACTTGGCATCATTCCTCAGGGGAACTGGCCTACTAGTTATTTGGTGACAGGTTGACTGCAGTGGGCCCTTCTAGCATGGAGGGAGCAGTGATTTGTCCTCACCTGATTTGATGCTTAGTCTGGATATGGATTTGCCTTTCCTTCCCACAGTGCTTCTGTCAGGACCTTGGTTGGTAGGTTTATAGAATCTCTTTAAACACAGCTCTGATGCAGAACTCATTTTATAGTAAAATAAGCGAGGCAACTGGGCTTGGTGGCTCACCCCTGTAATCCCACCATTTTGAGAGGCTGAAGCAGGTGGATTGCTTGAGCCCAGGAGTTTGAGACTAGCCTGGGCAACAGAGTGAGACTCCCGTCTCTGCAAAAAAAGTAAAAAATTAAAAAATTAAAAATTAGCTGGTTATGGTGGCATGCGCCTGTAGTCCCAGCTACTCAGGAGGCTAAGGTGGTAGGATCACTTGAACCAAGGAGGCAGAGGTTGCAGTGAGCTGAGATCACATCACTGCACTCTAGCCTGGGTGGCAGAGTGAGACCCTGTCTCAGAAAAAAATAAAAAATAAAACAGTAAAATATAAAGTAAAATAATAAGGCTATGAGGCTTGCACCCGTGGAATTCTGCTGGTCTTACTGCATACTTCATAAAGCAGTTGGCTTTATGGAACTTTGAAATGGCCTGCTGAGAGCTCAGCTATGCTGTCAGCTGGGGGACAACTCCGTGAGGCTTGATGACCGCAGGCTTTAGACCAAAGACCGATCCATGGTGCTCTTTTATTCACAGCCAGAATACAGAGGTCTGGCAACCAAAGGGTGAAGTCGAAATGGCTCTTCTCACTTTTACTTCTAGGTACCCACTCATGTTTTGTTTTTGTTTTCTGTTTTTGACTTTCTATCTCTTCAACTCTGAGTTCTGCTAATTGAAAGGTCTTGGATCTCAAGTGAGAAATGATTCCATGTGGACACAATAGGGTTTATGCACCAGGGAGTTGAGACACTGTCATTTTGGGTTCTTCATGCCACTGAACCAAAAAGAAAGAAAGAAGTCGTTCTATGGCTCTGGGTATTGATTGCAGTTATCAAGAGGAAATCAGATTTATGAACACAATGAGAGCAAGGAGGCTTAAGTCTGGAATCCAGGGACTTCTGGGTGCTAATGGTTCCGCAACCAGGAGTGAATGTTGATGTAAAATCGTAACACTCCAAAAAAGGCAGGATCACTAAGGACTTAGACCCTTCAGGAATGGAGGTGTGGTGCCTGCCATCAGGGAAGGAAGCCTAAACAACTGTGATGGTTAATTTTATATGTCAACTTGACTTGGGTAGTAGGTAAACCATCATTTCTGGGTGTTTCCATGAGGGTGCCCCTGGAAGAGATTAGCATTTGAGTTGGTGCACTGAGTAAAGAAGCCCTCTTCATGCAGGTGGCCATCAACCCAGCTCCTGAGGGCCCAGATAGAACAAAAAGGCAGAGGAAGGGAGAATTCACTTTCTCTCCTTGAGCTGGAACATCCATCTTCTCCTGCCCTTGGACATCAGAGCTCTTGATCTCGGGCCTCTGGACTCTGAAACCAGTGCCCCAGTACCCCCTTCCCAGGCCTTTGGACTTGGACAGAATTACCCCACTGGCTTTCCTGGCTCTTCAGTGTGCAGATGGCAGACTGTGAAACTTCTTAGCCTCTATAATTGTGGGAGCCAATTCCCATAATAAGTCTCCTCTTACCCATCTATATATATGCTATTGACTCTTTCTTTGGAGAACACTGATGGATCAGATAATAGGATCTTTATGAGGTCATAAAACATACTATTTTTGTTTGTGGAAAAATATTATGATTTCTGATATGTAGCAGTTGCAGGTGATGATAGGGTCTAGAGTGTGGCCTTGGAAATAGAGGCTAAAGTGAAATGAAGTTGTAGTTTCACTGTAATTGATGAGACCTTTTAAACAGAAGGCAGTGATGCTACTTGGTTCATTCAACTGCTTTTGAAATTAGGAATGATAATGCTAGGATATGAGATAGAAAGAAAGATGGAGACATGTCAGAATATGTCTTCTAAAATACAGTGATCATTTTTCTATTAGGGAAATACATTTTAATGACCAAGATAGGCTATTCATAATCACATGAATTATTTCCCCTCTTCAAGCTGCTAGACAAATGCATAATGAAAATGTCAGAGATTGCTCTGCCTGCTGTCTCAAGTAATAGCCTTAGAGCTGCCAGCAGTGAGTTAATATAAACATGCATATTTGGCTTTGTAAGCATGCTAGAATCTTAAATTTTCCTCTAGGACATACAAAATTAAAACAATAAAAGGTCATAGATTCATATTTACCCTTGGCTGAAGTCATTGTGGCTCTTTTTTAAAATCCTGGGTTATAGTCATAAGAAAAAGAAATATCATAAGACCCAGTATTTAATGGTCCAGCAACTGCACTATAATTAGCCTATACACATTTAGAATGACATGAAATTATAATTAGTGAATAATGGTATTAAGAACATTAAGATTACTAGAGTAACCTCACTCTAATGTGCTGTTTAGAAATGATCCCATTTTACACTATATGTATTAGATTTCCTAAATTCTCTTTTGCTGAACTCTTTGCAGTGAGGGTACAGTTGTATCAGTCGGCATTTTCCTTCCAGAAAACACAAAATAGCATCAAAACATTAATTTGGTATCATAAAAAAAATTGTGGCTCTTTTATGCTCTTAAAAACCAGCACTCATTTATCTTTTAGCTGGATCTGCCTAGGAAGTACGTTTTAAAATCATATTTACACACTTTCGTAACTTAGTTATGTGCACAAAACAGTCCCCCCAGCTAGAACTCAGAGTTGCTATTTTACCCTGGGGTATACTTTGCTATTTCCCTTTATAATTAATGCATTGTGAATCCCATTAGCATCATTACACAGGTTCATCTCTATCTGCTATAGAAAAACACTGTATTCAGTCACATTTCCTCTGCACTGTTGCAAGTTTTATTTTCAACTAAAACTACAGCAAGGTAAAAATTTTATGTAAACTAAAAATGGATAGTGGGGTACAAGTCTGGAGAATGAATACTTTGTGGTGGAAAATTTATCTCCGCAAAGATCTTCTCATTTAACTGCAGATAACTCCTTGAAGTAGGGATTTGTAAGTATAAATCTTACGGGTAATTTAAAAAAGATTTTAGCAAAATCAACTAATATTTAATTACAAAACACTCTCAGTTGTATACTGTGATCCGTACTCTGCTTTTCTGTATTTCAGCTTATCTGGTTTTTGCCTCTTGCATTGCTTTGTCACATGCCTTCTCAAGACTTGTTACTCAAGGGATACCAGACAAATCCATTTCGTAGCTTCAGTTACTAAGGTAGGAAGATAAAAATAATAAAGAGCAGTGGAATAGAAGCATTATTACTAGTTGCTAGTTGCCACCAAGGGCACAACCAAGCAAAGAGCCAAGTAAATGTAGAAATGTAGAAAATGACTGTTTTTTTTTTTTTTTTCAAAAACTTTATTCTTTTCTAATAAAAATGATATAAGTTCATTATAAAAAGTTTCAAATACATAAGAGTCTGAAGAATGTAAAGATCACCCAAATACCACAGCCCAGAAAAAAAACATCCTTAACATTTGGTGAAGATCTATGAAACATACATTATCTTAAAATATTCAATGTTATAAATGAGATCATATTCAACATATATTCTGTAGTCTGCTTTTTGATTCAGTAATATTTTGGGAACATATATCCATAGCAATAAACATATATCTAAATATTTTTAAATGACAACTGCATGGAATTTATTTAATCCATCTTTTACTGAAGGATGTTTCAGTTGTTTCCAATGTTTTAATATCATAAACATCATGAAATATACCTTTGGGCTCATGTTTAAAGACTTGGACAACTTTTATTAATTAGGATAAATTTCTAAACAAACTGCTGGGTAAAGGTGTATCAACATTTAGGTTTTTGATACATGTTACCAAATTGCCTTCTAGAAAGGTTCTACCAATTTTCACTCCTGCCAGTAGTGAACAAGAATTCCATTTTTGTCAATTGCTTTAATCTTTGCCAATATGGGAGGACAAAATTAATAATAATAAAATAAAATAACACATCTTTATTAGCTGTTTTCATGTTCAAATAGAGGATACTTTTAATTTTTAAGTTACTCTTTTTCAAGGCAGGTATTTCCTGGATTTGAATAAAGTGTTTTTGGTTTGTATTCTCATTCCATCAGTAGTATGACTTAGGGCAAGGGCCAACTCCTTTAAGCTTCATTTTTTTTTACCTAATAGATCAAGGAAATAGAAACTGGCTCAATAGGTTGTTTAAAGCTTAAGAGATGTGTGAATGCACCTAGCACCTACTAGACATAACAATGAGCCTGCATTTCCGCAAGTAAGCCATTCCTACCTCCTTACCCCCCATTCCAACTAATGTTTGTCTATGAGAATATTTTAAAATTCAAGAGCCAATGTAAAACTCTGTAAATATTATCTTGCTATTTATAGAGATGACCAGAAAAGTTTGCAATGATGCAGATGACATCCATAATGAGTCTCTTAAATGAAGGTTTGGCAGGCAATACAGGTCTTTGGAATAAAAATGTCTCCCAGGAAAATACTTGCAAGTCAAGCCCACAGACCATCAAGTATATATAAATGATTTGGAACGGGAAGACAGATACAAAACACAACAAACATCAGTTTATTCCCTGCCAGAACACTGGTTTTTCATTGCTTAGACATGGTTTGGGAATATTTTCCACCGTAGAGAAAATTTATAAGCAACACATACAATGACTAATCTTCTTTTCAAAGATATCTCAGATATTAGCATTTAAAATTAATAGCTTTTATTCAAGAATGGTGAAATGGAATAATTTAAGCAATGATTGATTATATTCTGAATACTAGAAGATAAACTTCAGGTGCAATCTAGATGACAATCTTGATTCTGAAGATGCTTTGAAGGACTATTTGATTCATTCATTTTACAAATATTTTTTGAACCATATTATGCACCAGGTACTGTGCCAGCCATTAGGGATCCAAAAATGAGCAGGACACAGACCTTTCCCTCAGGGAACCTGCAGTTTTGTGCAAGAAGAAATATAATTTAACAGGCAACTCCAGTATCACGTGACAGTGACCTGAGGTTTGTGTAGGTGCCTCAGACCCCGGGAAGATGCCATCAGTATCCAAACAAATGCCCCAAAGAAACCACATACCAATAGAATAACAGAATCTGTCACAATTGCCAGCCACAAAGCACACCATAAACTACTTAGTGCATATGAATAGCAAAGTGAGGGCCACCATGGGATTATCAGTTACATAACAGGACAAGGAGAAAACCTCTCTGAACCCATTTGGAAGAGCTGGCAGAGGAGTCAGGACCTATGACAGGAGAACCCCCTGAGATTTATTCACTCACATGTAAGCTCCATGAGGGCAGTGACCTTTGCTGGTTTCCATCTGCATTGTAGCCCCAGCTCCTAGAATAGTGCTTGATACAAAGGAAGCCATTGATAAGTATTTATTCAATGAATGGAAGTTTGGATGGATGGATTCATTTAACTCATATCAAGTAACTGCAGTGGGTGCCTGTAGCAGAGAAGTTGTAGCAGAGGAGTAGGATAGTGAAAAAGGCAGGAGACATGGTACCTACTAAAAATCTGTAGAATCAACAAATGACTTTTCACATCCATCCCTTTTCATAAGAGCTTGAACTGGCAGTGGCTCCATTGTGCAATGTGGAACACAAGAAAAAGCATGGATTTTGAAGTCAGACAAATGTGAGTTCAAATCCTGGCTCCTCCAGATCTGGGAGGACCTGATGGGAGGACTGAGAGGACTTGATTTTAGCAAGTTAGTTTCCTGACTCAGTGTCCTCACCTGTAAGATGGGATCCACACCTTCAGGGTGACTCTGAGGGTTAACCAGAAAAAAACATGCAAAGCTCTAGACCCAGTTCCCTTCACCCTTACCCCATTTTTCTGGCGTTAGGGATGGTTGTGCACAGCTGCTGTGGATCCCCAATTCCTTTAATAACCATTCTGAGTGCTTCGTCAGTGCTCTTTTCTATTTCTCTTAATTCCGTATCTCTTTTCAGAAACCTTCCCCAAGAAGCCTTCTTCATCCTCTCAAAAATGCATAGTAATCTATTCCTTCTTCTCACCCTTTCAGCATTTACTTTGGTTCCATTGGTGTGTGGCTCAAATAACAGATGTCACTGAACTGTTGACTTTGGTGGATGCCCTGTCTTCCTTACTAAACTGTTTGTGTCTTACTTTGTACCTTAGCAGCTAATGCAGTGCTTTGATTCTAGCAGATGCTTAATAAATGCCACTCATGATAAACCTCACTTCTTGTACTCATCAGTCCTCAGGTCATTAAAGTTGTTTTACACAGGGTGATGTGCCACCCTATAAAACTACAATATTATGCAGTGAGTCACAGATCATTACAACTCCCAAGAAGTCAATAAAATTGATTATGTCAGAAATCCCATACCTGTTTTCAAAAACAATAAAATGTTTTCTCCATGTGTTTGAGTATTATAAAATGACACAAAAGCCTGAACAAGCTGAGTAAATAGGATCTGCCTGGAGGATTGCTTACAGTGCATTACAAAAATGAGAGTAAATGAAATTATGAATTCATGTTTGCTGATCAGAGGGAACACCCGGAGACTCATTCTTGCTTTCTTATGTATCTTGGTCTCCACATCATGAAACCATAGATGTATCCTCTTATTACCCATAGAAAGGTGCAACATTTAATTCATATCAACTAACACTTATTAATACACCCACTAGAAGGCAAATCTAGTCAGGAAGACTGAATCACTCAACAGAAGATTTGGTACTTCCCAGCCACAGTGGCATCTGCTTACCACAACATTAATCAGGTCACTGCCAGCTTATTTGACTTCATCTTTGAGGTGTCCAAAATTGTTATACTCTAGAAAGATGATCTAGTCAATAAGATCATTGGTCAACAATCTTTCTAGAGCTCCCACTCTGTGCTAACCAACATCCTATGTAGTAGGATGAATATAATTGAAAAGAAAGGATCCTTTTCTCAAAAAACATATCAGTGATGGAAAGGTAGGATCTACCAATCTGTAACAATTTAAGAGCACCTTAAGGCAGTGGTTTTCACTGATGTGAAGAGTGGGCTTCACATCATTGGCATCAGCATCACCTGGGAACTCATTAGAAAGCAAAATTTCTAACCCCAGACCTATTGCATCAGAAGCTGGGTGGACCCAGCAATCTGTGTTTTTAACCAGCTTTCCAAGTCATTCTGATGCATACTACAGTTTGAGAAACCCTGCTTTAAGTCGGCTAAGCAAGTTCAAATCAACATAATACCAACAGATGATATGTGCTGAGTAATTGCATGGGCCTGGTGTTAATCAGAGCTTCCTTAATGACCCTTCATTGAATATATTGGTGGGGGCCCATATTCTAAGTGCAAAACAGTTTAACACAGAGTCAATTCTTGATGATCTCTTTTGTGAATTATTAGTGGCAACTTCACATGATTCCAGGCTAAATTTCCCAATTCAGCCAATATAATCTCAGATTACATCTCTAAAATAAGCTAAATCGGGCTCAGAATGGTTTGCAATATGTAAACCAAATGTCAAAGACTTTGCTGCTTCCTTTCATTAACATGTGTAATCAAGAGTTGCCAAACTAGCACAGGTCACAGGAATAAAAGTTATATGAAGTTTAGTCCAACCCTTTCATATGTGTGGTGATCAGATGAGGCAGAGAGCTCTGAGCAGCCAGGTACCCTACAGAGCAGTGGTGGGCATGGGTTCTCCCAGCTGCTTACTGAGGGCCTGTATAAAGCCTGTCAATCAGACTAAGACTTACTGTGGTTTTAATCTCACTTCGTGCTTTTTTGGAGAATTGTAACTCCATGTTTCTGACCTTGGTCTGTTAATCTCACCCTGATTCCTGATGATTTTCTTCTTTGATTAGTTGTTCTTCAACATGGAATCTAATGTGAGTATGATTAACCCAACCATAATGACTCACCAAAAAAATAAAATAAAAGACATGAGCCTATTCCTCTGCTGGACAAGAAACTAGAGGTTTACCCTTCTATTACAAGCTCCTTGGAGAGGAAGATTCAGTAAATCCTCTGAAAATGGTTTTCTTCAGTGTTTCTATCCATCATCATAAGGAGTCATTATCCTCTCTTTGTTAATTTACTCAGCAATGTTTATTATAGCTGAATTACTGATTATGTGGCTTCATAGGGGTAATTTAATTCAACTTAATTTATAAGGAAACACCTGCTATGTGTAGGATGACACATTAGGCTCTGAAGAGATGGCCCTTACACACTCAGGGAGTATGCCAGACAGAGTAATGGCCCCCCAAAGATGTCCACGTCCCAATTCCAGAAACCTGTGAATATGTTACTTTACACGAGAAAACGGACTTTGCAGGTGTAATTAAATTAAGGATCTGAGACACAGAGATTTTCCTGGCTTATTTGAGTGAGCCCAGTGAAATCACAAAGGTCTTTATAAAAGACATGCAGAAGGGCCAGAATGAGAGGAAGAGGGTAGTGAAGATGCGGTGAGACAGAGAGAGAGGGAGATCTGAAATGTCACGTTGCTGGCTTTGAAGATGGAGGAAGAGGCCATGAGCCAAAGAAGGCAGGTGGCCTCTAGAAGCTGGAAAAGGCAAGGCAGTGAGTTCTCCCCAACAGCCTCCAGAAAGAATGCTAAGGAATTCTGACCTCCAGAACTGCAAAATAATTAGTTTATGTTATTTTAAGTCACTAAATTTGTGATAATGTGTTACAAAAACAATAGAAAACTAATATAGGGAGTTTATAACCTAGTAAAAGAGATGAAGGCCAGGCGCGGTGGCTCATGCCTGTAATCCCAGCACTTTGGGAGGCAAGGCGGGCAGATCACGAGGTCAGGAGATCGAGACCATCCTGGCTAACACGGTGAAACCCCGTCTCTACTAAAAATACAAAAAATTAGCCGGGCGTAGTGGCGGGCGCCTGTAGTCCCAGCTACTTGGGAGGCTGAGGCAGGAGAATGGCGTGAACCCAGGAGGCAGAGCTTGCAGTGAGCCGAGATTGCGCCACTGCACTCCAGCCGGGGCGACAGAGCGAGACTCTGTCTCAAAAAAAAAAAAAAAAAGAGATAAGACACGTAGCTTTGATATAATTCAGAAAGTGATAAATATAAAATAGAAATACAAAGAAATTGCTATGGAAATACTGATAAAGGGAGTACTTCTGTTTGTAGAGATTAGGGAAGCTTCCAGGAGGATGGCAGTTTTGTAGAGCTCTGATGATTGGTAGGATTTCAAAAGAGGGAGATCCAAGAAACAGCAGGAGTGAAGGCCCAGAGTTGAAAGGTGTAGATTAAACAAAAAGCTGACCTAGGCCCTTGACCAGCCATTTTCTCAGGAATAAAAATTACTTGATGGACATTTCATATAGTCTCCTTAAGATATAATAGGTCACTAAGTCTGTTTTTAAAAAGCTGTAATAATAGTCAATACAGGATAAACTGTCCTAAGAGTTTAGGATAGATCTTGGGAAGAAATCCCCTTTCAACACAGAGCATGCTGTAGCCAAGGGTGAACCTGGCTCATTTTCAGACAAGCAGGCTAGTCAGGGATTAACCAAAAAACAAGAGGGGTCAATCAGAATAACAAGGTGATTCTTTCCAAAGGTATCTATTAACATTTACAAATTAGACATTTCCTACAACCCTTGCAAGCAAGCTCAACCAAACGATGGAATCCAAATGAATGTTCTCCACAGATGGAGGCTCTGAGGACTCACACTGAGGATGATGGAGAAGACATTAAAATCCAGTCCCTTTTTGGTAGGCTTTGATTGTTTTGTTTGGCTGAAGTCAGAACCCATGATCTTAAGGAATTTTGAATGGCTCTAACTGAGCGTGGATTTGGTCATGAGACAATTATCCTGATAAAACAATTTTTTAAGGCACTCTGTTTGAGGGTTTGGGAAAAAAGGAATGGAATTGTCCAGATTGTTTATCTCCATCACCCAAACTCAGTATTGATCATTCTCTTGGCATTGCTTATGGAGCCAACGTCTTCCCAAGGGTCATACCTATGCTCAGGCGCCTACGCAATACTTGCTTTCTTCTTTATCTTCTGGTGGAATTTATTCTTTTTTGTAGTGTTCATATTCATCCCAGGAAAATCTGGAGGAACAGCTGCTCTCCACTGGCCTGCTCCTGCAAGAATGGCCTGGAGCTTCTGAAGAAGGATCCATGTTTACCTTATAGGGCCTTAAGTCCTGGGATGGAACTATATACTTTGGGAACCAACTTTCTTCACAAGAAGAACTGGGCATGTTGCAAGCTTCCTCATTTCTCTTGCTCTCTGGCTTTTTGTCCAAGCTCAGAAACATAACCTCAGACTGGCTGCATTCAAAAGGAGTTTTCTGAGTCATTCTGTCTATCCTCGGGCCTTCATCAGAAGGCAGTAAATTGTTATTCTGGCTTTCATCATCTTCCACTGGAATACTTGGTACATTCTCCAGGAATAGAGGAGAAGGACACCTGAAGGACTTTAGTGATGTGGGAGGATCTTCAGCAAAATACAAGCTGGCTTGAGTACTTTCAAGAGTATTTAGAACCTAATAACAAAGAAGCAAACAGACATTAAATTAAGTTTGAATAATCTTTCCTTTTACCCTTTATCTCTCCACCTATAAAGAATATTCTTTCATTTTCATGAAATTAGTTCAGCTACAGAATTTTGAATTAGAAGGGATCTTAAAGATTAGCTAACCCCTTTATTTTGAGGAGTAAATTAAGTGACTTAAAACAAGGTATAAAAGAAACTACACTAAAGTAAATACCAAGAGACCTGATTAAAGCCTCAGATTTGCCACCAACTAGCTTTGTGAACTTGGGCAAGTCTCTACATTTTTTACTTCAACCATAATATGTGGAAGATTGGAAGGGAATAAGGAAATGGTGGGCCCAACCTGTAATTCTTAAATGCCAGTTTTTTGTTGTTGTTCTTGGTTTTGGTTTTTTTGTTTTTGTTTTTTTGAGATGGAGTCTCAGTCTGTTGCCCAGGCTGCAGTGCAGTGTCATAATCTCGGCTCACTGCAACCTATGCCTCCCAGGTTCAGGCAATCCTCCTGCCTTAGCCTCCCAAGTAGCTGGTATTACAGGCACGTGCCACCATGCCCGGCTAATTTTTGTATTTTTAGTAGAGATGGGGTTTCGCCATGTTGGCCAGGCTGGTTTCAAACTCCTGACCTCAGCTGATCCACCCACCTCGGCCTCCCAAAATGCTGGGATTACAGTCATGAGCCAGGGCGCCTGACCAAATGCCATAAGTTTTAGGGAGCTCTTTTAAAGTGCATATCCCTTGGTCCCAACATAGAGATTGTCATTCAAAAAATAAGGTGTTGAAGGTCCAGGAATCTGTATGTTAGAAGCTTCGGATGATTTGGATGTACAGCTAGATGTGAGAACCCTTGATATAATTAATACACCATACAACATACCTTCATATACACACACACACGTAATTAAAAAAATACATATAGAGAGCTTTACAATTTACAAAGTGCTTTCACATATATTATCTCATTTAACCTGTACAAACAACATTAATCATTCTCATTTTATGGATGATAAAGCCTGAGGCTCAGAAAAGGGAAGCAGTATCATTAGTCAGTAAGGTACAGACCTGTTGTTTGACACCAGATCTCCGGGCTTCCAATTCTCTGTCCCTGCACGATACATCTCATCGCTCCTTCCTAAGCCCTTGGCTCCACATAACTCTCACGGGTGGTGTCAGGCCTGGAATACAGCTCTCCTGCCTCGAAGGCCAGTGCTGTTTATATTCTGATTATGTCAACTCCTTGTTTAAAACCCTTGCATGGCTCTATGATAGACTCAGGATAAAATCCAAACTCCTAGAATGGAATTCATGTCCCTCTGTCATGGAAGCTTCTATTATTTTAACCACTCCAGGCTTTCCCTCACTGCTCCCCCTCCATGATGCTGAACTATCTGTGGTCTTAGCACCATGGGCTCCATCACCTTGGAGCCTTTGCAGGTGTTCATTCTCTCTGCTTGGGATGTCTTTCCATCCTTACTGCTGCCTAAATCCAACCTGTTTTTCAGATCTTAGCTAAACCGTCATATCTGTCAAAAAGCTTCCTTAACTTCCATGGGCTGGTGTGTATTCTGAATCCATGCTCCACGGCAACCTGGCCTTCTGTCTATCATTATGTTTCTCTTGCTGGACCAACATTCTGTGTTTACTCATCTGACTCCTCTTAACAGTGAGCTTGAGGGTAGTCATTGCATCTTGATCACTGATGTATTCCCAGCACCCAATACAAATTCTGGCATACACAGAGTAGGCATTAATTAAGTATTTGTTTATTTGTGCAAATAAACAAATAAATGAATGGGTGATTAAGTCTATGGATAGATTAATAAATTTAAAAAAATGGATAAGGAAAATATATGCTGCATTTATAATGAGCCAGATCTCTTAATGAAGACTGAACACTTTGGGAGGCCAAGGCAGGTGGATCACTTGAGGTCAGGAGTTCGAGACCAGCCTGGCCAACATGTGAAACCCCGCCTCTACTAAAAATACAAAAATTAGCCAGGCGTGGTGGCTCGTGCCTATAATCCCAGCTACTTGGGAGGCTGAGGCAGTAGAATCACTTGAACTGGGGAGGTGGAGGTTGCAGTGGGCCGAGATAGTGCCACTGCACTCCAGCCTGGGCAACAGAGTGAGACTCTGTCTCCAAAAAAAAAAAAAAAAAGATTGAATAAAATATTCCCTGAAAACTGTTCATTTACATCTTTACATTAAATTTTTTGTGGGGTCTTCATTCCACCTAGAAATGACCTTACCAGCGTACCAAATGATGTGGCTTTTTGACCTGGAAACACTAACTATTATGTTGGAATTCTCTGTTGGAGGCTGGATTTGTCTCATTAACAAATAATTCACTTAGATACACAATTTATCTAGTTTAGATTTTCCATGGTTCTGTGGGCTCAGTTTTGAATAAAACCATGTATATACTCACTTCATCCATTGATGGTCTTAACTTTGCCCGCGTTGCAGCACACCGGCCTGCCAAACAGAAGAGCTTGGCAGAGAAATTCCGAGGGCAGGGAGGCACTTTCTTATCTAGAAATGAAAGACATGAATCCAGGCCTCTCTTCTCCATCAGTTCTCTAAGGAGATCCCGCTTGGAAGAGAGGGAAACAATTTTATCACAGAGAACTTGATCAGAAAATGACCAAGAGATAGGTGCCAGGATGAAAACAATTCTTACCAGCTGGATATGTTTTGGATCATCTAACACTACTCTACATCCTGTTAGAACTTCCATTATTACCTACAAGGAAGATATAGAAAGTCAGCTATATATCTTAAAAATATACACACAATTCGTTGCAACTATTAACCATGACTATGAATATAGTTCATTCTAGTTAATGACTTTATATTTTATTAATTGCTTGATTACACAAAATTAATATATAAGATGGGCTAACAGGAAATCAATGAGTCAAAAATTAAAACTCTTTAAAAAATTCTTAGAGTCTAGAACATTCTTGGCAATAAACTCTCCTCCTTTGTTAACTGGCAGTTGGTACTCACAATTCCAAAGCTGTAGACGTCTGTTTTAATGGAAAGTTTCCCCTGTCTGATGTACTCTTCTGGCATGTACCACAGATGTTTACTGCTGCTGCTGGTCATATTTATGGTACAACTCTGATGTTCTAGGTGGGACCGGAAGTGTGCCATGGCAAAATCAGTTAGTTTGGGTTGAAACTGATCATCCAAAAGGATGTTTGCACTAAAATTGTGATCAGGGACAAACAAGACAAAATATCATAAAGGCACTTCAGTGTAAACAAACATACTAAACTCACCTTCTTCTTATCTGGTTAATTCAAAACACTGTCAAAATAAAGCCAAACAAATTTCCATGAACTAGAGAACATTCTTTCATTTTTCTTAATGTATAAATCCAAGTGTTATCTGCAACCTAGAATAAAAACCTGACCTAGGAACAGTGGGCATTTCAAACTTAAAGATACATATGTGAAGTTGCTGGATAAAGCTGATGCTTTCTCACTAAGAGAAATTGAAGTTAACCAAAACAGCTTTCCTTGTGCTTTTCTTACACTTACGGAGAACATGAACTGAGTTTTAATCAGCTGATTATGTGTCTGTTATGTGCAAGAGCTGTGTTGTGAAATGCTTGGCTTATGAGCGCAGAGCCACTAACTTGGAATGATTTGAGGACTCTTTGGTAGTTCCTGCCCTCATGGCAGCCCTATCCCATGGTTTCATCTCTGTTTTTTGGTTTTTGAGTCTTATTTAAAATACAAATGTTTGCAGAGACAAAGGCAAAGTGCTTATAGTCAATATAAGCAGTTGTCACATTAAAAACCTTAAGAATCATCTGACATTTTGGCTGAGGGTAGGCATTGGCTTACTTTTACCTTCAAAGGGCTGTCAAAGCAGGAATGGGAAAGGATAAGCCAAGAAAGAGATCCATTTCCCACTGCATACAGCCAGGAGCTCTGCCTTTCTCTGGCTCCATGACCACCCACAGTTTCCTTCGCCATGTAAGCCTCAGTGCCCTCTCTCCTCTCATGTGAAATGAGGAGAACAGAACTCTGGCAGGGGGAAAACGAAGTGCATAGTGTCCTCCCCAGCACTTGGTAATGCTCAAAAAATGGCAACTAGGAGGAAGATTAGTAATCAATTCTAAGAGAACAGATGGATATTGAGGAGGTAGGGCAGCCAACAGAAAGTCATGCAATTCCCGGCTTTGCTTAGGGCTCTTCAGAGCTTCCTCTTTATCCCCTGAAACCAAAGCATCTAATAGTAGACCTGCCCATCCAAAATGCCAAGAGGCATATTTGTAGTACGACATGCTGTTACTAAAAGTGCTACAGCAACAGCCACGGGATATCAAGAAGTTCTTAATTCTGAACAAATTTTGGATCTTACAAAAGCTCCAGAAGTCTTTGCTATCCCTATACAGGTAGGTTAATGTGCAGGCCCCAGTTCCATAGGTCTGAACTGCAAGTGTTCTTACTGTTCAGAGGACTCAGAGTCCCACTTCTATTTAGAGAGTTTGGGGGAAACAGTTCAATGTATGAAGCTAAGGCCTTAAAGATTCTAGTCCAGACTTTGTCTAGGGCTGAGTTGACAATAGAAAAAACAAAGGCACTTCCAGTGGTTTTTTTTTTTTTTTTTTTTGAGACAAAGTTTCGCTCTTGTCCCCCAGGCTGGAGTGCATTGGCACGATCTCAGCTCACTGCAACCTCTGCCTCCCGGGTTCAAGTGAGTCTCCTGCCTCGGCCTCCTGAATAGCTGGGATTACAGGCGCCTGCCACTACACCCGGCTAATTTTTAGTAGAGATGGAGTTTCACCATGTTGACCAGGCTGGTCTTGAACTTCTGACTTCAGGTGATCCACCCGCCTCCGCCTCCCGAAGTGCTGGGATTACAGGCATGAGTTACCATGCCCAGACCCCGCAGTCTTTTAAGGATAAAGAAAGACACATTTTAAACTTTATTTCACTCCTCCTTCCGCTAAGGGTGGCAAGGGAATTGTAAAATCCAAAAAGCCCACCTTCTGAGCTCTAGGGCCTCTTATCAGCTGTGTGCTCTTAGCATTTATGGAAGGAAGGCCAGAGAGGCCTGGTTCCCAAGGCTCGTATCAATGAGCACAGTTGTCATTTCTCTCCTTGTCTTCTCCCTTCTCCCTGGAGAACCCAGCAGCTGCTAAAGCCACCCTGGGCCTCACACACCCCCATCTGTCACTCCTCACCCACTCTTACTTTCTCACTGGGAGAACTGTTGACTATCCTGACATACCTCAGATGAGTAACAGACTAGAGTCAGATCCGACTTCTCTCCAGCTCTAGATAAGAAGAGACTGTCAGTTCATAATCACTTCTTCCCTAGGTTGACTCTTCAATGGATCAGATCAAGTCTGAGACTCCTGGAGATGCCCTGAGGGTTTCAGAGTCCTGGGGGCAAGGTGGGAAAAAAAGGTTCTCCAACCTTCATTGCCAGGACTCCACCTTCTGCCCTTCAACTTCGGAGTCACTTCTGCATGCCCCATTTCATTTCAGCACAGGGGGAGGGCAGGAATGTTCTGAATGGCAGATATTCAATGTCAAACACCTAAACATCTTCCTCTATCACAGCTCTAAAAAAAGGCACAGAATTGTAATTGACAATGCCAGAATCATGAGACTGCAAAAGCTGAATTTTTGAAACACCAAAAAAAAAAAAAAAAAAAAAATTCCCTGAATCTTTTTTAAGTACAAAAAGGGAGAAAAAAGCAACAATAATAACAACAAAACCTTCAATCTAATTCATTTATGTGACCCATAGCAAAGCTGGTGGGATGCTTTCAGCAAATGGTGAGTCAGCTTCTGTGAAAGTTGGGCAGAAGGGAGTTGAGTAACCACAAACAATGCTTACACCATAAAACCCAGAGAGGACTTTGGGTCAGTGAAAGGCCATCAATAAGATGGGAAATTATTCTAGGGTACTGAATTTACAGTTTGAATAATGACAATCGGTGAAAAGATAAGTCGTTTTTCAGCTGACTTTAGTGTATAACATAAATTTTGAGTCCAGTGATTTATTCTGTTCTAAATAAAGGTTAGCGGTAGCTGAGGAAGAAGGATGTTCTGTTTTAGGAAAGCGGAAATTGCAAAAGGCCCTTCAACGATCAATTTCTACCTTAATTCTTTTCCCCTGCTTCAACCTTAAATAGAATGTTCAAACACAAAGTGCCTTCAGCTTCCATGCAGGTCAGCTGAGTAAGTTAATCCTGTGGGGTGAAAATAAACTAACAAAATTGAGAACCTAAAATAACTACAATCATGGAAATATCATGCAAAAGGGCAGCCTGCAAGCAACTGTGGCCACCAAAGAGATAGATAAAAGACATCTTTGACCCATATCCATGGTTCATATCCTCAATTTCATGCTTCTACAATCTATTTTTTCTACTCTTTAACACAAGGCTATTTACCTTAACAGAGAGGCCATCCCCTCTCCAGATAATTCCTTTAACAGAATGATCATTGGTTGTACACTGAGGAAGTATGGAGAATCCTATACAGATGATGAGTTTGTAACCTGACTCTAGGATGTTACTTAATCTCTCTATTAGTAGGGGTCTCTATGACAATTTTCAGGGGGACCTGAATCCCCCAAACAAATGCTACTTTGTAATGAGAATTGCTTTCTTTGCTCACCAGTTTATCTCCTAATTAAGTTCAATCCCTTGGACCTTAAACATAAGACAAGACGCTCCACCTAGATTATAATGCAGGATTTGAATTCAAGTGCAAATACCATATTTGGCATGAAAGAGCATGATTGGTTTTTAAAGAGAGAGAGAGATATATACCCACATATATATAATATATATACCGATATATTTTATATATATGTATATATATATATACTATATAGTATATAGTATATATATGGGTCCAGCAGTCCAGCTCCTGGGTGCCTGGAAACTCTCAGGAAAGGCCAGGACTCCAAAGAAGGATCTAGGGAAGAGGGGGCAAGGAGCCACAGATTGGCTCCAGAGATAAAGAGGACCCAACGGCCCCTCAGGGGCAGCCTGAGGCAACAGCACACATGTGCTGTCTGTATTACGGCTGTTGCAACACCGAGACACCCCTCACCAGATGCCCTGCCTCCCCTAACCAGATGAGGCAAGACTCAGTTTCTCCTAGAACCTGCAAGCTACTAAAAAAGTTGTGCACCCCACCCCAACTTAAGTGTGCACTGCATCCTGCCTGGAATGCTACAAATCTGAAACCCTTTATTCCCCTGTGGAACTGCGGAGCTTTCTCTTTCATCCCTGTTGAACCTAGGCAGGTCTGAGAGACACAGTATTCAAGCTTGTTTTTGCTTGTTGGTGCCTTCTGAGTCTAGGCACTCGGTGCAAGGGCCCAGTAAGGGGTGTTCCTCCTTTAATTGTGAAACTCAAAATCTACCCACAACTAGCACAACCCCCCTAAGCCTGTTTCCCTGTTGGTATAAAGATCTGATAATGCTTACTTCACGGGGTTCTTACCAGTATTAAATGAGAAAACGTAAGGAGAGTGACACTCACAGAGGGCTCAAAGTATGCTTTAAAGGATATAGGCTGGCCATTGTCCATCCTACGTCCATTACCTTACCTTAAAATCCCAAAAGGCTTGGTTGCATGTCTCCAGAAGTCCAAAGACACCAACTCAAGGAACAAAAATACAGGGGGTTGTAGGATGTCCCTGGAGATCTGAGGACCCTTCAATTAGTTAATGACAACAAATTGGCTGAGTTTCAAATAGTTCCAGAGAAGTTCTGGGCAAACATATTTTCCAGACATTTTAAGACAATGGAGAGACAGAAAAAAACTGGCATGTACCGTGCATATGTGTATGTATCTATGTGTATAAGTAAATGAATGTTGGGGAGAGAGTGGTGGCAAATAGAATTAATAGGGGAAATTTTAATTTATGTCATATTTAATTGTTTTGGCATCCCTTAGAAAAAATCAAATTTGGATATTTTAGAAGAGGGGAGGCACTGGGGGAAAACAGGAAAAATCTGAGGAAAAAGAATTGTATATATCTAAAATTTTTCTGAAAGATAAAAATAGGCTTTTTGAGGGGCTTAAGAGGGAGAGGGAGGAGACTGATTAAAGAATCTTATCAGTCAAACAAAGAAAGAGACTTTGCATTCCCTGTAGGCTTTGACATGCCTGTTAAACAACGAGCTGGGCTCCAACCTTCCCGTCTGGGGATAAAGGCAGGAGGAGCCTGGGTCTTCAGGCAACAGTGTCCTGGTCACAGGGAGGGGCCAACCTGTGGCCCCCTGTGCCCTTTTCCCAACCACTCAGTTTTTCTAGTCTTTCAGAAAGGAAATTATCCATGCACTCACTCACTCTGACCTTACATCTCTGATCAATTTCCATTAAAAAAAAAAAAAAAAGTCCATTTTGAAGCAAATGGCTTCTTCTTTGTTTCTTCCCTAGACCATTTCCCTTCTATGAAAGACTGTTTCACTTGGCAGGAGACAAATGACAATGCTGATTAAAGAACATGATTTTATAGGAAACATTAGAAATGTTCACCAAGATTATCTCTTTGCTTTGGAAACATTAGCAGGAATGAAATGTCTGGGATGGAAAATGCTGAGGATAAAATGCATTTCCATTTAAGATAGTTCATAAATGTGAAAACAATTAAGCTCACTAAGGGCTAGGAGGGAAATAACAAGGAAGTTTACTGCTTTCAGATGCTTTTAAGTGATCCTGTAAGTCAAAAACATCTTCGTTTCTCCAATAAAAATGTGAGGCCCTTTGGCCAAGAATATAGGCTGCAACTTTTCAAGATTCTTTTAAGTCCTTTCCTTCTCAAATTCCACCACCTGGAAGCAGATTTTGTTTTTATAACATTCTCTTTGAAGAGTTCAAATTACTAAGACATTTTTTAGCTAAATAAACCCCCAGACTTGTTGAAAACACCTTGGAAACATGGGCATTGCTTCTCCTGTGGGTGTTTCTGAGCTGTGTCTTTGACAGCTTCTTCCTTAGAAAGCTATCTACTCTCACCGCTTTCCAGGCCCGATCTCCCCTTCAATGCCTGTTGCTACTGCCAGGAGTCCAATGTCAGCATTTCCAAGTTTCTGCACACTAATTATGCTCTCCTCTCCTTCCCAATTTCCCTGTCTCTGCCAATGATGCCTACGTGCTTCCATTAATCCCAGACCTTTAATTCCTTAAAAAGTGCATGATGATTGGACTCACACAAACATGGAATGCAACCTCCCTTTTCCCTTCTACAGCCATGAGACAGAGGCCAGTCACTAATCTCTGCAAGCCTCAGCTTTCTCCTCTATCAAATGGAGATAATAACTATAATACCTGAACTCAGGCTTGCTGGGAGGATTGCTAACAAGTTATTCAGCAGGCATTGATGCCAGGTGAAAAGTCTCTGGCTCTCATTGAGCTCTCTCATCTGATTGCAGTCTATCTGCTACCCTTAAGGTATTAGTACTTACTATGCAGTCAGGACAAACTATGCTTTCTGCTGTCTTGGCCTCTCTCCATTCTGTTCCCCTCATCTTGAAAATACTCTCCCCTGCTTTATTTTTATCTGAGTCCTCTCTGCAGCCATAAGATTCACTTCCTCCATGAACTTTTCACTTGACTGCTCCAAATTCCAGTGCTCCTTTCTCCAAAATTCCTACTGTACAGCTCCAATGACACTGTTTGACACTCACAGGGAGACCACCTGATGTTGTTTACTTAAGCGTAATATTGAGTCTATAGAAGATACTAAGTAAATATTTGTTGATATAATCAATTATGTAAAGAGGATTTGAAACTGAGGGTAGCCCTAGACCACTCAGTACAGGAATGGTGCATATGTGGCTTAAATGTTGCCATAACATTTATCCTCCCAAAACATCCTACCATATTCTTGGCAAACATCAAAAATTTAGTTCAGAAAGCACCTACCATAGATTCTCTTTCAACCCTGCATGTGGGAAATCATTATCAATCAATCAGACATGGAACATGAGACAACACTGACTTGTCATCGCTGCTATAGAATCCTGCAGAGGAAGTGAATGAGGCCCACAGGGTTGACATGACTTGTTCCATGCAAAACCGCTTAACAGCAGGGCCAGAACACCTAGCCCCACTATTTTTCTGTTTGGTGCTCTTTCAATTTACTACAGTTAACTAAGACAACATCTTTTTATTCAGCTACTCATGAAAGACTAAGAGACTATTGATTTCAAAGAGAAATGAAATGAGCTTTTATCTCCTTTTTCTTTAGCTGTATATAGATAATTCCAGCGGCAAATGGGCAAGTCACAGGATTTTAGCTCCACAGAAAAGAAGTCTGAATAATGAGAGCTGCACCCAAATGGAGCTGGACCCCCACAACATGCTGGGCCCACCATACAGCAAGGGCTCAAGTACAGGTTAGATGAAGCACTTTTCTCACATTGTGGGGGGATAATTACAGCTCATTGCCAGGCCTGGGCTGTGCTTTCAGTCTATCACCTCACTTCCTCCTCACAATGCTGGGAGGAGGCGGAGCACTGTCACCCCAGTTCCAGATGAGGTAAGAGACTGAGCCTCAGGGGATTAAGCGACGTGCCCAAGATCACAGTGCCAGAGAGAAGTAGGGATTTGTACTGAGATCTATGTGACCCCAAGGCCACACTCTTAACCAGTGATAAGAGACAGGGACAACAACGAGATCGCTAGCGTGGCTGGTAAAGAAGGGGAAGGACAGATAAAAGACTAGGGAGAGGGTGTTTCAGAAAAACAGGCATTTCAGAACTTTGACTAAAGCGTGCTCCAGAGTGGGCAGGTCACTGGAGGCGCCTCCCTAAACATATCTGACCTCATTCTAATTTGGAAGCTGATCAGGGTAAAGCTTGGCCAGGATTTAAGAGAATACAGGGTCACGTTCTCCTGTAACAGTCCTAGACTCGTGAGTATAGAGCCCAGTACAAATAGGCAGGAGTAATGTCAAAGAATTTGACAGCAACAAGAGGTCACCTTAAGACTGTCTTGGTTGGCTCCGAATGTGCAAGTGTGAAAACTTTTGGCCACTCTCTGGCCACAGAAAGAGAAACAAGACCTGGATCTGAACTCAGACTTCTTTTTCTTTTTCTTTTTTTTTTTTTTTAGACGGAGTCTTGCTCTGTCACCCAGACTGTAGTGCAGTGATGCAATTTCAGCTCACTGCAACCTCCACCTCCTGGGTTCAAGCAATTCTTCTGCCTCAGCCTCCAGGGTAGCTGGGACTACAAGTGCACCCCACTATGCCTGGTTAATTTTTTTTTTTTTTTTTTGGTATTTTTAGTAGAGATGGGGTTTCAGCATGTTGGCCAGGCTGGTCTCAAACTCCTGACCTCAAGTGATCTGCCTACCTCAGCCTCCCAAAGTGCTAGGATTATAGGTGTGAGTCACCTCACCTGGCCTGAACCCAGATTTCTGGTGGTCTTCCCACATCCGCATCCTCATCCTGCCTCCTACCTGCTGAAGACATGAGCACCATTTCACTTTGCTTTAGACAAAAGATGTTATTCACACTTTGGGCACCAGGCTGCTGAATAATGACTTTCCGACTTTCATTTTAAAAACTATTTTAAAACCATAAAAATGACAGATTATCAAGCTTCTTTACTGATAAAATTAATTACAGAGAATGATTGCACTGATAAGGATTTCATTTAGTAACTTGAGACTGTCTTTTGGAACTTTTTCCAATTAGTTGGCTTGAGACAGTAAGGTCTGACGCCAAGTTATTTTTGCCTAATAAATTTTATGTTATTGTTAGACTAGAACATTTCTTTAAATACAATCTAAAGAACATAAAGAAGTAAAAAATAAGCCATTGAAAAATAAGCTATAGGTTCTCCAACCAAACAAAACACTGTTGATATTTTGGTATGTTTTACATTTAATATTTTTTTAATGCATGAATTTGTAGTTATACAAAGTTATAATTATATACTATATGCTACTTTAATTTGGTCTTTTCCACTTAATCTCACTTTATATACATTGTTCCATGCTATTTCATACTATTAAAAACGTAACTTAATAATATCAAAGGGTTAGGATAAAGTCTTTTGTGACTCATCACTCTGAAGCCCAAATACAGAAAAGAAAATAAAGGTAACAGCATCTTCCATTGTTCACTCCTCCAATAAAAACAGAGCCCTGAATTACTCAGGGAAAAGGCCACTGTTTAACACAGATTTTGAGATGTCCTTTTCTGAGCCAATTATTGGAGCCGTACAATAAAACTGCATCCCTCCTAGAAGCTATCTTCCCTTACATAGATTTAGAAAATTAATAAGACAAAGGCAAAAGAGGCAGGGATTTAGACAGCTCAGTCTTAAAAGCACTGAGCTACACACAGAGGGACCAAGACTCAGGGAGGCCCAGGTTTAGAGCACAGTGGAAGATTCATTTAAAAGAGATTCAGGAGGGTAATCTAGGTCAGCCAATCACATCTGGCTGAGGCTGCTGGGGACTGACTGTCATTACCATCTGACAGGTGTTCAGTGGCCCAAATGAACTGAGTTAGTTTCATTCCAGCTTCTAGAGAACAGGTGTGCATATCACCAACACGAGAGGGAAATCTACTGTTATAGTTGGCACTAATTAACATCTTCGCTGGCAGGCTCAGCAGAAAGGCCAAAAGTTCAATGGCTGTGGAAGGGACTGATTTGCTTTGGAACAGGCAGGGACACACTGATGAGCCCTTGTGAAACCACAGTTCTCAAACAAATGCCCACAGCCATGGATCTCCATACCCTGACACATGCCTGGGTGGGCACATTCTATGGATGGGTTACACTGAAATCCTTGAACTCTTTGGAACACTCAGAAAGGCAACAATTGTCAGCAGCCCCACCACCAAGTAAAATATAAAATACATTGCTAGATGCATTTCAAGCCCTGTCTCTTCCATAATATTCTTGTTTCTGATCAGATCTCTCTGGGTACTCTGTATCTTTGTTACCTGTTGGGCATTCTGTCTAGCAGTGTTGCTTAAATGATTTTTATAGTTCTGCACATCCAGACAAGTTCCTGGGATAGTGACCTGGAAGAACTGGCCTCCTCTTAAGTTGTGAGACCACCTAAGAGACTCTAGAACCTTTCGGTTTCCACCTACATCCTAGACAAGCTGCAGAATTTCACTAGAGCCCAGCTTGTCAAACCTAGTTCCTCAGCCTAGTCAGAATCCAAAGCTGCATTCCATCCCCTGCTCACCACAGTCCTCATTCTTCTCTAGTCTCACCTTACCTTATTCTCCAACCTTGTCCTTTCTTTTCCAACCAACTGATTTTTCTTGCTTTTACTATATATGTGGCAATTCTTTACTCTGTTCCTTTGAACTAATTATTGCCTCCACCAGGAATATTCTCTCTGCTTCTTTCAACCAATCCACTGCAATGACCCACTTTTTCCAAGACTTGGCTTGGAACTCTCTAACGAGACGAAGCCTTCTCAGACCAACCACTCAGTGGGCATAGTTACCATTGCACTACACATTTTGTGTTTGTGTTATCTTTCTGATCATCAGGTTGAACCTTCAAGGACAAGACTATTATCATCACTGTCTCTCCCACTGTGGTCTAACACAATGCTCTGCACACAACAGATGTTCTATAAATATTTGTGAAGTAAGATGAGTGGGATTCTCATGATATTTAATAAACACTTTTTTTTTTTTTTAATTAGAGAATGGGGTTTCACCATGTTGGCCAGGCTGGTCTCAAACTCCCGGCCTCACGTAATTGGCCCACTTTGGCCTCCCAAAGTGCTGGGATTATGGATGTGAGCCACCACACCTGGCCAGTAAACATAATAACAGAGAAGTAATTTTTCTTAAACTAGAGCTTAGTCAGTGGGTCCACTTTTCAAACACTATAAATTGACGATAGTGGTAAGAGTGTTAAGTAAAAAGACTGATTGGCCACCACACTACTTGGCCTCTGTCACTGTGCCACTCCCACCACTTCTCAACCAGTCAGGACAGGAATTACCACTGAAGATGTGTGTGCTCTTTGCCAAGGACCTTATGCCATTTAACCCTAGGAGATAGAAGCTATTATTCTACTACTAGCATTTTGCAGAGAGGAAGATTGAGGCTTAGAGACATTAAGCAATTTGCTCAGAATTCGCATTTTAAGTGGAAGGTCTCTCTGATTTAAACATTAGGGGACACTGAGCTAAGAGAAAAGGATGGGAGGAGGGTGGGGAGCAAAGCATGTGAAAAAGAAAAATCTTCGAGTCACATTTTTCAGAACTCCCTCCTGTCAAATCTTCCTTCATAACTGTGGTGGCTGCCACGGTGCAATCTCCCACCATGACTCCACGCCGCCCCCCGACCCCTTCCTTCCCCACCCTGTCCTTCCCCACCCTACTTGGCTCCCTCCTTGGGTTCCAGGGAGGCTCTGGTTCCCCAACAGTAAGAGTTGGCTAAAGATGGCTCACAGCTGAGCCACAGTCTGGGAACTGTCTTGGTGGAAGGGAGCTGCCTCACCCAGCCACATGACCACAAGAGGGCTGGTCAGATGCAGGGGTGCAAAGCTCAGAGTGCCCTTCTTGCCTCTGGGATTTCTTTGAAACACCACCCCAGGTTCAGTGCTTCCCCATGGCATGGGCTGAGGCCTCTATGACAATAATATCCCAACTCAACCTCTCCAACTGCCCAATCCTGCCTTTTTCCTTTCCTCGCTTCATTTGCTGTCCTTGAGAGCCCTCCCTTAAAAACCTCCTGCAGGTAAATCTGTGCTTCTGAGCCCACTTCCTGGACCAACCTGAAGACACGAACCAACAGTGAGAAAGTGGAAATGAGGGCCCAAAGCCTGTGCTCTCACCAAATACCAGCAGAGAGACACTGTTAGGCACATCCAAATCACCTTGCCCAGTTTCAGCTGTGAAAAAGAATGGAACGGGCCATGGGCAGAGCTTGCCTCTGCCTCCCTCCCTGCCCTGATGCTCCCTTTGCTTCAGTTAGTGACCCTCTGTCCCCGTCGCCCATCATGAGCCAAAACCCCAACACCTTCTCTTTTCTTTCTTCTTCAAACTCTGCATTCAGGAAAGGATTTGATGAACTCAGCCACACAAAAGGAAACTTAATAAAATTAATCTATTACCGCTTGGGGATTTAAAATAAGCTAATACTTATTTTAAGTTTAGACCAAAGGACGAATATGTTTAGCAACATTCCAGATATTTTATTTACTCAGTAAAACATATATTTGAGCACTTAATGTGCTCAGTGTTGGTTGCAAGCTGAGTGGAGGAGGGATTGTTTTAGGTTGTGGGTGGCCACCTCAGCCCTTTGAAAGCAATTTCAACGGATAACTCCACTGACTGAAGACCCTCACGGTCCCTCTATATTCAGGTCCCATGAGTGTGCATTAATTTTATGCTGATTCTACAAAGCCATTAGCAGTTGCTGGATTGCCACACTGCAACAGGCACAGACGTCTATGGGTAGGTCACCCTGCCCCTCTAGAAGTAAGTAAAACCTAGAGTCTTTTCCTATGGAGTTCATTTCATCAGAAAAACAAGTAAGCAATCAGCTCTTTTTCTGCCCAAGTCAAAAGTATACTACAAGTTTTTTTTTTTTTTAATTTTTTTTTTCTTTTATTATTATTATTATTATTATCATTATTATACTTTAGGTTTTATGGTACATGTGCGCAATGTGCAGGTAAGTTACATATGTATACATGTGCCATGCTGGTGCGCTGCACCCACCAACTTGTCATCTAGCATTAGGTATATCTCCCAATGCTATCCCTCCCCCCTCCCCCCACCCCACAACAGTCCCCGAAGTGTGATGTTCCCCTTCCTGTGTCCATGTGTTCTCATTGTTCAATTCCCACCTATGAGTGAGAATATGCGGTGTTTGGTTTTTTGTTCTTGCGATAGTTTACTGAGAATGATGATTTCCAGTTTCATCCATGTCCCTACAAAGGACGTGAACTCATCATTTTTTATGGCTGCATAGTATTCCATGGTGTATATGTGCCACATAGGAAAGATCCAAAATTGACACCCTAACATCACAATTAAAAGAACTAGAAAAGCAAGAGCAAACACATTCAAAAGCTAGCAGAAGGCAAGAAATAACTAAAATCAGAGCAGAACTGAAGGAAATAGAGACACAAAAAACCCTTCAAAAAATAAATGAATCCAGGAGCTGGTTTTTTGAAAGGATCAACAAAATTGATAGACCGCTAGCAAGATTAATAAAGAAAAAAAGAGAGAAGAATCAAATAGATGCAATAAAAAATGATAAAGGGGATATCACCACCGATCCCACAGAAATGCAAACTACCATCAGAGAATATTACAAACACCTCTATGCAAATAAACTAGAAAATCTAGAAGAAATGGATAAATTCCTCAACACATACACCCTCCCAAGACTAAACCAGGAAGAAGTTGAATCTCTGAATAGACCAATAACGGGAGCTGAAATTGTGGCAATAATCAATAGCTTACCAACCAAAAAAAGTCCAGGACCAGATGGGTTCACAGCCGAATTCTACCAGAGGTACAAGGAGGAGCTGGTACCATTCCTTCTGAAACTATTCCAATCAATAGAAAAAGAGGGAATCCTCCCTAACTCATTTTATGAGGCCAGCATACTACAAGTTTTTTTCAAGATACTGGGAAATGGTTCAGAAGCAGCAGCAGCCTTTTAAATTCAGTCTTCCTTGATATTCAGCAAAGGTATATTCATGTACTTTTGGACAGGTTGAAGATAAAGGGCAAATAGAAAAAAATTCACCGGCAGGGAGTATCTACTCTGGGTGAATGATTCTTTATGTCTAGAAGAAGAAATGTGGCAGATGTTGCTTCTAATTTTCTCACGTCTCAAAAATGAACATTGGGGTTGCTGCTCAGCTTGTCATAGGTTAATATATAAAGTTATGAGACAGCAGGCTCAGTAGGATTAGCGAGACACTGGAGACTCAAGGACAAACAATTTTTATTGCTATTTACTACTGCCAGCTTGCTAGGAATCCCCATTTAAGTTGCTTAATTTTTCTTTAAACTTCAGTTTTAAAAATAGTAGATAAATACAGGTTCATTTCACAAAGTGCCATTAATAATTACTAAAATACAGATGCTTCTCAACTTATGAGGTTACATCCTGACAAGCCCATGGTAAGTCAAAAATGCATTTAATATACCTAAGCTACCAAACATCCCAGCTTAGCCCAGCCTATGTTAAATGTGCTCAGGACAATTATATTAGCCTACAGTTGGGTAAAATCATCTAGTGCTAAGGCTATTTTATAATAAAGTGTTGACTACCTCATGCAATTCATTGAATACTGTACTGAAAGTGAAAAACAGAATGATTGTATGGCGATACTCAAAGTATGATTTCTACATAATATGTATCACTTTTGTGCCATTGTAAAGTAAAAAAAATCATTTTGTTGAATCATCATAAATTGGGACCATCTGTACACAGAATTGTCTATCCTACATTGTTCATTAATAATTACCAAAGATAATGTAAACTCTCTTTTTGGCAACATACATATAGCTTTTTAAATTTGGTAGACACATTTTCATTAATAGAAATATAGGATTTTTAAATACCTAGATAAGAGTTCTTAACACACACACATACATACCAGGAGAACTACAGCAGAGAATAGTGTGAAGTATGACTCATGTGTGAGGATAAAAGAAGCTTTCAGGTATAACCAAAAGCTCTGGAATCATTTACCTTGATATACTGCCACAGATGACCGAGCATGGTTGAACGTTGTGCAGGTAGTGAATGGCTTTGGATATTCCTATTAATATACTGATTCGAATGTGCCAAGGGAGTGGGGCCGTGTCACCCTAAAACGACAACAGCAATTGGTTTGGTTGCACTTTCTGAGTAAAAACTACCTAAGTATTCATTATGCAGACATACACCAGAATAGAAGAAGATAGCAAGGTGGGGTGAGGTGGGTGAATCAACGTTTTGGTTTTCCAAAACCTATTTTTAATTCCAGATGGGTTTCCTTCTGCTACTGATGACAGTTATAGGCCTCTTTTATAGACAATGAAAATACTCAATACTTCTCAATATTAGCTTAATCAAAACATAGCTAGTAAGGTAACACTGCTTAAAAGTTCATTAAATAAGATTTTTAAGTTACTTGTGGTACAACAGTATGAGTAATTGAGACAATCTGCTTTTATTCTCATCCTAACTGAAACTTAACCTATTTGGAATCAATTTTTAAACTTAACCTCCAAAGACATCTAACAAGGAATCATGGCATTTATTCAACCTCCTTCTCTCTCTCCCTCTGTCTCTCTCTCTTTTTTTTTTTTTTTGAGACAAGGTCTCACTCTGTGTCACCCAAGCTGGAGTACAGTGGCACAATCATAGCTCACTACAGCCTCCATGTCCCTGGGCTCAAGCAACTCTCCTGCCTCCGCCTCTCAAGTAGCTGGGACAGGCATGTGCCACCATGACCAGCAATTTATTTATTTATTTATTTATTTATTTATTTATTTATTTATTTAAGACAGAGTCTCGCTCTGTCACCCAGGCTGGAGTGCAATGGTGCAATCTCGGCTCACTGCAACCTCCACCTCCAAGGTTCAAGTGATTCTCCTGCCTCAGCCTCCTGAGTAGCTGGGCTTACAGGTGCCTGGCTAATTTTTGTATTTTTAGTAGAGATGCGGTTTCACCATGTTGTTCAGGCTGGTCCTGAACTCCTGACCTTGTGATTCGCCCAACTCGCCCTCCCAAAGTGCTGGGATTACAGGCGTGAGCCACTGCACCCAGCCTACTTATTTTTTTAGTAGAGGCGAGATCTGGCTATGTCGTCCAGGCTGCCTCTTTCTCTTTAGAGTCTGTGTCACTGTTACGGCGCTCCTTTGTATTGAAGGATACTTTAATAAAGTTATACAAATTAAAATTATTTAAGGAATAAGAGTAGTTGATACCAACTCACTGGAGGTACAGAATCAAATATAATATAACATGGTTGCCAAAAGATTTGCTGGGTTCTTACCATATAATGAGTAAGAACCCAACATGGTTGCCAAATGTTGCACAAAACACCTTAACTCAGGTATTTGCTCAGCCTTCTAAAAGTAAGAAATTAATCCAAGAAGTACTGCTTCCTTGGGAAACCCATCCTTGGCTTTCCCCTCATGCAAACACATCTTGCCTCCCAGCTCTCCCAGACGGTTTCAGCAGCTCTCCCAGGGATTCAGGGGGTCAGAGGATCAGACAGAATAATAGATAGAACTTACTACACACTGCAATCTGTCAAAAAGTGTTCCATTTCTCATGTATGGATAAACCAGACAGAACTTCTCAGTCTCTGTAAAATATGCAGCCAACTCTAGTATGTTTGGGTGACGGAACCTTGAAACAAAAGATGTTTTAAAGCCATCAAATTGCTTATTCAGACAGGAAATGAACAACACTCTGGTGTGGGGTTAGTAAGGTGGGATGGGGAATAGGCCTAAATCGGAATATAAATTCAGCCAGACACATTGGGTACAGACACAGATTTGCTTTCCAAATTGGTCTAAAGAGTTCTAACGGCCAGGTGCAGTGGCTCAAACCTGTAATCCCAGCAATTTGGGAGGCAGAGGCTAGTGGATCACAGAGGTCAGGAGTTTGAGACCAGCCTGGCCAACATGGTGAAACCCCGTTTCTACTAAAAATACAAAAATTAGCCGGGCATGGTGGTGAGCACCTGGTTATCCCAGCTACTCGGGAGGCTGAGGCAGGAGAATTGCTTGAACCGGAAGGCAGAGGTTGCAGTGAGCCAAGATCACGCCACTGCCCTCCAGCCTGGGCAACAAGAGCGAGACTCCACCTCAGAAAAAAAAAAAAAATTCTAACAAATACTAGTTACTGCTTTTGGTTGACTGTAATCATGTAAATATAAATAAAACATCCAAATATAAGGCGGAAAATTTCAAAAAATAAAGATTTTTAAAGATTTGTAATGTTGGAAACTTTACAAAAGATAGACAACACTATTCAATATTAACTTATTTTTATCAATATGAAAGACAACATGACTTATTAAGTAAAAACAGTGCAACTAAAATTGTTAGTTTGATTTATTTAAGCATATAAGTTTAAGTCACCAAAACATAAGAATAAAGACCATTTTCATTCATCCACTTATTGAGCACTACTATGTCAGGTACTGTGCTAGATACCAGCTACACAGCTGAAAAGAGATGTCAGTGTCTTCACAAAGCTTGCATTATTGTCTAAATCCATATGACTAGTAATGTTTGATGTTGAGAAGATACCATTGATTTTAAATCATGGATTTCTATGTCAGTGTAGTATGCATTTCTCAGGCTTTTTTTTCCTAATAATTATTTATTAGCTTATTAACAAAAACTCTATTCCTCGATTGTGTGTGCCATCACTATGAGCCCAGGTAACAACTATGAAACATAAAATGTGAAATTCACACATACTGTGAACTCAGTTTAATGCAAAAATTACTTATGGGACATCTACTATGTTCTGGGCAGGCTTGGGGATATTAAAATAAATCTGTAAAAAAGATTCTATTTATAAAAGCCCTATTATTCATTTCTGCAGTAGCAAAATTTTCCTATAAACACACACATTCCTACATATATTGTGTGTATGTGGTGGGGGAGGGGGATTCTGATTCCTTTTCTTCCTCTTCAAGGAAGGAAGCATGTGTGTGTGTGTGTGTGTGACATATACACACACACAGAAGTTTTTATTTTTAAATATATCAAAGTCTTCTGTGATACAAGATCCCTACACCTATTATGATTCCAACTATATGAAATGAAAAGCAATGGATTGAAAGGAAATTGAGGTAGTATATTTAACAGTCCGTGTATACCTGGTTGGTTCTCCTGCAACTTAAAATAATTCAGAGAGACGAATCTTTTGGAATGCAGTAGATAGTGGACATCAGATAGACAGAGCAACGGCCTGATGCTCTACTCTCTTGCTCAGAGAAGAGAAAAGAACATGTGCTTATTTTTAAGTATTACTGATCAAACAAAAAAACGGATACTTAAGAGGTTACCAAGGTATGGAACATGGAGATACCTTGGAGAAAGTTTGCTGGTTTTGTACCTATGGACCCATGCCACCCAACCTTTTGCTACAAATTTTAAATCAGTAGGGTTTTAGATTATATACATCAGAAGGTTATCAGATCTGATACCTTCTAAAATCACTTCAGCAAACGTTCTGAGTGCCTTGTTCAGACAAAATGATGCAGACCCCATTGTGTGGTAAACAGACTTGAACAACTAACTGGGATTGAATCTCTGGTCTTTTTAACAGCTGTGTTAACTTGGGCAAGTTATTTAATCGCTCTGAGCCTGTTCCTTTAACTGTAATCAGTAATTAAAACATCTATTTCCAAGGTTCTTATGAAAATGAAATAAAAGGTTAAGCCAAAAGCCAGGTCCTCAAAAATTATTAGCTTTTTCCCCTTCCCTTGAGAAAGGAGGGAAAAAAGGAATCAGAAGCTACATTCTATGGAGTTTACAATTCTGTTTAAGGTAATTCCCTTAATATTAAACTAAAGAAACCTCATCCTTCAGGTCTCAGCTTAGATATTATTTCTATCAAGAAACCTATTCTGCTGCTTATCCCCCCAAGTTATCATTCCCTCCTCTGTGCTCTGTATTTCCTCATCTTATCACTTAGTTAGATCATTGACATTGTCTGTTTACTTAGGGACTTCTCTCCCAATCCCATTTCTGACAGTACATTCTAAGGGGAGAAAGCTGCATCTGCCTTAGTCACATCTGAGAAGATGATTTAGGAAATAACTTGGATCTTATAGAAAAGGTAAGATCTACCTCAGTTTCCTCATCTGCAAAATGGGGATAACAGGAGAATTTATCTCATTGGATGGTCATGAGGATTAATGAATTAACACATGCAAAGCACTTGAAACAGGGCCTAACACAAAATAAATATTAGCAAAATAAAAATGGTACCCCAGGAATAGTCAACATTATAAAATTGTAAATCTCTCCAGATTAATCTATAAAGTTATTAAAATTCCATTAAAAATGCCAATAGAATTTTTGAAACCTCGACAAGCTGTTGCTGTAGTTCACAGAAAACACCTTACCAGACAAACAAATGGATCAGACAAATAAATGTAAAAAATGAAACCATGAAAGTACTGGAAAAAAATGGGAGAATTATTTTATTAGATTGGTGCAAAAATTATTGCGGTTTTTGCCCAGCTACTAGGGAGACTGAGGCAGAAGAATGGCATGAACCCAGGAGGAAGAGCTTGCAGTGAGCTGTGATGACGTCACTGCACTCCAGCCTAGGTGACAGAGCAAGATTCGTCTCAAAAAAAAAATAAAAATAAAAAAAGTAATGTTTACTTTTAATGGCGAAAACCATGATAACTTTTTTTTTTTCTTTGAGACGGAGTCTCGCTCTGTTGCCCAGGCTGGAGTGCAGTGGCGCGAACTCGGCTCACTGCAAGCTCTGCCTCCTGGGTTCACGCCATTCTCCTGCCTCAGCCTCCCGAGTAGCTGGGACTACAGGCGCCCGTTACCACGCTCGGCTAATGTTTTGTATTTTTAGTAGAGACGGGGTTTCACCGTGTTAGCCAGGATGGTCTCGATCTCCTGACCTCGTAATCCGCCTGCCTCAGCCTCCCAAAGTGCTGGGATTACAGGCGTGAGCCACTGCGCCTGGCCTCAAACCGTGATAACTTTTAATGGCAAAAACTATAACATAAAATCTGGAATCCGCAAAAGAAAACATTGATAAACTGAACTGACAGGCCTCTGAGCCCGAGCTAAGCCATTGCATCCCCTGTGACCTGCACGTATACATCCAGATGGCCCGAAGTAACTGAAGAATCACAAAAGAAGTGATATTTAAATGGCCTGTTCCTGCCTTAACTGATGACATTCCACCACAAAAGAAGTGAAAATGGCCGGTCCTTGCCTTAACTGATGACATTACCTTGTGAAATTCCTTCTCCTGGCTCATCCTGGCTCAAAAAGCTCCCCCACTGAGCACCTTGTGACCCCCACTCCTGCCCCCCAGAGAACAACCCCCCTTTGACTGTAATTTTCCTTTACCTACCCAAATCCTATAAAACGGCTCCACCCCATCTCCCTTCGCTGACTCTCTTTTCAGACTCAGCCCACCTGCACCCAGGTGATTAAAAAGCTTTATTGCTCACACAAAGCCTGTTTGGTGGTCTCTTCACATGGACGCAAGTAAAATTACCTATATTAAAACCATTTCTACATGTCAAAACTATAATAAACAAAGATCAAATGACAGTACGGTAAAAAATTATTTGCATCTCATAACATAAAAATAGGCTGATTTTCTAATAGGAATTATAAAATATTCCTTCGAACCATTAAGAAAAAGACCAACAGCCTAATTTTTAAAATTAGGTAAGGAATATTATAAGCTACTTCATAGAAAATAAAATATATCTCTTACATATATAAAAGGATTATTAATATCACTCAGAAATATTGATACTATGAGACTTGTTTTTTTGAGAGGCCTCCAATAAATAAAATGTAAATGAAAGAGGAGACATTACAACCGATACCACAGAAACACAAAGGATCATAAGAGACTATTATGAACTATCGTATGCCAACAATCTGGAAAACTTAAAAGAAATAGATGGATTCCTAGAAACATACAATCCACCAAGACTGAATCATGAAGAAATAGAAAACCTAAACAGACCAATAACAACTAAGGAGATTGATTAAATAATCAAAAACCTCCCAACGAAGAAAAGTCCAGGACCATAGAGATTCTGGGTAAATTCTAACAAGCATTTAAAGATGAATTAATACTAATCCTTGTCAAACTCTTTTAAAAAATTAAAGAGGAGGGAACACTGTCAAACTTATTTTAGTAGGCCAGCATTACCCTCATATCAAAGCCAGATAAGAACACAATGAGAAAACGTTATATGCCAATATCCATGATGGCCATAGATACAAAAATCCTCAACAAATTTAGCAAGTTAAATTCAACAGAACATTTTTTGTTTGTTTGTTTGTTTGTTTGTTTTTGGAGATCAAGTCTTGCTCTGTTGCCCAGGCTGGAGTGTGGTGGCATGATCTCAGCTCACTGCAACCTCCGCCTCCTGGGTTCAAGCGATTCTTGTGCCTCAGCCTCCTGAGTAGCTGGGATTGCAAGCGTGTGCCATTACACCTGGCTAATTTTTATATTTTTAGTACAGATGGGGTTTCATCATGTTGGCCAGGCTGGTCTTGAACTCCTGACCTCAGGTGACCCACCTTCCTGGTCTCCCAAAGTGCTGGGATTACAGGCATATGCCGTTGTGCCCAGTCTTCAACAGAACATTAATAGGATGAAATACCAGAGTCAAACAGGACTTAGTCCTGAGAAGCAAGGATGGTTCAACATGTGCAAATCTATAAATGATACACCATATTAACAGACTGAAAAATAAAAATCACAAAACCATCTCAACAAATGCAAAAGCATTTGATAAAATTCAACATCCTTTCATGATAAAAACTCTCAACAAATTAGGTATAGAAGGAATGTATCTCAACGTAATAAATGCCATATATGACAAACCCACAGCTAACATCATACCTTAACAGTGAAAAGCTGAATGCTTTTCCTTTAAGTTCAGGAAAAAGATAAGGGTGCCCACCCTTTCCATTTCTATTCAAGATAGAGCTGGACGTCCTAGCCAGAGCAATTAGTCAATAAAAAAGAAATAAAAGCACCCTAATTGGAAAGGTGGAAGTTAAAGGTGGCTCTGTCTACAGATGACATGATGAAAACCCAAAAGACTCCACCAAAAAAACTGTTAGAACTAATAAATTCAGAAAAGTTGCATAATATAAAATCAACATATAAAAATCAACTATGTGTCTATATGCTAACAATGAACAATCTGAAAAGGAAACTAAGGAAATGATCCTATTTACAACAGCATTAAAAAGAATAAAACACTTAGGAATAAATTTAACCAAGGAGGTGAAAATTTTGTGCATTAACAACTATAAGACACTGATGAAAGAAACTGAAGAAGACACAAATAAATGGAAAGATGCATTACATACATGAATTGAAAGAATTAATATTGTTAAAATGTCCATACTACTCAAAGTGAGCTACACATTCAACACATTTCTATCAAAATTCCAATGACGTTTTTCACAAGAATAGAAGAAAAATGCTAAAATTTATATAGAACCATGAAAGACCCAAAACAGTAAGTGAGTTTAAGAAAGAAGAACAAAGCCAGAGGCATTCACTTCCTGATTTCAAACTATATTACAGAGCTATAGTAATAAAAACAGTATGGCACTGGCATAAAAACAGACTCATTGACCAATGGAATAGAATTTAAAAAAAAATAACAGAAATAAAGCTACATATATATCATCAACTAATCTTTGAAAAGGGCGCCAAGAATATACAACAGAAGAAGAAAAGTATCTTCAATAAATGGTGTTGGGAAAACTGAATACCCACATACAAAATAATAAAATTGGACCTTTGTCTTACACCATATACAAAAATTAACTCAAAATGGATTAAATACTTAAATGTAAGATCTGAAACCATACAAATCTGGAAGAAAACATAGGGAAAAATTTACCTTGACATTGGTCTTGGCAATGATATTTTGGCTATGACACCAAAAGCATAGGTGACAAAAGCAAAAATAAACAAATGGAACTATATCAAACTAAAAAGCTTCTGCACAACAAAGGAAACAATCAACAAAATGAAAAGGAAACCTATGGAATGGGAGAAAATATTTGCAAACCATATATCTAATAAGGTGTTAAGATACAAAATAGTGAGGAACTCATAAAACTCAATAGCAAAAAAGCAAATAACCTGATAAAAATGGGCAAATGACCCAAAGAGATAGTTGTTCAAAGAAGACATACCAATGACTAAGAGGTATATGAAAAGATGCTTAACATCACTAATCATCAGAAAAATGCAAATCAAAACCACAATGAGATATCACCTCACACTTGTTAGGATGGCTATTATCAAAAAGACAAGTGATACAAGAGTTGCTGAGGGTATGGAGAAAAAGAAGTCCTTGTATGCTGTTGGTTGGAATATAAAGTGGTACAGCCATAATGGAGGTTCCTTAAAAAACTGAAAATACAACTACCATAAGATTCAACCATCTCACTTCTGGGTATGTATTAGTCCATTTTCATGCTGCTGATAAAGACATACCGGAGACTGGGCAATTTACGAAAGAAAGAGGTTTAATGGGCTTACAGTTCCATGTGGCTGGGGATGCCCCACAATCATGGTGGAAGGTAAAAAGCACATCTCACATGGCGGCAGACAAAAGAACAGAGCATGTGCAGAGAAACTCCCCTTTTTAAAACCATCAGATCTTGTGAGACTTATTCACTATCACAAGAACAGTATGGGAGAAACAGCCCCCATGATTCAAAAATCTCCTACCAGGTCCCTCTCACAACACATGGGAATTATGCGAATATATTCACGATGAGATTTGGGTGGGGACACAGAACCAAACCATATCAGGGTATGTATGTAAAAGAAATAAAATTAGTATCTCAAAGAGATATCTGCACTCTCATGTTTAATGCAGCATTATTCACAGTAACCAAGACATATACACAACTTGAATGTCCATTGACAGAGGAATGGATAAAGAATAAAGAAAGTGTGATACACACACACACACACACATACACACACACAAAATGGAATATTATTCAGCCATAAGAAGAAGAAAATCCTGCCATTTCCAACAACGCGGATGAACCTGGAAGACGTTATGCTAAGTGAAATAAGCCAGACACAGAAGACAAATACTGCATGATCTCACTTATACGTGGAAGCTAAAAAAGTCAAACGTAGAGAAGCAGAGAGTAGAAAAATAGTTACCAAGGACTGGGGGTTGGGAAAAATAGACAGATGTTGGTCAAAGCAGGCAACTTTTCTGTTGTACAATGAACACAATCTGGGAATCTAAAGTACAGCATGGGTGGTGATAGATGTATTAATTTGATTGTGGTGATCTTTAGACAATGTGTACATACTGTATATCAAATCACATTGTACACATTAATATATACAATTTTTATTTGTCAATTAAATATTTTTTCAAAAGCTACCCTGATAAACTATTTTCACCTATCAGATTGGCGAAAATTAAGAGGTAAGAAGAAATACTAGGTTGGCAACAATGGAAAACCAGGCACTCTCATATGACTGCTTCGAAAGTAAATTGGTATAACTTATATTGGAGGACAATTTGTTATGATAAAGTGCACATAACCATTTGATACTATATGAGAATTTATTTTACAGATATACTCAAATAAGTATGAAATAACATATATACAAGGTTTTCTTGTTGCAGCATTATTTCATATAATAAAATATTAGAACAAATCTAAGAAACTGTCAACAGCGGGTTATGTAAACTACAGTACAGAATATAATAGAATATGAAAATAAGCAATGTGAACAATGTGTTCATGTCACCTCTTGTGTTAAAGGAGAAAAATAAGAAAACAAAATACATATTTGCCTACACACAAAATATCTCTGGAAATATATACAAGGAACTGGTAATACTGTTGCTTTGGAAAGATCAGCTGGGTGGTTGGATGATAATGGTGGGAGAAAATCTTTTCCTGGTCAATCCTTTTGCACTTTTGAAATTTTGCAATGTTTGAATCTTACTTTCATAAGCCAATAAATAAAACTCCCATGTAAAAACTTTTTACTATTACAATTTTGGATTTCATTTTTTATTGACTAAGTGATATGTAAGCTTTGATGATTAGCCTCTACTATTTTGATTTCTGGTCTTCAGTATAAAAGAAAATGGATTCAGTATAATGCCTTCTCTCTTCATCTTCCTCCCTGCCTTCCGACTTCACATCTTGGTTAAAAAAATATCTGAAAAGAAAGTTTCCTATTTGTAAAGGGTGACAAGTGAACTCCACAGGGTTAGAGGCCTTCAATGAGGAAGGCTGTATAGCTGCAGATATGAATATATATATGAAAACGAAATCACTTCAATTTGTCTCCAAGGACTCTCAGACTCAGGAGTGAATTCCAGAAAAATAATATGCACATCAAAAGGGCTTGATTTCTTTGTCTAAAACTCTCTTCCTGAATAGAGTTATACTGATGAAATAGCTTCTAGACTGGAATTTCTCTAAGGAAGAGAGGAAATGGTGAAATATAGACCATTCTAATGTTCTAAGAATTACTATTCAGCCATGTTAGTCACACATGATTTAACCCACTTCCTTGTGACAGTTTCCTGTTAAAATATGTTCAAGTGAATTATGTAAATGATCTATTTTAAAATGTACTTTAAGGAATATACTAAAGCAGATGTCAAAATTTATCCGAAGTTCTAACATCAAACCCAAATTTATTACATGTCACGCCAAGCTCTGTGCTGTAAAATAAAAAATGAACAGAGATGAAACCCAGGCACAAAGAGGAGGAAATTCCAGAGAAAACATACTCACAGTAGTAAAACTTCAAGCTCAGATAAAAACCTCTTCCAATGCTTCTTACACTGCATTTTTTTCTCCTACATATACAGAAAGACAAGAACAAAATTAAGGAAAGGATCTGTTTCTGGGATTCTTAACCCAGGGTCTATAGTCTCCCTAAATTAGATGAACTTTTTGGTGTAAACGCATATGAACACTTTTCTGGGGAGATGACCTTTAGCTTTCACCAGATTTTCAAATATCCATTAGCCCCAAAGGAGATCTAGAACCAGTGTTCTTGAATTAAAAGTTTTTCATGCAACGTATCGCCATGCTAAACTCTTTCATCATATTTTGCACACATTTACATAAATTCAAAAACATTCTATGTGTTCAAAGACAATCCCATGACAGCTAGAACCTCCCCAATTTGATCTTATAAAGAATCCAACTTGTGTTATTTCTATTCTGCTGCAAAATTTCACTAATTTGGTGTATGACTTGGGTTATTTGGATATGTCAGTTCAAGTTTACCTTTGCCTTTTGAAAAGATGGGCTTACTAAGCAAATAAAAATATAACTCTTTACTTCCAAGAAGCTTTCAGAGCCTGATACATGAATATTTTAATGAGTTTAATAATATTGTACTGATCACCTACTCTGTCCCTAGCACTGTTCTTGATGCCTTCATACATCTTAGGTCATTGCATGTCTCTGGATCTCAGGTTTCCAACTTCTACCAAAAAAGAGTTAAATTAAGTATGCTCCTAGGTCTCACCAGTTGTAATGTTCTATCATTTGCAAATTGCTAGAGAAGGTGGAGTTTTGGAGCTCTGCCCTCAGGAATAAAGGGAGAGAAATTCAACAGGAATTTTGGAAACTATTTTCCAAGTTGAACTAGGAAGTCAGAAACAATAAATCAGGCTAAAAAATCATTTTCAAGGACCATTTTATCAGAATTTACATCTTACAAGACCATTGTCCTGGAAGCCAGATGGGTTGGATTTTCTGCCCATCTCTAACACTTGCTATTTGTGATTCTTTGTCAGTCACCTAGCCTCCCTAAGGTCATAGTTTTCCAGTCTGAAAAATGAAGGAGTTGGTTTTTTTGTTTATGCTAATGTAGCACTCTAACACCCTGTTGCTTGAAATGTGGTCTATGACCAAAAAACCTCAGCTTCATTAGGAGCTGCTGAGAAATGGCAAATCCAGGGCTCCTGTCAGATCTGCTGAATCAGAATCTGCATTGTAAGATGATCTCCAGGTGATTAAAGTTAGAGAAGCACAGATCTAACACACCTAGTACAATTTCCCGCCTCAGTCCCTCTAAGAAAAGTAATTGGTAATGAACCAATGTTACAAAACTGCATTTCTTTAACAATGTTCTGTGGCTAAGGCTTCATTAAATGCTCTCACTTTTTCCTGATAAGCGTGTGTGTGTGTGTGTGTGTGTGTGTGTGTGCATGCGCGCGCGTGCACGCGCATGTTGGGTTAAAATAGGGGGCAGAGTTAAAAGCAGAAGGGCAAAGTCTGGCCATACTTTCATTTACCACATTAAGAGAAAGTTAAAATGTATGTAGAGACAGTAAGACTTTGTACACACCTTGGTAATCTCAGGTACTTTTACTCGTAACAACCAGCAACTAAATTCTTGAAAAGGGTGTGTATGCTTCATTCAATTTATCCAGCAAACATTTACTGAGCTACTATGGGCAAGGCCCTGTAATAAGGCACTAGGAAACAAAGACAAATAAGAGCTCTTCAAAGAAAGCTGCCTAGTCCTTTGAGAGAAGTGAGTGAATAATGTAATGCTTTGATGCTATTGCTACACATAGGAGTGTCACCCAAACCACACTGGAGGGGTCAGAGACAATCCAGGAAATAACACCTGTCTTTAAGAAAGAAAGGGAAGGGGTTCTAGAAGCAATGATATCCCATTCAGACTCATGGAAAGAAAACTCCCAAAAGGGAGTGTGATTTGGTGGCAGCTGCAGAGAGAATAGGAAAGTAGACTAGACGGACCCTTTGGGGATGGGATCCTGAGGCTCAACCATAAGACAATGTACGAATTGGGGCCAGGGACACATTGGCATTCAGAAACAGGCTTTAGCTTGGCCACCTCTAGAGCAACCACATTCTATTTGTTGAATAGTTGAGCCAACTGGTTGTTTCTTTAGCAGACTGTTCATCTTCTCAGGAATTCTGAGATGTCTATGTACAATTAAGTAGTACTAAATGCAATTTGGAGAAATGGAGAAATTAGGTAAATAATTTTTAAAACGGTTCTGTAATGCAAGCTGCAAACTCAGAATCACCTTGAAACCCTCCTTCTTCCCCACTTCCCCAGTCCTGTCCAACAGATAATCAGATGTGGTCCACTTCACCTTGTCTCTTAGACATACTTTCTCCTCTGCATCCTCACTGACTTTGCCCAGGCTAACAGCATTAACTCTCAACAGTGGCTACACATGTGAACCACCCTGAGACCTTTTAAAAAATACTGGTGACTACCATCTTTTTAAAAGTTCATTTTTTTAAAGGCCCATTTTTTTAAAAGTCAATTTTTTTAAAGGCTCATTTTTTTTAAAAAGCTCCTAGATAATTCTAATATATAGTCAGGGTTGGCAACACAGGTTTACACCCTGTCCATTTCTTGGTTTGCACATCTGAAATATCCCTCTACCAGGTTTTTCTGCCTCCAGTCTGGTAGTTTTGTTTTGTTTTGTTTTGTTTTGTTTTGTTTTCGATAGGGTCTTACTCTGTTGCCCAGACTGAAATGCAGTGGCATGATCTTGGCTCACTGCAACCTCTGCCTCCTGGGTTCAAGCAATCCTCTCACCTCAGCCTCCCAAGTAGCTGGAACTACAGGCAGGCACCACCACACCCAGCTATTTTTTTTTTTTTTTTTTTTGTATTTCTTGGTAGAGACAGGGTTTCACCATGTTGGCCAGTCTGGTCTCGAACTCCTGACCTCAAGTGATCCACCCACCTCAGCATCCCAAAGTGCTGGGATTACAGGCGTGAGCCACCATGCCCGGCCTGCCTCCAGCTAGCTCTTGCCATCTTTCCCCCAATTCTTCTGCCAACTTCCAATCCACTACCTAACCTAGAATCAAAGTCATATTTTAACAACACAAATCTAAGTCTTTCACTCTCCTACTTAAAAATCACCCACAGACTTAATATCTTTCCAGCATCTTCTTCTCACTATCTTCCCTACGCCCAGTCCACTGAGCTAAATGAAATGCTATTCATGAGTAAGACCTACGTTTTCATATATACACCTCCAGGCCTCTGCAACTGCTATTTGTTCCACTAGGAATGTAATTCCCCTCCTTTACTGCCTGCCAAAATTCTACTCATCCTTCAAAATCCAGCTGGATGGTTTTTCCATTTGTTTTTGAGAACTGTTCACTGAGTGGTTACTCTGGCCAGATACTCTTCTGGGTGCCAGACACATCCCTCCTCTGGAAGGAGAGAGTTGCTATCTTTTTTTTTTTTTTTTTCAGTTAGTAGACTTTATTTTTTAGAGCAGATTTAGATTTACAAAAAATTGAGAGGAAAGTAAGGCGTTCCCACACACATGCACACAGCTTCCCAATTATTAATATCTCACACCAGTGAGGTACATTTGTTAAAATCAATGATCTTACGTTGACATATCATTATTACCATAGTTTACACTAGGGTTCACTCTTAGTGTGGTATATTCTATGGGTTTTGACAAATATATGATAATATGTACCCACCATTACAGTATCAGAGTAGTTTCACTGCCCTAAAAATCATCTGTGCTCTGCCTATTCATCTAACCCTTACCAAACACCCAGAAACCATATTTTACTGTCTCAATTGTTCTTCCTTTTCCAAAGTGTCATATATTTGGAATCATATGGTATGTAACCTTTTCAGATAGACTTCTGATATGGTTTTGCTGTGTCCCCACCCAAATTCATCTTGAATTGTAGCTCCCACAATTCCCATGTGTTGTGGGAGGGGCCCAGTGGGAGTTAATTGAATCATGGGGGTGGGTCTTTCTAGTGCTGTTCTTGTGACAGTGAATAAGTCTCACAAGATCTGATGGTTTAAAAACGGGAGTTTCCCTGCACAAGTTCTCTCTTGTCTGCCATCGCAAGACGTGCCTTTTATCTTCTGCCATGATACTGAGGCCTCCCCAGCCATGTGAAACTGTGAGTCCATTAAACCTATTTTTCTTTTTTTTTTTATTTTTTAATTTTACTTTAAGATCTGGATACATGTACTGAACATCCAGGTTTGTTACATAGGTATACATGTGCCATGGTGGTTTGCTGCACCTATCAACCCATCATCTAGGTTTTAAGCCCCGCATGCATTAGGTATTTGTCCTAATACTCTTCCTCCCATTTCCCCCAACCCCCCAACAGGCCCTCGGTGTGTGATGTTCCCCTCCCCTCTGTGTCCATGTGTTCTTATTGTTCAACTCCCACTTACAAGTAAGAACATGCAGTGTTTGGTTTTCTGTTCCTGTGTTAGTTTGCTGAGGATGATGGTTTCCAGCTTCATTCATGCCCCTACAAAGGACATGAACTCATTCTTTTTTATGGCTGTGAGAGTTGCTATCTTTTATGTGCTTCTGTGATCTTTTGTACAATTCTTGCTAAAGTACCTCTTTCACAACAGTTTAATCTTTTGTTTACCTGGCTATTTCCCCAGAAAGACTCTGAGCTCCTTGAGGACAGAACTATGCCTTATTCATCTCTACATGCTCAGCACCCAGTCCATATAAGAGTTTAGTAAATGTTTACTTATTGTTGACCAACTATGAAGAAAATGAAGAGCAGCTCTTCTATGTTTGTGTATGGACCTATCTCTGACTGACTCCTGAGCTTGATCCTGGAATTCCCTTTCTGCTTCACTGGCTGCAGTCAATCAACTGTCTTCTGACCTCCTACTCTGTTTTTTGGTTTGTTGCTCCTACTCGAAAGCCTCCTCCTTCCACCCTTCTGAGTTGTGATAGAAGACAATTTATAAAGCAGTACCAAATGCCAAACTGTGGCTTAGCCTGCGAAGCTGCCTGGAGAGGACCCAGCTCATCCTAAAAATCCAGGAAAATGGGGGCAGGCTAGCACAACCTGACCCTCTTTAACAAAGTCCTGGAGACTTTTCAGAAGTCTTTTTTTTTTTTTTTTTTGAGGTGGTGTCTCACTTTGTCACCCAGGCTGGAGTGCAGTGGTGCAATCTTGGCTCACTGCAGCCTCTTCTTCCCGTGTTCAAGCGATTCTCCTGCTTCAGCCTCCCAAGTAGCTGGGACTACAGGAGCATACCACCACGCCCAGCTAAGTTTTGTGTTTTTAGTAGAGACGGGGTTTCACCCTGTTGATCAGGCTGGTCTCAAACTCCTGACCTCAAGTGATCCACTCACCTTGGGCTCCCAAAGTGCTGGGATTACAGGTGTGAACCACCACACCCAGCCCAGAAAAGTCTTTCATGCTATAACATCTGGGGATGGAAAGCATTTAACTTCCACATTCTTGCAAGACAGGCCTTTACTTCTCCAGTCATCTGAAATCATATCTCTTATTTCCACTTATAAAATTTTATTTTCAAATACCCCTTTCAATGTTGATGAAAAATGACATATTTTAATATGAAAGATGAACAAATAAGTGGAACTGATGTCCTGTGACAGTAATTCTTTCCATACCTGTTTAAATAATTTGACAGCATACGTTAGGTTTTGAATCTCCACTTTGTATACCTCAAAAATCTCTCCTTCTCCAATTAGGAAGTCTTTATGGAAATTTCTAGTTCCTTCTATGATGTTTTGAAAGCTGATGGAAGATTTAAGCAGTACTCCTTAGGAAGGAAAGTAGGGGGAAGATAAGTTACCTAAGAATGAACATCACCATTATAACCAAAATTTCTGTATTAGAAACAAATCAGAGTCCAGTGGAAGGTCAGTAGAGAAAGGCTCAGGAACAAAAGCCGAAGCCCACCATGTGCCCTCTGCACATTTACTTGGATCTAGTTCCCACCATTCCACAGAGCAAAGGGTTTCTTAGAACAGCAGCATTGTGATTTTTACCTCCTCTCAAAAGAGATCAGCCAAAGAGCTTAGTGGAAGACATTCTTCCAAGATTCAATTTTCTGGTCATTAGGTCAATGTGTTGCTGTTGACCCACTATGAACCTAAAACTACTAAAAAATTATGGAAGTGGAAATATGGACATGACTAAGCAATATTCTCCAAGCATGACTGATAGAAACACTTTTCATGTGCCAAATCCTCTAACTGCCTAATTTACCTCCTCAGAGTAAATTAGAAAGATGATTCAGCCTTTTAAAAACTCACCCAAAGTGGAGATTGGGAGAAAACATGCAAAGAGTAATCAAATACAAATTGAAAAGGAAAAGTTTGGCTACGTCCTTCAGAATCCAATTTTGGCTATTTTTCCATAGCTAATACAAAATCCTCTCTGAAGACACTTAATGTTTGATTTAGACCTTATTGTTGAAGAACAAAAGCCTTATCTAATTTTCCTAATGCTTTTTTCAATGAAAGAAGCATCAGATCTAGTGGCAAAGACTAGGCAACGCAGCCTTAAATAGTCTTTAACAATTATCAGAATGATTCCAGGTGGAACTAAATTATTCTTCCTACTAATAAAGTAGGAAAGTTGATATGGAAGATAACTAGATTTTCATACTGACCTTCAGCATTGCTCTACAATCATCTTGAAAGATTTCTGTAATTGCTGTGAGCATTTCTAAAACTATATAAATCTCAACATAATTTTAAAAATGTTTTCCCATGACACACAAACATAGCAAATTTTACCAACAAAAAACTAAAACATCCCCTTGTGTGAAGAGACCACAATTGCATTCTTCATTAGCCAATGGAGCCTTAACATAATAATATATCATCTATTAGAACTGTAAGTGTCAATCAAATTGAAGTTATTTTAATATCTATGAAGTTTTATACCGAATCTGAATATAAATGATTATTGTGTTTATTGGGTATTTCTCCCTCTTAATTCACTTAAATGAAAGTATGATTTTAAAAAAATTGTTGGAAAAAAACTGGTTTTTTCTTACCTTTTTCATTATGTTCAGGAATAAGAACATTATCCACTGTGATATTGGCTGTTTCCTAAGAGAAGAAATACATACTAAAGTAATCCCATTTCATACGTCTAGAAAGAACAGAGCCTCAACAGAAATCCAAAGCTCCCTGGGGACTATGCAGTGCAACAAAGTGCAACCTAATTTAAAAGAAAGCTAGCAGAAATCAAAGTTATTTCACTTTATTTAATAGCATTCATTGCCATATTTAAGGCTTTCATACCAACGGTAAAAACTCAAGTTTCAATGTCACAGTCAGTTAAAGTCAATTTTAAATTACTTCTAATGCTATAAAAATGATCACTGATAGTTTGCTCTAATAAAAACTAACAGTGACATGCAAAACACCAACCAAAAAAGGAAAATTAAAAGCTGAGTTAAGACAAATGTATAAATCACAGCATCCTTAGTAGTTCTCAGTCTCATCTCTGACAGATCACTGAGAACAGAAAGCTCTTAATTTCTCAAATATTTATAAATCTCTAATTTCCTGAATCCTCAACTAAAAAGAGAATAATGAGAGAACCAGGGCATTTCTGATTTTTAAAAAGTGCCGGCAAATCCAGCATTTTTCTGCCTGCTAATTTCATTCCTTATGCTCAATTATACATGCAACAAAGTTCAAGGCTCATTTTCTATGCACACATACTCTACCTTGAATAATATGTCTGGAAATCCACCTTCCTGGTAACTCTTCTCTGAAGGACTCAACACTGCTCCTGAAAGAGAAATACGGGAAGGTAGATACAAAAAATTTTTATGTCCCTAATGTTTTTCCTTTCTGAGACTCTGAAAATAAATGTCTTGCTAGCCATTGTTCATTTCTAAAGTTTCACTCCCAGGCAACATTACGATAAATTTGTGAAAGTATTATTTGTGAAGTATTATATTTGTGAAATAGCTTTCTAATTAACAAATGTTATACAAACATACTTTTGTTCACTTAAAACATAAGTAGTTGCCTTAATCTATTATTAACTTTAAATAATTTAAATAATTAAATAATAAACAAGTAATAAATAAGATAAATTATTGTTAGACATTAAAAATATTAAAGTACAAAGAAGAAAAGTAAAAAAAAAATTATCGTCCTTTTTTTTTTTTTGAGATGGACTCTCACTCTCGCCCAGGCTGTAGTGCAGTGGCATGATCTCGGGTCATTGCAATCTCTGCCTCCTAGGTTCAAGTGATTCTCCTGCCTCAGCCTCCCAAGTAGCCAGGACTACAGGCACCTGTCAGCACGCCCGGCTAATTTTTTTTGTATTTTTAGTAGAGATGGGGTTTCACCACGTTGGCCAGGCTAGTCTCGAATTCGTGGCCTCAAGAGATCTCCCTGCCTCGTCCTCCCAAAGTGCTGGGATTACAGGCATGAGCCACCCACCACGCCGGGCCTTTTTTTTTTTTTTTTTTGAGACAGAGTCTTGCTGTGTCACCCAGGCTGGAGTGCAGTGGTGCAATCTTGGCTCACTGCAACCTCCACTTCCTGGGTTCAAGTGATTCTCCTGCCTCAGCCTCTTGAGTAGCTGGGATTACAAGCCCCTGCCACCACGCCCAACTAATTTTTGTATTTTTAGTAGAGACAGTGTTTCACTATGTTGGCCAGGTTGGTCTCAAACTCCTGACCTCAAGTGATCCGTCTGCCTCGGCCTCCCAAAGTGCTAGGATTACAGGCATGAGCCACAGCGCCCAGCTGTGTTATCAGCATTTTTGCACATATATTTTTAAATGTTACAATTACGATATTATATCTTCCTGAGTTAGTTTATTTTTTTATATCATCTTGTGCTATAAAGTACTGGAGGTGGTGTGTGTGTGTGTGTGTATCAATGACAAATACTTACCACCCCAAATGTCAACTATAACTTCTATTTGGTAGAGTGCTGTCTGGATTGAGGTAATAATTTATGTAGCTTCCTACAAAAGATTAAAACCCTGCCATATTTTGCTGTCATTTCTAACATTTTGTCTCAGACTAGAAAACTTTCATTTTCTAGTCTAGCTTTCTTCTTTCTAGATTATCTTCTAGTGTTTCTTAAATTATTTTGCTTAGAAAACTAGCAAGAAAGCATAACCAATTAATAACAAATTTCCTTGATAACACTATAAACCAGCTAGACTTAACAGACATCTATAGAACATTCCATCCAAAACCAAAATATACACATATTTCTCAAGTATACATTGAACATTTTCCAGAACAGACCTGACCTCAGGCAATTAAATGAACCTCAAATACATGTGTAAGGATTAAAATCATACAAAGTCTATTTTCTGATCATATTGAAATACAAGCAGAAATCAGCAGCAGAAGGAAATTTGGGAAAATCACAAGTATCTGGAAATTAAACAACAAAATTGTAAATAACAAATGAGTTAAAAAAGAAGTCATGAGAGAAATTAGAAAATACCTTGAAATGAATGAAAATGAAAACACAACATATCAAAAATTATGAGATGCAGCAAAAGCCACGCTTAGAGGGAAATTTATAGCTGCAAATGCCTACCTTAAAAAAAGAAGAAAGGCATCAAATCAGTAAACTAAACTTTCACATTAAGGAACTAGAAAAAGAAGCACAACCTAAACTGAAGCAAGCAAAAGGAAGGAAATAATTAAGATTAGAAATAAATGAAATAGAGGAATTTTTATTTTTTTTATTTTTTTTTGGAGATGGAGTCTCACCTTGTCAACCAGGCTGGAGTGCAGTGGTGCGATCTCGGCTCACTGCAACCTCCGCCTTCCAGGTTCAAGCAATTCTCCTGCTTCAGCCTCCTGAATAGCTGCGACTACAGGTGCACGCTGCCATGCCCAGCTAATTTTTTTGTATTTTAGTAAAGATGGGGTTTCACCATTTTGCCAAGGCTGGTCTCAAACTCCTCAGCTCAGGCAATCTGCCTGCCTCGGCCTCCCAAAGTGCCAGGATTACAGGCGTGAGCTACCTCGCCCAGCCGAAATAGAACATTTTTTAAAAAGAAAAATCAATAGAACCAAAATTGTTTCTTTGAAAAGATCATTAAAATTGACAATCTTTTAGCTTAACTGACCAAGAAAGAGACTCAAATTACTAAAATCAAGAACAAAAGAGGGGACATCAATACTGACCTCACAGAAATAAATGGAATTATAAAGGAATATTATGAACAATGATACGCCAAAAAACTAGATAACTTAGATGACATGGACAGGTTTCTAGGAAGACACAAACTATTGAAACTAACTCAAGCAAAAATAAACAATATACATGGACTCATAACAAGAGATTGAGCTAGTACTTTAAAACGTCCCACAAAGAAAAGCCGAGGCTTAGATGGCTTCACAGGTGAATTCTACCAAACATTTAAAGAAGATTAACACCAGTCCTTCACAAATTCTTCCAGAATAGAAAAGGATAGAACAATTCCCAAATCATTCTGAGACCGGTATTATTGATACCAATGCCGGATAAAGGCATTACAAGAAAACAACAGACCAATACCTCTTACAAATATACATGCAAAACTCCTCAACAAAATACTGGCAAACTGAATCCAGAAGCATGTAAGGATTAGATACAATGACCAAATGGGATTTATCCCAGGAATCCAAGATTTGTTTAATGTCTGAAAATCAATCAATGTAATACACCACATTAACAGAATGAAGGACAAAAAACACATGTTCATTTCAATAGATGACAAAAAAGCATCTGAAAAATCCAACACCCTATCACGATAAAAGCCCTACCAACAGAAGAAAATGTCCTCAATATGATAAGGGCCATCTATAAAAAACCGACAGTTAACATCATTAATCGTGAAAGACTGAATGTTTTCCCCTTAAGATCAGGAACAAGATAAGGATGTCTGGTCTTGCCGCTTCTACTCAACATGCTAAAGGTTCTAGCCAGGGCAACTAGGCAAGAAGAAAAAATAACAAACATACTGAATTTGTGTAGAAAAAAATGTGAAATCTGGGGGCTGTATGGGCACTAAAAGTCATTATTTCTTTTGCTGTTTGTGAAAAGAGAGATAATACTTCATTGTCATATAAAATGGAAGATTGAAAATGGCTCTCTTAAGAAGAAGCCAGTAGAAAGCTGTGAATTTTGTGTCAAAACTGGAAAACAATTGCTGATCATTGAATTATAAATGCAAAATGTGAAACATAAGGACATGCATGCCAGAAATATAATAACAAAAAATAGAGATTCTAGTTTCTTGAGCAATTTTGTTATGTCCTGAGATCTGAGAGAATGCTTTACTGATGTGAAGAAACCACCTAGCAGCAGCAACCTGAATTGTAAGCGTAGTACCTGGGAGGAAATAAAAGGCCCATTTCAGTATAACTAGGAAAATCCAAATCTACAAAGTGATGCTTGGAAGTTGGAATATAAAAGCCCCAAATTCCTCTAAAATAAAATCAGTTCCACAAAACAGAATAAAATTGCAAGGAAAGGTGGGTAATAACGATTATTTAGATAACTGATAAATCTGTCCATGGTAGCAGCATAGGACTAAATCATTTTATGCATCTTTAGTTAGGAGCTCCAACTCCTAATTTAATGAGTAGCTATGATAGGAAACCCCTGTTGAGCAAGCTACACTTATGCTTCCAACAAATCATCACATCTCACTTTTAACAACTACATAATTAACATTTTCAAAATTGTGATTTAATTTGAAACACCAACTCAATCAATTACAATTAAATAATGCTATTTCCTTTAGTAAAGAAGTAAGGTGCTATCCTCCTCTTCACTTCAGATTTACCTATCTCTTTGTACTAGGGCAGTAAAGTCTTTTTACCAATCGGCTAATCTCACATCAAAAAAAGAAAAATAAGTGTTGCATGTGCAACAGACTAAGAGTCAACCAAGAATGAGGAATTTTTTTGTCTACTTACAGTCCACATTATTCTCTGCTGCACAAATAAACAACATAGAGAATGAAAATGCACCCTAAAATTTATTCCAGAACACTGAAGTATAAAACATACCCGTGTGTCCTATTAAAGTGGCGTAAGTTTGTATTGTGAACAGCAAGCCATGTGGGTGGTTTCAGTGGCTGGGAAAGGCTCAGATAATGAAAAGGCATTGCATTTACAGTTCCCAGGGACTCACTGAATTTCACTCGCTCAGTCAACTTCACAGTGAAGTATTCTGCTGCCCTAAACTAAGTGAAGCAACGACGTGCAAAAGACAAAGGGGATTAGCCAAGTTATATGAATAACATCATGGTGGAAGTCTATTAGGAACTAATATCCCTATAATAGGAAAGATCAAAATAAAAGTCAACGTGAAGCTACAGTTTTCTGGTACAAATCTCTCAGGATTCCGTGTGTGTGTGTGTGTGTGCAAGGGCTCATGTGCACTAAATATATTACCAAATAACATGTGTGCAAATACACAAAACTAAAAATGTCATCTATGAAAAGAGCCAAAGAATAAAGATGTGATTCAAAAGAGTTTCCAGTCTAAGAGCCTTGGGTCTATAACATAAAACCCAAGATCATTATTATTGAAATGAATACATCTAAGTGGAACAAACAGAACAGATGATGTTAGATTATTTCACTGACAAAGAATAAATGGAGAAAACTTCATGAGCTTTATTGATCAGGTTGTTCTAAATATAAGGCATGACACAGCATCAGAAATAGAGAAGACAAAGGGAAGAATTAGGCTACTGTGGAATGGGTAGTAACAAGTAAGGCAGGGTTAAATGCTGTGGTGTAAAAACAGCAGTGAAGATAAAAGAAACATCCCCAGATTATTTTGGAGGTAGGTACAATATAAAATATTAAATATAGGGGGAAAATATAATTATATTTTTAACTTGTAATATATAGTAAAGCAAAGAATAGCATGATCTGTATCTCAACTACTGTGATTCCAACTATGTTTATGACTCAAAGAGTTTCAGAGTTTTTGACAGAGAGGTGATTCTATTAACTGCTAAAAATGAAACATTTCTAAAAGTGTAGTTTGTAAGTAAAAGTAAGTTAAAAAAACAAAACAAAACTATAAAGTGGTAGAAAGAAATATGTTGTATAAGTTAGGTGATAAGGGAAGAAAGTGTCACAAGAAAATGTGAAGCTGGAAAGTCCCTTCCAGATAAAAGCCACAGGTGAGGAAACATTGACACACAGCATGAGTCAATATCTTGGATAAAATGCAATATTCAAATTTACAAATTACAGTTCCTATTACAGATTAAGAGCCACATTATAAGAATCAGCATTTACCATAGTTTGTAATTAAATGAATAGCTCGACGATGCCCCATCTCCTGGAGGACCTGTAAAAGGTCACCGATGGTCTTGTTTTTCTGTGCCCAGGACCAAAGTAATTCTCTTGTTCCACTTTTCCCTTGGTCTACATACTTTTCAATATGACGAACATCCAGCCAGCTGCTTGAAAGTCTCTCTGCTGTGGAAATTGCAATATAAACAAAGAATTGTTTACTGTACTTTTATCAAAATACTTGTTTTTGTGTACCTTACGTTTTATTTCCTCTTATTTATAACTTTAACTTTCCTCTTATTTATAACTTTTATTTTGAACTAATTTGGAATATACTCACCTGTCTTCTGCTAATGTTGACATCTTACTAACCACAATACAATGATCAGAATCAGTGATAACTGCAAACCTTATTCTAATTTCACTAGTTTTTCCACTAATGCCTGTTTTCTGTTCTAAGATCCTATCCAGTTTTCCATATTATATTTAATTGTTCCTTCTCCTTAATCTCCTCCAATCTATGATGGTCCCTCAGTCTTTCCTTGTCTTTCAGGACAGTGAAATGATATTGTCTTTCTCAGTGCATAATATCAAGAAGTTTAAGACAGCAATGTCTTATCAATAATAATGTTTATTTTTATCACTCAGTGAAGGGAGTGTCTGCAGAGTTTCTCTACTACAAAATTATCTTTCTCTTTATAATTAATAAATATTTCGGGGAAGATACTTTGAGATTATGGAAATACTCTGCTTCTCCTCAGATTTGGGCCACTAATATTTGCATCCACCAGTGGATCCTATTTATCACAATTATTACTACAATATTTGCTTAATGGTGATTTTTTCTATTTTCCCTTTTTCCTTCATGAACTCTTTGGTAAGAAACAGCTGTCCCTTCTCTTACGTTTATTTATTTATCTATCCAGTTGTTTATTTATATCTATGGGCTCATGGATATTTATTTTATCCTACAGGTTAAAATCCAGTACTATCATTAATAATTTTGTTGCTAAAATTATTCTAGCTTTGTCCATTAGGTTGGCTCTTGTATTCTTTTTTTTTCCTTTTATTTTTATTTTATTTTATTTTTTTGAGACAAGATCTCACTCTGTCACCCAGGTTGTAGTACAGTGGGGCAATCTCAGCTCACTGCAGCCTCCATCTCCCAGGCTCAAGCAATCCTCCCACCTCAGCCTCCCAAGTAGCTGCAACTACAGGTGTGCACTGCACCACCATTCACAGCAAATTTTTGTATTTGTGTGGGTTTTTTTGTCTTTTTTGGTAGAGATGGGGTTTTGCCACACTGCCCCAGCTGGTCTCAAACTCCTAGGATCAAGCTCAAGCAATCTGCCCTCCTTGGCCTTCCAAAGTGCTGGGATTACATGTGTGAACTACCACGGCAGGCCTCTTGTGTTCTTTTGACAAGCCCTATCTTTTTGTGAGTATCTCCTTATTTTCTGGCTCTACAAGGTGCTCCAGGCTCATTTTGTATTTCCCCCTTTCCAGGACTGGAATTATTTGTCTAATGATCTCTGGTTTCTTTATTGGACAATGGTGTATAGAAGCTCAATCCTGGTGCCAGAATTGCTCATTGTGGCCAGGGTTCCATTGCTTCTAGGCCCTCTAAGAACACAGAGCAAGGAAATATAGGTATGTACACTCATCCATGGATCTCTATTCCTCTATCAGTAGGCGCTTATATTAAATACCAAGAATTTATTCTGATGCTTCTGATTCTAATCCAACATCACAGGGTATATTTCAGTCCTTCCTCATTTGTAACTTTATTCTTGAACAGTAATATTATTGATAATATATTTACTCATTTGTTTAATTCTACAATGCACATAAAGTGCTTTCAGAATTGCCAACCCATATCCCTGTGAGACACACATTAGCAAAATCAGAACATAATAATTTTTTCTGTCCTTAGCATAAGCGCATCCAGTTAAGATGCTGTGTTCCAAAGTACTTAGATTAATTCTTTTCTTCCTCACCCCTTCAGTGTGGTTATTATTCATTCGTAATACAGTTAGATTCAGCTGTTGAAGGTTTGAGAAATGGTGTTTTGTTCCCCCCTGTCTTCCCATTGAACACTTTTGAGCAATTAAAAGCTAATATCTGGGTAAAATCAGGGAAATGTTTTACTAGGATACTAGGCTTTAAATAATTCAATTAAGGTTTGGCATAAACATCTTAAAACTGTACAGAAAGTATATGAGTTTTTATGGTGCCCTGATTTAACAGGATTCTTCAAGCAAAAATTTATATATTGCCTTTCTGCACAACTTCCAAATTTTAAAGTGTACTTTGAGGCAAAGTGGGGAGAAAGAAAGCAAATGACAGAAAAGGTGGCCTTGTTCCTATGATAATATTCCCAATCTGGAATATTGAGCACTAAAATTAACAATGTGTTTTGGGCTTTTGATGGTGATGGCAGCATCCTTTCATAACTTTACCTTCCAGAGAAACTAAAAAATTTAGGATCCTGGATGCAAGTCTGTGGATAAAATCCCACTGTTATCTAAGGGTGGTCATGGGGGACCCCTGACACACCACCATAACTGGCTTTAGGAGTTCAGCATCCTTTCATCCTGCCACACACCAATATGTGGGAGCTGCCTCCAGCAGGAACCAAGGTGATCTCATAGGAGATAGGACTCCCCTGTCCACCAATGAGAGACTTCAAAGGCAGATGTGCTTTTAAAAGGCAATGGTTGTTCAGATCTCAGAAAAATGATAAGTCTGGTGAAACTTTCTTCTGTTAAAAGTCTGTTTTGGGTCCAGGCGTGGTGGCTCACATCTGTAGTTCTAGCACATTGGGAGGCCAAGGCGGGAGGATCACTTGAGGTCAGGAGTTTGAGACCAGCCTGGCCAACATGGTGAAACCCCATCTTGACTAAATACAAAAATACAAAATTTAGCCAGGTGTGATGGCGTGCACTTGTAGTCCCAGCTACTCAGGAGGGTGAGGTGGGAGAATCACTTGAACCCAGGAGGCAGAGGTTGCAGTGAGCTGAGATAACACCATTGCACTCCAGCCTAGGCAACAGAGTGAGACTTTGTTTCCACACACAAACACACAAAAGTCTGTTTTAGAGTCCAAAGGTCATTAATTTCTTAGGGAGTTGCTACACCAGTTATAACATTTGAAATCAAGCCAGCAGAAAGGCAAGTATCTTCTGCCTTAATATGGCATCCCCCCCCCCAACACTGTGCCCAATTTTTCATTCTACAGGTCTTTGCTGGAATACTCAATTTACCTCAACTTTATGCTCCCACTGAGGCTGTGAGTAAATCCTGAAAATTGAAAGTGTTCACAGTATGAAACCATGACTGGCCCTATTTCTATGAGCTAAAAATTGACCCGGTAGACATTACTAGTGCCACCAATACTTCTATCCCATCATAGAGGATTCCAATTCCCTGCCCTTTCAGGTTAGGCATGCCTCTGTGTCTCTTCCAGGCAGAAACACTGAAGAACCAGGGCACAATTCAGCCCCCTGTTGACAGGGGGCTGCCTCAAGATCAAAGCAGCCTGAAATGCTGAGTCACTACATGGAGGAGAGTTTGCTGGACTCTCAGTGCTCTTCCTGGGAGCAAAAAGTAAACCTCTGCTATGTTAAACCACTGAGATTTTTGGTGCTGCTTGTTACTGCGGCATAACTTAGTTTATCCTGACTGATATACACAAGGTCATACCTTGAATTTTGTTACTCTGTTACAACTTGTACCAGAACAGAGTTAAAGAGAGTGGCAGCATTCGCAATTACATATCAAACAAGGGAAGGCAAAGTTGAGACATTCTATTTGAATGCATGTTTAGGCTGTAAGGAAAGAAAAACAGCTAGAATAAAATGTCTGACATCGAGTTAGAATGTCTTTGTCCTTCCTCCATATTTCAAGTTCTGGCAAGAATATATTCATTCCTCATCTCTTTGAAGAGATGATGTTTCACAGAGGCAAAGACTATCCAAATGCCAATATATGTTTTAGATAGCTTATCATTTTTAAAAGGAAGCCTTTAAAAAGCAAAAATGTTAGCCAAATATAGTAATGTTATTTTAATATATTTCTTTCTGATGAGGTAATCTGCCTATATCATTGAGGCACATTTTTTATAAACACTTTATTTAGCTATTTCTAAAAACTCTTAAGAGAAATACTGCAAATCAGTGTAGTTCAAACATTTGTTGAGTATCTGCTATTTGCCAGCAATACAGTAATTGTATGCACTAAGTGTGGGTTGAGCATGAAGAAAGGTCTCTAACTAAAGATGAGAACAGCAGGGAAGGCTTTCTGGAGGGGTGGCTTCTGGAGCCTGAGCTATGCCATGTCTAAAACTGAGTACTTCCAAAGAGAGGCCAATTCTTAAAGAAGTATTGGATAGAGTACACTATCCTGGGGAGGAAAAAATAATTACTACAGTTTCAGATTGAAAACAAGACAAATGACTGAGTCTGAGCCCCGCAGACCATCCTGCTTTCCAAGGAAAAAAGTTTTTAGTGAAAACAGAGCATTCCCGTGGGCCTCTGGGTGAGTACAGGAACACATGTATTTAGTGGTGGCACTGCCATCGACCTATGACACAACTCCAGGCAAAACACAGCCTCACTGAACAGTCTCAAACTTCTTAATAACAAATGTTCTTGTAGTCCCACCTAATACATATAATAAATCTTCTTGCTCTTCCCTGGCCTCTTAATTAATTATAACACCTCTTATCTTTAAAACATTTCCCACTCTCAAAATGAAAATTCCAACAAGAGAACTCTAAATATCAAATTTCAGCAAAGGGAAAGTTTAGGTTTCTACATTTTCTATTAAAACATTAATCGAGGCTGGGTGCAGTGGCTCACGCCTGTAATCCCAGCACTTTGGGAGGCCAAGGCAAGAGAATTGCTTGAGCCCAGGAGTTTAAGACCAGTCTGGGCAACATGGCAAAACCCCATCTCTACAAAAAATTTAAAAATTAGCCAGGCTTGGTGGTGTGCATGCACCTATAGTCCTAACTACTCCTTGGCTGAGGTAGGAGGATAGCTTGAGCCCAGGAGGTTGAAGCTACAGTGGGCCAAGATTGCACCACTGCAGTCCAGCCTCGGTGACAGAGTGAGACTCTGCCTCCAAAAAACAAAAACAAAAAAAAAAAAAGGAGAAGGAAAAGAAAATTAATTGACTAATATTTACAGAGTATTAGGCATCCTGTATCATATAAATTCATAGTAATGAATATTTAAATAATAGACTTCTTCATTTTTCTTTTGTAAACTAAAATCGTTCCTGCTACCCTTTGAAACTTTGGGATAAGACATATGCACATAATTTAACAAGACTGAAGACAGAAAATGCTTTTGTGGACTACCACAGCCAGGGAAGGAAAGGAAGGGTAACCAAATACCACCTAGCTTTGCAATAGAAATGTCGTGTGGTGGGGCAAGGTTTAACTAGGCTAAAGGAATAGAAAAGGGTATGTCAAATGGGGAATTGTTCCAGAAACAGTGAAGACGACACGAGAGGGCAGAGGGAAGGCCAGAATGCTTGGAGCAGAGTGTTCACGTTAAAGAAAAGGTGAACAAGCTCCATGTTACCTTGTAACTGCAGAAACATGCTTAGCCACATAGTACACGTTCAATATATTTTTGCTGATTGACAGACAGAGGCCCTGAGTGTTAGCATATGAACTTAACTTCATTCTGAAAGCAATGGGACCAATTCAGATACCTGAGAAGGTGATGCAAAGATGGAAGCTTTACCTTTTGGAAGAGGCATCAGGTGGCAATAGTAGCAGGAGTCTCAGATAAAATATTTATACATAAAAAGGTATAAACATGTTCTAGCTCACAACAAGTGCCATAGTAGGAAAGGCACAGTTTATAGCTATTAAGGAAATCCAGAGTTAACATTTCAAGTCCCAGGGAATGTCAGCTTTTCATTCCATACTTTCCATAAATTCCATTCTCTGTTTTTTTTTTTTTTTGATTCCTGAATTTCCCTTTTAAAAGTGCAGCAGGCCATGACTCTGGGCTGTCCCGTCCTGTGACTTGGCTGAGAAACTGCTAATATCAGATGCTTTCCCTTAAGCACATTTCTGAGATTCAGCTGGAATATGAATGAACAGATGCCAAATGAGCTGGGGTTTTAAGTTCTCTAACATTGACCGAGGGCATATAGTTCTGAGTGCACTACATCTAAGGAAAGCTAGATTAGTCAAAGGCATTTTTTCTAATAGCAGAAGTTCATGGTAAAAAACTGATCCAGACTGTTAAAATGAATACTGCCTGCATGCATGGATTGCTTCCGGACTGGAAATGAAATATGTTTTCTCTTTTTCCAACTGGTGATTCACACTGCAACCTTAATAGCTTTTCTCTAATGATGATGCATTCTGAATAGAAATACTGCTAAAGAGTATTTTTGGCATCCATAAAATGTATACTTCATTTAGATCCAATTTTATAAAATAGCTCCAATCTGATACAACAGGAATGCAAACTCTCAACATGTTAATTACATTCTTCAATATTTATCATTTTCTTCAACTCTCCCTTACTTGTCCCCTTTCAGAATACAGGACTTTGTTTACTCACAGTACATATCAAATAAAAATACAGAGAAAAGTTCTCAATGATTAATTATGTTAATAAAGTTAAAAGCATTCTAAACTGAAAATACAAATTAAGAAAAATATGCTGTTAGTTAAGCATTGTTTAAAACCATTTTTTGGAACACAAATCTTAGTTGAAATTCATAATGGAGTCACATAAGCCAAAAAGTCAACCTAAGAAGTTCAGAAATCAGATGCTCAAAGGTCCTTGAAGGCTGTTTTAAGAGTGCAGGACTGACTGTTTTCAGTTGCAGAAATCACATCTCCATATGCAAATATGTCTCTGAAGGGGTTTTTTCAAATAATGCAACACATCCGTATTTGGAATCTTTGTATTTGCATACAACCACATGCCAAAACCCCTGCAAAATTAAGACTCCATTCTCACAAAGCTTGTTTTTAGATACTGTAAGGGAAAAAGGAAAGATGTCTCTTTCTTTCTACAAAGCATGCAAAAAATTAGACAATTTTTTAAAAGAACTTTTAAGGTTAAAGATATTTTTAATTCCAAAAGAGTAAAACAAAAGTCAAAATTATAAGTTAGATCTATTCTTCATACCAGACTGTAAGCATTAACACTCACTAGTTAATATATTTTATAAGAAATAGTTCTGATTCATACTTAAGCTCATTTGTATGTTTTACCCCATGCCTGAGTAGGACTCATAACTGGGGAGGGCTGTGTGTGATTTCTCAGGTGCCCCTTTATCTGTCCTGCTCTCTTAATCCTAGACACAGGTAGGAACCTAACATTAACTACCTCTGGGAGAGAATTCACCCTCAACACCAAGGTTTCAGTCAGAAGCTATGTAATTTCATTCCCAGGTGAATATCAATACTATTTCCCCACACATTCTTCCCTTGTTAAACTTTTATAGGTCTGTTGCCTACACTAAATTGGAAAATTCTTACAAGCAGGGACTAGGACTTTGTATTTACAATGCTTTATCAAAGATTCTGCCCAACAAGGTTTTGGATGTTTAATAGACATTTGTTGATTCATTAATTTATTCAGAACGTACATATTTACTGAGTGCCTGCTCTGTGCCAAGTACAATTTTCGATGCTAAGAGAGTCAGCAGGAAAACAAAGGAAGGAAATATCCCTGCTCCCTTGAAGCTTATTTCTAGATGAAGAATAAACAAATAAACATATATATGTTTACATATGTATATAGTTTATTTTATATATGCACAGAGATACTTACATACATGAAGTATGTGAGAGGTGATAAATGATATAGAGAAAAATAAAGTGGAAAAGAGGCATAAGAGAGTGGTGGGGGGGGGTTTCAATTTTAAAAGAGTGGTCATAGCCAGGTGTGGTGGCTCACACCTGTAATCCCAGCACTTTGGGAGGCCAAGGTGGGTAGATCACCTAAGGCCAGAAGTTCGAGACCAGCCTGACCCACATAGTTAAACCCCGTCTCTATTAAAAATACAAAAAATTAGCCTGGCGTTGTGGTAGGCGCCTGTAATCCCACTCGGGATGCTGAGGCAGGAGAATCTCTTGAACCCAGGAGGTGGAGGCTGCAGAGAGCCAAGATTGTGCCATTGCACTCCAGGCTGTGCAACAAAAGCGAAACTCCATCTCAAAAAACAAAACAAAACAAAAGAGTGGTCAGAGTAGGTAATAGTTAAACAAAAACATGAAGGAAGTGAAGAAGCAAGCCTACAGGTTACTGGCAGGAAGAATGTTCCTTGCGTGTTCAAGGAACAAGGAGGCTAATGTGGTTGGAGTCAAGCAAACAAGAGGGAGAAGAAAGTGAGAAAAGCCACACAGGACTTCAGGGTTTGCTCTGAGTGGCCTGGGAAGCCGCCAGAGGGTTCTGAATAGGGCAATGATAGCATCTGCTTTACATGCATCACAGGCTCGCCGACTGCTGGGCTGAAAAGACACTCGAGGAGGTCAAGGGCAGTAGCAGGGAGTCTGAGCCCAGTCAGCCAACTGTTAAAATAGTAGAGGTGGGAACTGATGGTGGTTGGTGCCAAGATGGCTACGGTGGCAGTGGTAAGAAATGGTCAGATTATTAGACAGATCCTGAAGGCACAGTCAGCAGCATCATTTACTGAGAGATAGGATGTGGTTTGTGAGAGAAAGTGACAAGTCACAAAAGGCTAATATTTTTGGCCTGAACAAATGAAGAATGGAGCTGCCATTACTGAGATGGGAAAACTTTGGGAGGGCTGGGGGAGCATTTCTGAGCTGTTAAGTTGGAGATGTCTGTCAAATAAGCAAATAGATGGATGAAGATGACATTCCAGAGGGAGACTTGGGCTAGAAATTTGGGAGTTAGTATATAGATTGAATTTATGTGAATTTAGCAGATAAACAGAAGAGACAAGGTCCATGGACTAAGCCCAGAGGCACTCTAAGACATCGAGATAAATCTATAAGAAGAGAAGAAATTAAGGAGCATGTAATTTTTTTTTTTTTTTTTTTTTTTTTGAGAGGAGTCTTGCTCTGTCGCCCAGACTGGAGTGTGGTGGTGTGATCCCGGCTCACTGCAACCTTGTCCTCCCAGGTTCAAGGGATTCTCCTGCCTCAGCCTCCCAAGTAGCTGAGCTTACAGGCGCCCGCCACCATGCCCAGCTAATCTTTTGCATTTTTAGTAGAGATGGGGTTTCACCATGTTGTCCAGGCTGGTCTTGGACTCCTGACCTCAAGCAATCCACCCGCCTCGGCCTCCCAAAGTGCTGGGATTACACGCGTGAACCACCGCGTCCGGCAGGGTCATGTAATGTTCTAGAGCAGAGAAAGTGCTTCAAGAAGAAAGGAGAAAGGAGTGATCAACTATATCAAATAAGATCAAAACTTTGAACCAACCATTGGATTTAGCTATGGTGACTTCAGATGACAGGACTTTCAATGGAGCAGTGGGAGGTGAAACCCTGACTGGAGGGGTTCAAGGAAGAATGGAGGACCTGGAGTATAAATAGCCCTTTTGAGGGATTTTTATGATAAAGAGGAACAGAGCAGTGGGGTGTTAGCTTAGAGGAGAAGTGAGAGCTAGACATAACATTGTCTAACTAACTTGTGACAGAAATAACACAGTGGTCAAAAAACCAGGCTTACCCGGGAGCGGTGGCTCACATCTGTAATCCCAGCACTTTGGGAGGCTGAAGCAGGAGGATTGCTAGAGCCCAGGAGTTTGAGACCAGCCTGGACCCATCTGTACAAAAAATTCGCCAGGTGTGGTGGCACGTGCCTGCAGTCCCAGCTATTTGGGAGTCTGAGGTGGGAAGGATCACTTGAGCCTGGGAGGTCGAGGCTGCAGTGACTTGTGATTGTGCCACTGCACTTCACCCTGGATGACAGAGTGAGATCCCGTCTCCAAAACAACAGCAACACAAAAAAAGCAGGCTCTACTGCATATGGTGACTTCCTTCCAAAAAGTAAGAAACAGAAAGAGAGGGAAGTGAAGTAATTTTACAGGGCAGATATCTGACAGACGCCACCTCAGCCATGGTTAACATAAGCAGTGATAACTCCTATAAATAGTACCGACCCTGGATACAGGTCAGTACTTTATGGTTTTCCTCCCCCAAATCCATAACCTCAGTCTGATCATGAGAAAAACATCAGAAAATCGCAGTTGAGGAACAGTCTACAAAATAGTGGATAAGTTCCAACCAATATTCCTCAAAACTGTCAAAGTCATCAAAAACGAGGAAAGTCTGAGAAACCATCACAGCCAAGAGGAGCCAGAGGATACAACAACTAAACGTAATGTGGTATCCTGAATGGGATCCTGGAACAGAGAAAGGACCTTGGGTAAAAGCGAAGGAAGTCTGAATAAAGCATGGACTTTAGTTAATAATAATGTGTCAATATTGTAATGAATGCAGCACACTCACGCAAGATGTTAATAACGGCAAACTGGGTGCGGAGTGTACGAAGGATGTAGAGTATCCGGGAACTCTTCCTACTATCTGCTAAACTTTTCCATAAATTTAAAACTGTTCTTAAAAAAATACATCTAGGCCAGGCGTGGTGGCTCACGCCTGTAATCCCAGCACTTTAGGAGGCTGAGGCAGGCGGATCACCTGAGGTCGGGAGTTTGAGACCAGCCTGACCAACATGGAGAAACCCTGTCTCTAATAAAAATACAAAAAAAAAAAAAAAAAAAAAAATTAAGCCGGGCATGTTGGTGCATGCCTGTAATCCCAGCTACTCAGGAGGCTGAGATAGGAGAATCATTTGAACCCGGGAGGCAGAGGTTGCAGTAAACTGAGATTGCGCCATTGCACTCCAGCCTAGGCAACAAGAGCGAAACTCCATCTCAAAAAAAAATAATAATAACATAAAAATTTAAATTTTTAAATTTAAAATTTAGAAAGAAAAGAAAATGTAAAATTTAAATTTTAGAAAGAAAAGAAAATTTAAAATTTAGAAAGAAAAGAAAAGAAAAGAACATAGACTATACAGTCTGATCACCTGGTTAGAATCTTAGTGTGCCATTTAGAAGACTGTGACTCAAGGCAAGTTACTTAAATTCTCTGAGAATCAGTTCCCCTATCTATAAAATGGAAATAGGAAGAGTGTCTACCTCATAGAATTGTTGTGATAAGTAAATGAGATAATCCATGTAAAATGCTTACCACACTGGCCAATAGTAAGCCTTGATAGGAGGTAGCTTTATTATTATTACTCCTATTATTTTGAATCTTTATTGAATATACAAATGCACACTTAATGTGATTTTACATTTAATTTTTTAAAGTAATTATTAATAATTTATATAATAATTTCCCTTTCCTTTCTTGAGAGGAAGAAAATTGAATACAGCCTATTATATATCATCTGCAAAAAGCGTTTCTCAGTACATGGTAAGTGTTGAGAGGTTTTACGGTGTCAGCTGCTCCAAACAATTTAATTTAAATACCAATCTATGGTAATGTAATCAGATGACTTGTCTCCAGAAGTTCTGTATGTACTACATTATCATGTCTGTAACGTAAACAACATTTTTCATTTGGGCTTTTGGGCTCCTGCTTTCACTAAAAGCCATAAAGTCATCAATGATGACCACAGAATATATTATCTTGTGATTACATTATTTTTAATAACAATACTCGACAAAAGTGATTTGAAGAGTAATATGTAGAATATGTTTAAAAATAAAAGTAATTAAATGAAGTAATGAAAGAAGGTAGTAAAATATCTGTTATATGAAGACGCTATTAAAAAAGAGAATTTGGCCTAAGCAATGGCTTACCAATCAGGCTGTGCATCAGACTCGCTCCTGGGGTTTGACAAAAAATGAAAGAAGCTGGACCCTCAACCCAGACTTACTGAATCAGCAGCTCTAGGAGTGGGACCTGCATCTGTGTATTTAAAAGACTGCATAGGTGATTTTTGTTTGTGAATGATTGGCTTACCTTATCCTGCACACACTGGTCATATCATATAGGCTGCTATATGAGCTGCCTTTGTAAACATAAGAATCATGATCAGCTCGAAAGACCTTTACTTAGTATATTACAGTTGTTTTCTACATTTAAGCTTGGGCTGTCAGCTGTCCTGAGCATACAAAGGACTGCCTCTTTGATTCAGTCCTCCATCACTCTCCTTCCCCTCTCGAAGGTCAAGTTTTCCCTACCTGTACCTCTTCCCCTCTTTCTCCCTTCGCTGTGCCCACAGGAAAACTCGGCATGTTTAGCACAGGCAGTTGCCTAAACACCCTGAACTGGGCTAGCCTTGCCTTCTTGCTGAGCCAACAACTTGTGCAGCATCTGGTCAGGGCCAGCTCAGTAGTCCAGGCAGTCAGTAGGCATGACAACCTGCACAATGAATTACAGCTGAAGTATCATGGAGTAAACATTTTAGACCCTTTCCCTGTGAGAGAATGAATACACAAAGGGACAATGGCCAGCTTATATATAAAAATAGAACTCTGCAGGCAATGTGCATCCACCAGTCCAAGAAACCAACCTACCGTCTACAGTATCTAACAAGTTAAACTATCAGTAACTGGGTTAAACTGTAGCAATGAGCCCAGGCAGCCAAACAAGAACCCCTGTAGCAACCTGCCCCGAATGGCCAGGACTTGAATAATTACTGACAGCTTCCTCAATTTTTGCTCCTACTTCCAACTTAGGGCCAACCAGAGAAAGCCAATTATGTACCCCTAAACAAACACACAAAATACCCCCTTTTTAGGTAGCTCAACTACAGCTTCCCCATATCAACAGCCTCCAGTCAGGACATAGCTGAAGCCTTCTTCTCCCACCCTCCTCCATCCTCTGTCTGCTTTTGAGTTTCTGCCAAACACAAGCAATGGTGGCTGGCTCCCTTGCTTTGAAAAAATAGCTTTTGTTTGTTCTCATCTGGGTGGTCCTCGTTCATTTTCACCACTAGGAAAACAGTGCATGCTTGAAATGGATCACTGAATTGTTCTTTGATGCCAGAAATGTCTGTACTTTAGGGAGGCTGTTAGATGTGGCCAGAAAGAGCACAGCAGTAAGGGGAGAAGTGTAGAGTGGCTGGGGTTAAGAACATAAGCCTTGGATCCAGACTACCATGGTTCAGATCCTGGCTCTTCCACTTCCAGCTGGTGAACCTGAATAAGTTACTTAACCGATTTGTACCACAGTTTCCTGACCTGTTAAAAACACTGGCGATGATAATGACTCACAGAGTAATTGGAGAAGTTATATGAGACAAGCCATGTAAAGCATGAATATCTGGATTTCAATGCTATCAACAGAAAGAGAGAGAATAATCTGCCTCACTAATTTACCACGCCCACCTGGCCCCATTCACCAACATTAAACTGGACTAAAAACACTTTTCTTTCTCAAAGTCAGTAACTCTAGGAAATCAACAGGTATAAATACTGTCCACGCCAAAATCCATCTCAAAAAGATCTGATAGGGAAGTGACCTTATCCCTCAAAATCCCTCAAATGCACACTGGAAATCTCTGTTTTCTAGAAATCAGACTTTTTTTTTTTTTTTTTTTCTTAAGGGCCATAACTTAAAATTACAGAGCTTAAGATATATAAACATTTTTTGTATAACCAGAAGCCCATTGCTACAATTCAAAGACTGTGACCATACTGTTAATCAGTAACAAAGAAAACTCTCCTCTTAGGTCTTCTGCTAGTCCTGGTTAGAAAAATCCTATTTCAGACCATTAAAGGTAAGTTATTTTGACATAATCATGATTCTTTTCGATAAACATTAAACATGACATTGTGGAATATCAATTCTAACCAAAAATGCCTGTACTTAACAAAACAAAGATTTTTGTCCGAATTATCTCTGGCTACACTCAACACTTCCAGCAGGCAGTTGCTCAACTTTCCAATGTCTGCATAAAATACAGTTCTGAAGCCAATTTTTTAGATTAAAATAAAAAGCCACTCTTTAGCATAAACCTTCATTCAACGAAATTGGGTAAATAAGATTTAATTAAGAAAATTAGGAGCCGCGTTCATTGCAAATCGTATTTTACTTTAGCATTTCACTTGTAATTAAGTTAGGGGCTTAGGGATGCATTGAAAACACCAAAGGATAAATATCTCAAAGTTCTAAAAATGTCTCAATACGAAAATGATGTTCTGGGGTGATTTTGCAAGGACCAGAAGACATCATACATTGCGAACCCAGTGAGGGTGGCATCGCGGACGAACAGAAGATGCTTTCACTCTGGTTATCCGTCTTTCCCAGGCCTCGGCTCCCTTGACATTGCAGCGATACCCAAAATTCTTTGAAAGAGAAGGGAGGGCAGGCGTCTGGGTCCCAGGGAGTCTCTGCGTCCTCCCCAGGAAAGGAGGGGGCCGGCTCCCAGGCGGGAACTTCCCGGAAGCCGCGCCAGCCACGCGAGCGACCCCAGCCATGCAGGGCGACGCCGTGCGGGCCCCGCGGCGCGCTGGGCTCCCCCGCCGCCCCGGGCGGGTCCCCGCCGACTCACCCAACCCGCGCCAGCCCAGCGCGCCGTCGCAGCTGTCCAGAACCGCGCAGAGCTCCCCGAGCAGCGCGGGCGGCAGGTCGAAGAGCAGCGTGTGCGCCGACAGCGCGCCGCGGGCCCCACAGTTCCCCGCCATGGCTCGGCTGCCCGAGCCCCGGGGACCGAGGCGGAGCCCAGGCCCCTGCACGTCTGCGACAGGCCGTTACACAACCGCGGAAATCCTGCTTCCACGACGGCAGCAGAGCCCTAGGAACACGCCGCTCTCCGGTCACTGCAGGGGCGGTGCCCACGTGACGCAAGGCGCGCCTCGCCCGAGATGCCCCTGCGTCCGCCTGGCCAGGCCTGGGGGTTACCCGACCCGGGTCCTCCTTTCGCTGGCTTTGCGTCCTTTCACACCTCTGCGGTGGGGACGGAGCTGCCGAGACAAGCAGAGTGAGAACTGGAGAAAGCCCAGAGCTCAGAGCTCTCGGGAGCCCACCGTGCCCCATGGCTAGGTGGTCTCCTGGTGTGGACGGCTAGAGGTGTCATTACTTCTTACAAAAGTTTATTTTTGAAAGCTTCTCCCTTCCTTCCTTCTTCCCTTCCTTTCTTTTCTTCCTTTTTTCTTTGTTATGAGTCAGGTTCTCGCTCTGTCGCCCAGGCTGGAGCGCAGTGTTGCTATCTCAGCTCACGGAGCCTCCACCTATTGGGCTCAAGCGATCTTCCCACCTCAGCCTTCTGAGTAGCTGGGACCACAGTCGCACGCCACCACGTCCGGCTAATTATTTTTTTTTCGTTTTTCGTAGAGAGGGAGTGTCGTTGTGTTGCCCAGCCTGGTTTCAAACTCCTGGCCTCAAGCGATCCTCCCACCTCCGGCTTCCCAAAGTGCTGGGATTCGGGGTGTTAGCCACTGTCCCCAGACTACTTCTTTTTTATCCTGTCAGAAAAGCTATCCATGTTCATCGAGGAACACTTGGAAAACCCAGAAAAAAACTGAAAAAAGAAGATAATCACTCACAACCCCACTCAGCCCATCACACTCTAAAAGTTTTGACACATTTTCCTCCCAACTTTTACTGAATTTAAAGAGATAAAAATGTGCATATATGGGATTATTATTGGAAAAGATGAATGTAGATACCAACAACAGAAAAACAGAAGAGACACCAAATCAGAGTAAAATTATGTTCGTTTTCTTCACGAGGCGGCCTCTCCTCCATAAACCTACTTGGTTTTAAGAAATTCTCTTCCTCATGGGCTTCCTTAATGAAATATCGTTCCATCATTTTTTCCTTCCTCAAAGTGCTTCACACAATCTTCCTTTTTGCCTTCAACATGGAGTTTAAGTAAAATTATTGTTTTGAAATCTTCACGGAGTTTAAGTAAAATTGTTGTTTCAAAATCTTCTAGGTCACATAAGGCATGTTACCAGTGACAAAAAGTTGTTTTGAAGGTGGTGAGAAAAATCTCAGCCTTAGTGACTGGAAGAGTGGGCAGTGGCCATCAAGTGAAAACACCAGAGGTGTTTTGAAACCTCTCAGACTGTAGTCTTTGGAATAGCTTCCCCTAGAGATCACTAGTGATGAAACACTATCATTTCATGCCCCCACCTGAATGGTCTTTTTCAGCTAAAATACTCCATAAAAATGTATCTAAAAACTGGCAAAGCCCGTACTGTGTGGGCAAGAATTTCGATATCCCATTGTTCAAGGTTTTGTTGCCAATCTGTACACCCTGTACACCTACCTTCCTTCCTTCCTTTCTTTCTTATTTTTTTTTTTTTAGTCGTTCTGATCGCCCAGGTTGGGGTGCAATGGTGCGATCTTGGCTCACTGCAACCTCCACCCTCTGGGCTCAAGCCATCCTCCCACCTCAGCCTCCAGTGCAGCTGGGACTACAGATGCATGCCACCATGCCTGGCTAACCTTTGTATTTTTTGTAGAGACGGGGTTTTGCCATGTTGTTCAATCTGGTCTCAAACTCCTGGGCTCAAGTGATCCACCTCCCTAGGCCTCCCAAGGTTCTGGGATTACAGGCATGAGCCACCACACCCGGCCCTCTTTACATCTCTTAAAGGGACTACCTGAACATGCTGAGCAACAGAGGCAAAAGGCCATTAATTATTTGGTAGCTTTTGAATTGCTACTACAGGGGAGGCAAACTCACTCAGAGGAACCAGGAAATCACTGCAGATGAGGGAAGCAATCAGAAAGGCCTGCTTTGCCAGATCTTGTAATTTACCAAGAAGCAAGGATCCTAAGTGAAAGCTAGAGTATGTGAAATTTCCTGTATTTTCAGTGTTGGCAGTTGTTCTCAGACCATGTTTCCTCCTATTCCTAAAACTGTCGAGTTTTGATTTTTATATTATCAGGTTATATCATCATGGTTGCTATCAACTGCTGATCTCCCTGACTCCAATTCCTTCTCCTCATTTTTAGACTCTCTAGCTCCTGGCTCATTGTTGCTCTCTCCAGTACTAATCCTGTCTTAGTTCTCAGTGATTTAAAATATGTGTAGAATAACTATTCACAATAGCAAAGACATGGAATCAAGCCAAATGCCCATCAATGATAGACTGGATAAAGAAAATGTGGTACGTATACACCATGGAATACTATACAGCCATAAAAAGGAATGAGATCATGTCCTTTGCAGGGATAGGGATGGAGCTGGAGGCCATTATCCTCAGCAAACTAACACAGGAACAGAAAATCAAATACTGCATGTTCTCACTTATAAGTGGGAGCTGAACCATGAGAACACATGGACACTTGGTGGAGAACAATGCATACTGGGGCCTGTCAGGGGAGGGGGTAGGGGGAGGCAGTGAATCAGAAGGAATAGCTAATAGATGCTGGGCTTAATACCTAGGTGGTGGGATCATCTGTGCAGCAAACCACAATGGCACGTGTTTACGTATGTAACAAACTGCACATCCTGCACGTGTACCCTGGAACTTAAAATAAAAGTTGATGAAACAAAATTAAAACACACACACACAGACACACACACACACATATACATATGTAGAATAGATGGTGATCTTTCCAATGCCCTGTCCTCTCATTTCCTTGACTCCTCTTCTCCGGTGACATTGTACTCCACCCAGTGCTCCATTTCAGCCACTCACTCCCATGAGCGTCCCCTAGAATTTGTCATTATCAATAGCTGCATCCCATCTATAATTTCTTTCATGAATCCACTCTCTGATCATACCTCCTGTCTTTCTAGCACATTCCCTCTAGTACTCTGACCCCAACAATCCTTTCCCTTCACCAGATATCCAATCCAAAATCTTGCTGCCTCTTTTCTGGCTCCACCCTCTTGACATCCTGACTTTTCTGCTTATCCATTAAGTCTGTGGTCAATTATTTTATTCACTCCTTTGCATATGCTCTACATTCCCTTGCTCCTCTCTCACTTTGTTGAGCTCTCTTGGCAAGTTTGCAATCCTGATTAAATCCAATTTTCTAAGTTGGCTCTGCACCCATGTACCTGAGTGTAGCTGGGGAACGGGGTGGAAAACCAAAATCCTGTTAATTGAACTCAATTTAAAATCAAGGCCAAGACTCTCAAGTGGGTCCTTTATGCCACTGGACAAGCATACTATGCACCTTTAGCCCATGCATTCTTCTAGTCTCCTTGAAAGCTATGCTATTCTTTCTTTTTTCTCAACTCCCATCATCCTGTCCTCCACCAATTATCTGGAGAATATTTATTGAGAATACTGATGCATCAGGAAAAAACTTCCATGGAATCTCACTACCACATCGAACTATCTACTAGCATCTGTGCCAGCATACTTTCTTCTTGTTTTCCATGGATGAATTATCTAGGCTCCTATGTAAATCATTATACTTCATTTGTGCACTGGATCCTATCCCTATTACCAATTCAAAGGCATCAAGGGCAGCTGCTTTCCCTGGTCCCTGTTACATTATCAGTTTTTCACTCTTTACTACCTCAATTCCATCAGCATAGAAATATGATGTTGTTTCTTTCAACTTAAAACAAGCCAAAAAAATTTTTTTAATTTTATTACTATTATACTTTAAGTTTTAGGGTACATGTGCACAACGTGCAGGTTTGTTGCATATGTATACATGTGCCATGTTGGTGTGCTGCACCCATTAATTCATCATTTAGCGTTAGGTGTATCTCCTAATGCTATCCCTCCTTTCTCCCCCCACCCCACAACAGTCCCCGGTGTGTGATGTTCCCCTTCCTGTGTCCGTGTGTTCTCATTGTTCAATTCCCACCTATGAGTGAGAACATGCGGTGTTTGATTTTTTGTCCTTGCAATAGTTTGCTGAGAATAATAGTTTCCAGTTTCATCCATGTCCCTACAAAGGACATGAACTCATCCTTTTTTATGGCTGCATAGTATTTCATGCAAACCAAAATTTTTGATACCACTTCCCCCTTCTGTCTTTGGCCCCAATTCTTTGCTCCCCTTTGCAGTGTAGAGCTGAATATTCTCACTGTGTCCAATGTTCTCCTCCCATCTTCTCTTAAACCAACTCTAATTGGAAGCACCCCTCCCACATTACTCCACTAAAACTATTCAGGGTCACACATGTCCACATCATTGCTACGTAAAATAATTAATTTCCAGTCCTCACTTACTTGACCTATTGGTAGTTTTGATACAGTTGATCACCTCCTCCTTCTTGGAAACTTTCTTCATTTGACACCACATTCTCTTATATTTTTCACTTACCTCATTGATCACCCCACAGCTTCCTTTGCTGTTCCTCCTCTTCTCCCTGAACTCTAAATGTTGGAGCACCCCAGGACTCAATCCATGGTTCTTCTCTATCTACACCCACTGCCTTGCTGATCTTAATCAGTTTCAAGGCTTTAGGTACCGTCTATATACATCTATATACCACAGACTACCAAATTTATGTTTTTAGTTCAGACCTCTCTCTTAAATTCCAGAGTCATGTCCAAAATTGAATTCTTGATCATGCCTCTTAAACCTACTGTTCCTGCATTCCTCCCTGTCTAGGTTAACAGCAACTCCACCAGCTGGGCACAGTGGCTCAGGCCTGTAATACAAGCACTTTGGGAGACTGAGGCAGGCAAACTGCTTGAGCCTAGAAGCTCAAGATCAGCCTGGGAAACATGGCAAAACCCTGTCTCTACAAAATAATAATAATAATAATAATAAATTATTAGTAGCTGGATGTGGTGTCACGCGCCTGTAGTCCCAGCTACCTGGGAAGCTGAGGTGGGAGGATCACTTGATCCCAGGAAGCTGAAGCTGCAGTGAGCCATGATTGTGCCACTGCACTCTAGCCTAGGTGACAGAGTGAGACCCTGTCTCAAAACACACACACACACACAAACACACACACACCCCCCCCCAAACAATGCTCCCCTGGTAACTCCACCCTTCCAGTTGCTTGAACTAAAAACTATAGAGTCATCCTTGACTCCTCTACTCATTTGCAGCTACCAGTGTGACCCCATGTTCAATCTACCAGCAAATCCTGTCAAGGCTATTCAAAATGTGTCTAGAATCTAGTCAATTTTCCTCACCTCCATTGCTGCCATTCTGGTTTGAGACACCATCAAATATTGTCTGGATTGTTATAGTAGCCTCTGAACTAAGGATAGCTTCCACTCTTGCTTGCAATACTGCAGTGAGATTGACTCTTTTAAATCCTATCTAACTGTGTCTCTCCTTTGTTCAGAAGCCAGCAATGGCTCCTAATTTCAGTCAATAAAAGTCAAACTCTTTATATAATCTGCATTCTTTCTCCCCTTCCCACTCTGCTGCTTTGCCCTCTGATTTTGTTTCCTTGTTCATTGTTCATTCTGCTTTAGCCACAGTATCTCCTTGTTGGTCTTTGAACACACAAGAGAGAGCCCCACATTGGAGCCTTTGCACTTGCCACTCCCTTGCCTGGTATGCTCTTCCCACATGGCTAAGGTCTACTCAGACCCCCATAATTAAAATTGCCATGGTTCATGCACTCAGATTGGGGCTGAGACATGACTGAAATTGGTCCAATAATGTATGAGTTGGGGAATCATATTCCATTCAGATAGCTCTCTTCTGTATCAGAATAAGAACATGTAGCAGCTCTGGTCATGGCCAGGAACCATTTTGCAACCACATGGACATCAATATTAGAATGAAACAAGCCCTGGGAATCATGAGAGGAAAAACCTAGTGAGAGGAAAAACCTAGTGAGAGGAAAAACCAAGTCCTTGCTAATGTCATTGAGCAGTTCATTCATTCTATGCCTGGAGCCTGTCCTACTTGTGGTCTTATAACTATATGAGGTAAATTTCCTTTTTAAGCCAGGAATCTTGTGATTTGAAGCCAAACGCATCCTAGCTGATGCACTAAGTGGGCACTTGGTAATACTCTCTGGTTTGTTGAGTGCCTATAAAACCTATGGGAAGAAAACCAATCCTTGTCTAAACCTGGAGTTCAAATGTATACACTATTATCTGGTGGGATGTGAGATGTATATGAAAACCAGATTGCAGAGAGAGGCAGCTGAGACCCTGAGATAAAATAAATGTTGGGAAAGAATGATTCTGGCAGCATGGGCAGAAGCAGTCTGAAGTCCTAGAAGTTCATGAAACTGGACTAGAATCCATGTAGACCCAGACACTTCAACCCCATCCTACCTTCCCAATGCCAGCATACATATTATCCGGAAAAGAGAGGACTATGGTTAAGTCACAAAACTGTTCTACTATGTGACATAGCCCTTTGCTGTGGGATCCTCTCCAACATCCCCCTGCCCCAGGTTTTGGATACCAGAAGAATAAAGTGTTTTCATCCCAGCTGGAAAGAAGAGAGCAGTGAACTGCAAAGACTAACAAATGGAGATGCCAGGGAAATCCTGAAGGACATGGTGACAATGGCACAGATACACAGTAATATCAGTGGCCAAGCCCCAGCTAAGCACAGGCACAAATCCTCAGAAATCTAGAAACAGGTGAGGGAGAAATGAGGTGAGGCAGACAACAGCTCTTAATATATATAAGACAAGTATTTTGGTAGTAGCTATTTATACAGCCACCCTTAGGCATGTATGTTCAAAAGACTCTCAAGCTTGTGGGACCGAGGATATTTCTGGTTTGGGAAGTAATTTCAAAACAAAGATCAAGAACCTATCCCATATTTGAGCTTCATCACTTACCTATAACCTATGACCTTACCCTAGAGAGTTATATATACACTGGGGTTCAGGGATAGGGTAAAGATCGGGAATGGGGTGAAGACATTTGTGGTACACATTGCTTGGTTATTTTATTTTATTGAAAATTTTTTTTTTTTTTGGTAGAGATGGGGGTCTTGCTATGTTGCTCAAGCTGGTCTCAAACTCCTGGGCTCAAGCGATCCTTCCACCTTAGCCTCACAAAGTGCTGAGATTATAGGCATAAACCACTGCACCTGGCTACTTGGTAATTTAAAAAAATGAAGTTGAACGTTTCTTAGGCTTTCATCACAATGACCTCATGAAAATAACCTGTAGCCAGGAGCCATGGCTCACATCTCTAATCCCAGCAATTTGGGAGGCTAAGCCGGGAGGATCACTTGAGCATAGGAGTTCATGACCAGCCTGGGCAACGTGGAGAAACCCTGCCTCTACAAAAAAAAAAAAAATACAAAAATTGGCTGGGCATGATGGTGTGTGCCTGTAGTCCCAGCTACTTCAGAGGTTAAGCGGGGAGGATTGCTTGAGCCCAGGAGGTTGAGGCTGCAGTGAGCCGTGATCATGCCACTGCACTCCAGCTTGGGTAACAGAGAGAGACCTTGTTTAAAAAAAAAAAAGAAAGAAAGAAAGAAAAGAAAATAACATGTGCTCATTATTCCTCCAGTTCTGTATGCATGTGTGTGTATATACGTATTTACATACTATATACGCAGATAATATATAATATTTTAAAATAACATTCAGTTTGTGTTCTCTTATAACTCAATCTTTTCCCATTTAATACATGAAAAACATTTTTCTAAAAATCGATTATGTCACAACATGATATATACTAAAATTTTAACAATTATCCTTTTAGGATTGATAGAGGAAAAGAGTATTCGGTACTTCATTTTCTTACTTGAGTTTTTGTGTTTTCAAAACTTTCTACAGTTATTATGTATCATCTCTGTGATTAGAAAATCCTCAACTCTAAAAAATAATTTCTTCCAACACTTCGTGATTGATCCCATTTAATTGTTTTCTTTCTAAACCATTTTCATGGCATTTTTCAGTTTAGGGTATGTTGCTATGATAACATCTGCCTAGTCACCACTGACTTTTAAAAGTCTGATTTTTATGTTTGAATAACTTTCAGCCAAGGGCTTTTTATAATTTCGATATTAGCTAAAGTTTTTTTTTTTCTTTTGAGACAGAGTCTTGCTCTGTCGCCCAGGCTGAAGTGCAGTGGCGCCATCTCAGCTCACTGCAAGCTCCGCCTCCCAGGCTCACGCCATCCTCCTGCCTCAGCCTCCCAAGTAGCTGGGATTACAGGCGCCCACCACCAAGCCTGGCTAATTTTTTTGTAGTTTTAGTAGAGACATGGTTTCACCATGTTAACCAGGGTGGTCTCAATCTCCTGACCTCATGATCCGCCCACCTCGGCCTCCCAAAGTGCTGGGATTACAGGCATAAGCCACCATGCCCAGCCTAAAGTTTTGTTTTTGAAGCAAACATTTATTTACCCCTAGGACCCCCAGACGTGGGAAAAAAAAAATCTGGGATTATGGCTAAACATTTTCTCTTTCATTAAAATACTCAGATTGCTTACAATTTGAGACTGGAAAATGACTTAGAGGTCCTAGTCCAACTCCTACAGTTTACAAGTGACACAACTGCTGCTGGCCGTAAGAACTCTGGGTGCAATATTTATTGAAAAAATACTTACAAAAATGTTTATACAATAAAAATATTAAGATATCCAAAATTTCTTTGGCATATAATGAACATAAATCTTGTGTATTTTCCCTCTGAAGGATTTGATTTTCTGTCCAGGTGTGGTGGCTCACACCTATAATCTCAGCACTTTGGGAGGTCGAGGCAGGTGGATCACCTGAAGTCAGGAGTTTGAGACCAGCCTGACCAATATGGTGAAACCCTGTCTCTACTAAAAATACAAAAATTGGCCAGGCATGATGGCACACACCTGTAATCCCAGCTACTTGGGAGGCTGAGACAGGAGAATCGCTTGAACCCGGGAGGTGGAGGTTGCAGTGAGCCGAGTTCGTGCCACTGCACTCTAGCCTGGGCGACAGAGCCAGACTCCGTCTGAAAAAAAAAAAAAGGATTTGACTTTCTTTTCCTTGTCACTGAATAAATCCGCCAAATAAACCCTATCTTAGTCTGCTCAGGCTGCCATAACAAAATCCCACAGACTGCATAGCTTAAAAAACAAACATTTATTTTATTTTCTCACAGTTCTGGAGACTGGAAGTCTAAAATCAAGGTGTTGGCAGGGTCCAATTTCTGGGAAGGCTCTCCTTCTGGCTTGTAGATGGCCCCCTTCTTGCTACACCCTCACAAGGTCTTTCTTTGATGCATGCATATGGCAAGTGTGAACTAGCTTTCTGATGTCTCTTCTTATGAAGACATTTCATATAAAGACACTAATCCTATAGGATCAGGGCCCTACCCTTATGACCTTATTTAACCTTAATTACTTCCATAGATGTCCCATCTCCACATACAGCCACTCCAGGGGTTTGGGCTTCCGCATAAGAATTTGGGTCGGGTGATAGGGCTTGGGGGGGTGTTAGAAACATTCAGTCCATAACAAACTCTCTGTACATAATTTCAAGAAATGATGTTACATCATCAGGTTTCAGAGTATACATCCTAACAACACTTGGTCATTCATTATCCACATCTTCCAGTCTTTCACAGCAGTTATGGTTCCTCTTGTTCTTCTTGTGCAGAATTTATTACATTGTTCTGAAATTTTACGGAAGAGTAAAGCTTGGATGTAATCTGGTGCCTTTATAATGAAGACAATAACAAAGATCTGTATGTGCAAATATTCGGCATATTTAGGTTTAAAAATCCTAGTAATTTTTCAGATCAAATGTCCTCAAGACTCATTCTGACAATTCCACATTTACCCTCTCATTACATACCATCTTTCTTGAATTTTTGCCTTTTTTGTCCTCCATGATGACACTCAGTATTTTTTTTTCCTACATACTGACTGTTTCTTCTGTTTTCTTAACTAGCTCTTCTTCTGGCCTGTATAATGTACCCATAGGCTGAATTTGTTGATCTTCTTATTCTGTCTTAGAGGTTTCATATAATCTCATTCTTCATCTATCAATCTGTAAGTCGACTACTTTGATATTTGTGTCATCAGCCCTAACCTGCCCTGCAGAGTCTCTTCTCACCTCCTGCATTTATTGAACAATTTCATTTGGATTTCTTGCTTTCATCTCAAATCATCATGTCCCAAACTGATTATTTCCTAGAAAATCAACTTCCTTGTCACATGGGCCAAGGTAACTCTGAGTAATTTTGACTGACTGATTAATACTATCTTTAGAAGGATTTACTGAGCACCTCATAGTAGCTACCTATATCTAATAAGTCACCAAATCTTGTTCTGCTGTAGTATTTCTGATATGTGTCTGGGTCTTTTCCAATTTGTTTGTTACTTCATGTTTGAGGTTTTGCAGTATCTCTTACCTGGTGAACCCCTACTTATCCTTTATTACCCAATTGAAAAGCCACCATTTCTGTGTTGCAGGTTGAATTGTGTACCCCCAAAATGTACGTTTAAGTCCTAACCCTGAGTACCTCTGAATGTGACCTTAATTGGAAATAGGGTCAATCAAGTTAAGACAAGTTCGTATTGGATTAGGGTAGCCCCTAATTCAATGACTAGTGACTTTATAAGAAGAGAGAAATTTGGACTTGGAGACACAGACGAGGAAAAGGCCATTTAACAACTGAGGCAGAGATGGGAATGATGCAGCCACAGCCAAGGAACTCCAAAGGTTGCTGTCAACCAACAGAAGCTGGGAAAGGTGTGGAACGGATTCTTCCTCAGAGCCTTTAGAAGGAATAAACCATACACAAACATCTCGATTTCAAACTCTGGCTTCCGGAACTGTGAGAGAAGAAACTTCTGTTGTTTCAAGTCACTCTTTGTGGTAACTGGTTACAGCAGCCCTGGGTAACTGAAACACTTTATAATCTCCATGAAACCATTTATAATCTCCCCAGAGTTAATCATTTCTTTCTAGGTTCCATACAATTCAGTACTACTTTCCGTCAGAACTCTTTTTTTGGTATTGTTTTCCTGTGGGCTTGTGGAGCATTGGTGTGTAGCAGAGGAGTCAGTCATCTCTGTGTACCTTGCTTGCTGCTTGGCACAGAGTAACTTCCCAATAAATGTCTAATCAATGAAAGAAGTGATGACCTTGCCTTCAGCCAGTGATAATTATAACTACCATTTAGTGAGCACTCACCGTTTGCTAGGCACCGTGTTACTACTTTACATGCTATGTTCCGACAACAATTCTCCAACACCAACTGGGTGTCCTGCAATTCATCCCAATTCTAACACTAACTACTGACTTAATACAGATTCCACAAGTTAAGGACAAGGTCCATAATTTCTAACACTAACTACCCAGAGTTAATGCAGACCCCACAAGTAAAGGTCTCAGTCCCATGAATTAGCCCCCACTTCAGATGCCAGCTGCAAGACTCAGGTATCTCCAAGCTATCTGCATCTCTGCCTAGCTAAATACAAATTTGAGAGTCCCCATGATTCCCTTCAAGTTGGATAACTCACCAGAACAATTCATGGGATTCCAGAAAGTGCTATGCTTATTATTACCATTTTATTATAAAGGACACAAATGAATAGCAAGATAAAGAGATAGGGCAGCAAGGTCTGAAAGGGCACCCAGGATGCAGCTTCCATGCCCTTTCCAGATGCTCCACCCTCCCAGAACATCAATGTGTTCAACAACCACGAAGCTCCCAGAGCCTCATTATTTCAGTTTTTATCTGGGGTTCCATTACATAAGCATGATTGAATAAATTGTTGACCATTGTGATTAAACTCAATCTCCAAGATGGGGTGGCTGATGATTCCAATCCTCTGGTCATGTGCTTCATCTTTCTGATGTGGCCATCCCCTTCCTTGAAATTATATAAGGGTCCCCCATGAGTCACCTCCTGAGTTAGCATAGATTCAAATATGAAAGAGGCTCATTATGAATAATAGAAGACATTCTTGTGGCTTTAGAAATTCCAAAGGTTTTTGAAGCTCTGTGCCAGGAAATGTATTTGGTCTTTGTGCCAGAACAATAGCCAGATAGATTTTTTTATTATACCACCCACACACTACACACATACCAGCTGGAAGTAGTTATCAATGCTATCTGCATTTTACAGACAAGAAAACTGAGGACTATCTAACCACAAAATGATGCTAGCGAGGTAGCATCAGCTTTCTCCGAATTCATTTTATCTTCAAATTAGTCTACATTAAACAGAGTTTTCAACATATTACTTACTCAAAAAAATCTACGGTGGCTCTCCATTACATAATAGAGTCCTATCATTGAAGGCTCTCTAAAGTCCAGGTCACGGTGGTTGTGTTCATTCCTACCTCTGGCCATTCCCATTCCCTTATTTTCCTCCCTTCTTCTAAGGGAGGAACCTATTTATTTCATTCTTATAAGCACTGTGGGAGGCTGGGCATGGCGGCTCATGCCTATAATCCCAGCACACTTTGGGAGGCTGAGACAGGAGGATTGCGTGAGCCCAGGAGTTTGAGACCAGCCTGGGCAATATAGAGTAGAGATCCTGTCTCAAAAAAAAAAAAAAAAAAAAAAAAGGGAAAAAACTAAATCATTCCTCATTCCTTAATAGCTGTCATATCTTGCCTATCCTTTAAGGTTCAGTGAAAGAGAAAAGTAAACTTTATTGAGCACTTATTATCAGTGTGTGCTTTACATAGTGACTCATTTAATATTCCAACAACTCTGCAGTTTAAGTGTTTCAATTTTAAGTTTACAGTAGAGAAAACCTAGGCCTGGAGATATTAGTTTAGATGCCTGAAAATGAGTGAGCTAGGATTCAGATTCTAGTTTATCTGGCTGTAAATGCCCTTGCTCTTTTTAAGTAAGCCACGAGCCTTACAAATCTCCACTATTCTGGCCACTAAAGTTGAGCTGTAAATAAAATTTTAAAGATAATTTTAAAGATAATTGCAATTTATATCTCCACGACCTTTAATGTTGAATGTAGGTTAATATCCAAAAGCCAAAAACAAAAACGTTTTGTGTTTTCTGGCAATCCAGAAATAAGGACAGAATTGTAGTTTGAGAATAGTCCAGAAGATGTTTTAGCTTGGTGTTTGAGAGCAAACACAAATGAAAAAGAGGTGAGAATGTTGAAGAGATGATTAGAGGGAAGAGGAAGCATGCAGATAGGTCTTTAAAAATCAATAAAATTTCCTTTAGATTAGTGATTTTATTTACAAAGCACTTTCCTTGAAATTGTAGCTTTAAAAGAAATAGAGAAGCGTTAGATTACTGTTATTGGATTTCATGTCTATAAGTAAATGCTTTATTGTCATAAGATAGCTTTCTTATCTAAACTGAGAGGGAGCAAATGCTTTTTCACTTTTTTACGACAATTTTTAAAATTTAAGTATAATATACAAATTTAATCATAAAATATACACAAATCCTAAGTATAAATAGCTTGCCTCATTATCAAGAAGTGAAAGTTATGTAATCAGCCAGGAAACAGAACATTACTGAAATCCTGGAATTCCTTCTAATTACCTTCTCCCGATGATTATGCCTTCCTCCTCCCCAAAGATAAAGAATTTCCTGATATGTAAGACCATAGATTACTTTTGTTTGCTTTTCAGCTTTACATTATTCTTTATGTTATTCTATATATTCTTTGCATTTGATTTCTTTTGCTTAGCATTATGTTTGTAAGCTACATCCATGAACATGTCAATTTGTTCATTTTAACTGTATGAAGTATGTGATTATATGAATATATTGTAATTTATTCATTTTTTCCAATAGTGGACAATTTGAGTTGTTTCTAGTTTTTAGCTATTAAGAATAACGTGGCTATGTATATTCTTGGTTATGTCTTTTGTAAACATGTGCATGCATTTCTATTGGACACATATTCTACTTAGGAGTAGAACTGTCAAGTCATAGAACTTGCAGTGTATGTTCAACTTTGGTAGATACTGCCAGTTTTCCAAAGGAATTGCTTCATCTACATAATTTGTGGGGCCCAGCAAGAAGTAAAAATGTTGGACCTCTTGTTCAAAAAGCAGGAAAAAGCCCTATTAAAGATACTTAAATATTAAAGCTTTTTTGTTTCTTTTGCAATCTCTTGACTTGCCATGATGTTTTTATTTGCTATTTAATGTAGTAAATAGAAAATCATTTAAAATCATTAGCACAAATTTTGCCATTGATATTTATATTTTGCAATGATAGTTTTAAATATAAATTTAAAAGGGCGTTTAATGTATATGTGGAATCACCAAAATGACACAATTTGTATTTCATAGCTTGTACATATTTATTTCATTCTTATAAGAACTGTGGAAAATTCACACAAAACTAAATCAATTATTTTTATTTCACTTCTTGATACATGCAAACTATACCAACACTCTCTACCTTCAGCTTATTGCAAAGGATAACCTGAAAAGAAAAGGAACTATGATTGCCATATCTTTCCCTTTCCTTCTGTGTCTTTGAGTGTAAGTGGTTGACATTTACAGGGAAAGAACACAAGTAAAAAACTATGTGGGCCGGGCACGGCGGCTCACGCCTGTAATCCCAGCACTTTGGGAACCGAGGCAGGCAGATCACGAGGTCAGGAGATCCAGACCATCCTGGCCAATATGGTGAAACTCCGTCTCTACTAAAATGCAAAACAATTAGCCGGGCATGGTGGCGGGTGCCTGTAGTCCCAGCTATTCGGGAGGCTGAGGCAGGGGAATCGCTTGAACCCAGGAGGCGGAGGTTGCAGTGAGCAGAGATCGCGCCACTGCACTCCAGCCTGGCAATAGAGCAAGACTCTGTCTCAAAAAAAAAAAAAAAAAAAAAGGATGTGACAGCCTGTAATCCCAGAGCTTTGGGAGGCCAAGGCTGGAGGATTGCTTGAGGCCAGGAGCTCAAGACCAGCCTGGGAAACACAGCAAGACCCTGTCTCATAAAATTTAAAAAATTAGGTCCGGGCACAGTGGCACACGTCTGTAATCCCAGCACTTGGGAGGCCGAGGTGGATGGATCACCTGAGGTAAAGAGCTTGAGACCAGCCTGGCCAACATGGTGAAACCCCATCTCTACAAAAAAATACAAAAAAGTTAGCCGGGAATGGTGGCGGATGCCTATAATCCTAGCTACTTGGGAGGCTGAGGCAGGAGAATCGCTTGAACCCGGGAGGCGGAGGTTGCAGTGAGCTGAGACCTGTGCCATTGCACTCTAGTTTGGGCGACAAGAGGGAAACTCCATCTCGGAAAAAAAAAAAAAAAATTAGTTGGGCATGGTGGCATGCATCTGTAGTCTTAGCTACTAAGGATGCTAAGATGGGGTGAGCCCTTAAGTGCAGGAGTTTGCAGTGAGCTATGATTCCACCACTGCCCTCCAACCTGTGCAACAGAACAAGAATCTATTAAGAAAAAAAAGGGATGTGAAAAGATTCCTTGGTCATTCATGTTTCTTAAAACATCATTGCCTTCTTTCTGCATTCAAAGTAAGTTCCCCTCGGTAAGGAAAGCTAGGCCTCTTGGGGCTGTCAGTGCCTTCTCTTCCCTTTACTAAGTCGCAGGTGTGACATGCTTATCTCTTACTAGCTTTGAGTCTAGCTTAACTCCCATACATTGCACATCTAACAGAATTTTGTGCTCATGGGGCATGCTAAAAGCTTAAATGCAAATGATTGGCAGGAAACAGTGGACATCCACATTGTGCATACCTCTTCTATTCATGTTCATGTTCCATTGTACTTTCAGACTTCACTTACAAAACCCATGTTCAAAGGCAAAATTACTAAGTATTTCAAAATTGTGACAGCTGAGCATTAAACCAAGTGCAGAGTCCTTCGGAGTCCAGGGCTCTGTGCAATAGCATAGGTTGCACACCTTTTAAGTCAGCTCTTATTTGAGTTCTAGATAATCCAGTCTTGCCAACACTTGATATTATTAATCTCTTAATTTTAATTATTTGGTGGGTGCTTAGAGATATCTAATTTTGGCATTTATTTACATTTCTCTGATCAACTTTTCATATATTAGCCACTTGGGGGGGGGGGGTGTGTGTGTGTGTGTGTGTGTGTGTGTGTGTGTGTGTGTGTGTGTGTGTGTGTGTGTGTGTGTGTGTGTGTGTGTGTGTGTGTGTGTGTGTGTTAGGTTCCTGTTCCAGTCTTTATTTTTTTCCTTCTTTTTTTTTTTTTGAGATGGAGTTTCGCTCTTGTTGCCCAGGCCAGAGTGCAATGGTGCGATCTCGATTCACTGCAACCTCCGCCTCCCAGGTTCAAGCAATTCTCCTGCCTCAGCCTCCCAAGTAGCTGGGATTACAGGCTTGTACCACCATGCCTGGCTAATTTTGTATTTTTAGTAGAGACGGGATTTCTCCACATTGAGGCTGGTCTCAAACTCCTGACCTCAGGTGATCCACCCGCCTCGGCTTCCCAAAGTGCTGGGATTACAGGCATGAGCCACTGTGCCCGGCCTCCAGTGTTTTGTCTATTTTTCTATTGACTGTCTTTTTTTGGTCTGGATTTGTAACAATTGTTTTTATATTCTGAAAAGGAGCCTTATGTAGGTTATATGTATAGCAGATATCTTCCCCTACTCTATGGCTTCCTTTTCACTCTCTTATGGTATATTTTGATTACTAGAAATTCCTAATTTTAATATAATTTAATTTGTCAATCTTTTCCTTTGACGTTAAGTGCTATTTTGTATCTGGTTTCAGAAACCTTTGCCTTCCTCCAAATCATATTCTCCTGTATCATTTTCTTTAAGTTTTATTATTTTTGCCTTTCACATTTAGATCCACAATATATCTGGAATTTATTTTTTTTGTAACTGGTAAGAGGTAGAGGATCAAACTTTGCTGATGCTGTTTTTAGTCAATACAAGGGTGGGTTCCCAATTTAGCTCCAGTTTGTCCTCTATAATAAACTCCATTATTATGGCGGGGCAGAGAAAGAGGGGATGGCTTCAGGTTAGGATGGGAGAGAAAACGGATTACATTCCCAGTGTCATCTGAAGTAAAACTTTTCTCAGATTTTTCTCAACAAGCTTTTTAAGTCCTCTCACCTGGAGAGTGACTAAAGTGATAGAGGCCATATCTCATTCACCTATCCATTCAACAAACTAAACTAAAATGAGGGGCCAGACACAGTGGTGGCTCATGCCTGTGATCTCAGCACTTTGAGAGGTCGAGGTTGGGGGATCACTTGAGCCCAAGTTCGAGACCAGCATGGGCAACATGGCGAAATTCCGTCACTACAAAAAATACAAAAAATTACTTGGGGGTGGTCACCTGACCTCAGGAGGTCGAGGCTGCTGTGAGCCGAGATAGCGCCACTGCACTCCAGCCTGGGTGACAGACTGAGACTATCTCAAAACAAACCAACAAAAACAAATTAAAATGATATGCTTGTAAAATGTAAAATCATAAAAGATAAAGTGTTTTTTTGTTTTGTTTTGTTTTTCTTGTCATTGTGGAAGTGAGGTTAGTTCTTTCGGCAAAGGCTTCTGAGAACGTCAAGTTTAAGGATTTACTTTCAGAATAGACTGTTCCACAACTGTTCTGAATTCCACTTGCTAAGTGTTCGGGTGTTGTGGTTAAAGTGAGGACTGGGCAATGTGGGTAGATCAGAGTAAACTCATCAAAACAATTCCAAGGGACCCTAGGACGACACTACTCTGGGTATGTCTACACCTCTTTATATTGGAATGACAACAATATCATGAATGTTCACTCTAATCCATTGTATTTGCCACCATCATCTCTCTCTTAGAGTAATACAACTTTATCTCCTTTTCTCTGCCTTTGGTAATGGCCCTCTTCCATGTATTCTACTTCTGGCCTAGGATGATCTGGCCTTTGTTTATCTATCCAGCCTCATTCTTTGCCACCTGTCCCCTACAACAGCTGAGCTTCACCGTCTCCCTCTTTGCAGACCTTGGTCCCTTGAGGCCCAGCCTACATCACTGCTCTTTCTCTGGTTGGCTCCTACTTGCCTTTCAGGATTAAATATTACTTCATTCAGAAAGCCTGGTTTATAGAAAGTGCTCAATAAATGTAGATATTATTATTATTTTAAAATAATAGAAGTAAAAATGCATCCTCGGTGTGATATTGAAAAAGTGGATGAATGAGATGGGTATTTGTTGAGTGGATGGGTGACTGGGACATGGGTTCTATCACTTTAGCAACTCTCCAGGTGAGAGGACTTAAAAAAGTGTGTTCAGGCTGGGCGCGGTGGCTCACGCCTGTAATCTCAGAACTTTGGGAGGCCGAGGCGGGCGGATCACGAGGTCAGGAGATCGAGACCATCCTGGCTAACATGATGAAACCTCGTCTCTACTAAAAATACAAAAAAATTAGCCGGGTGTGGTGGCACATGCCTGTAATCCCGGCTACTTGGGAGGCTGAGGCAGGAGAATTGCTTGAACCCGGGAGGCGGAAGTTGCGGTGAGCCGAGATCCTGCCATTGCACTCCAGCCTGGGCAACAAGAGTGAAACTCCATCTCAAAAAAAAAAAAAAAAAAAAAGTGTGTTGAGAAAAGTTTCACTTCAGATGACGCCGGGAATGTAAACCGTCTTCTCTTCCATCCTAACTCGGAGCCATCCCCGCTTTCTCTGCCCAGCTGGAATTTTTGAAGCGAGAAAATCGACTCGCTCGGGGTTCGCCCGCCGACGCCGCACGGCTTGCTGGGGCTGGAGTCCTCTTCGCGGAAGTGGGTAGGAGGCGGTTGCGGTTAGTCGGCCGGGACCGGTAGGGGTGCTGTTGCCATCATGGCTGACCCCGACTCCCGGTACCCTCGCTCCTCGATCGAGGACGACTTCAACTATGGCAGCAGCGTGGCCTCCGCCAGCGTGCACATCCGAATGGGTACGTTGTCCCCTCTCCAGTGCCTCCCAGCCGCTCGTCGGCACTGCTCGGCCTCTAGAAGCCGACTTCCGGCTTCAGAGGGAGAGCGGCCATCTCCTGGGACTCACAGGGAGTGCTCGCTGAGCTCCCGGCCCTCCTTCTCCGGGTACCAGAGGACTGGCGCCCTCCTCAGGGAGTCGGGGAGGCGCTTCTTCCCCTCCTAGCGGGTGTGGGAGGGCGCCAGGCCCAGAAGGCTTGCGGCTCTCCTGTGTGCGCCCCGGATCCCCAGCGGGCGCCGCGATGTAGGAAGGGACGGATGGAAACCGCCGCAGCCTGAATTTGGCATCTTGAAGTGAAAAGAAACGTGGTGGAAATGAGTCGCTTGATCACTGTGACGTAAACACGAGTGGAATCCACGGCCTGATGCTTTTGTTCTCTGGGGTTCCGCGTTACAGGCTCATATTTACCGTCCTGTGCTAGGCTGGAAGCTCCCTGACGGCACTATTTCCTCTCCGCAGGGCCCAGAATGCAACAGGTCTTTGAGTATTACTGAGGAAGTTGCTCAACACAGAAGCTTCCTAAGTCAGTCTAAATGGTGTTTTAAGTTATTACGTAGTAGCCAGTGGGCAGAAATTTTTGAATTTAAAATGCTCAGCTTCATCTACGTGGAAGCCATTGCCTGCTCTAGTTTGGCCATTTGATCACCGAAACAGCCCCAGACTTTCAGCCTGTCTAGGCAGCTGGAACTTGTTCTGGAAAAGGAAAGATGAAGATAGTTCTGATGTGCTAAGAATCTTAGTGCCTAGAACTTGTTCTGGAAAAGGAAAGATGAAGATAGTTCTGATGCACCAAGAATCTTGGTGCCTAGCATTTATATTTTTGGAATTGAATTTTGAAATTATTTTGGCAAGTGAACTCAGCTTTTTTTAAAAAAAATCGTGGGAAAATACAGATAACATAAAATTTACCGTCTTAACTATTTTTAAGTGTATAGTTCAGTAGTGTTAAGTTATTCACATGGTTGTGCACTGTTAAAAGAAAAACTTTAGACACATTAAATCTAACGGAGTTTCAGCACAGAATGATTTGCGAATTGGGCAGGTCCCGGAACCAGAATAGGTTCAGAGTGACGAGTCCTGCCGCTTGGTGGGAGAAAATTTATGGAGAGAGAAAGTAAAGTGAGGTACAGAAAATAGAAGTGAGGTACAGAAACAGTTGATTGGTTACAGCTTGGTTTTTGCCCTATTTGAACATGAACACTTGGCCATCTTTGGCTGAAACTTAGTGATTGGTTCAAGCGTAGGTTACAGCCTGTTTACACATTCAATTAGGTTATATTTCACTATATACCGAGAACCCCTAGGCCGAACTTCAAATATCTAAAGGGATAGCTTTAGACTAAACTTATATACCATCCAATATCCAGAACTTTTTAATCTTGCAGAACTGAAACTCTATACCTATTAACTCCCCATTCCTTCCTTCCCCCAGTCCCTGGAACCACCATTCACTTTCTCTCTCTGTGAATTTGGCTACTCTAGATAAAATCAGTATTTGTTTTTTTTTTGTGATTGGCTTTTTTCAGTTAGCATAATGTCTTCAAATACATCCATGTTGTGGCATATGTCAGAATTTCGTTGTTTTTTTTTTTTGAGACAGGGTCTCATTTTGCCACCCAGGCTGGAGCGCAGTGGTGAGATCACTGCTCACTGCAGCCTCTACCTTCTGGGCTCAGGTGATCCTCCTGCCTCAGCCTTTCGAGTAGCTGGGATTACAAATGCAGGTCACCATGCCTGGCTAATTTTTTTGTATTTTTGGTAGAGACGGGTTTCTCCATGTTGCCCCGGCCGATCTTGAACTCCTGGACTCAAGCGATCCTCCCACCTCAGCCTCCCAAAGTGCTGGGATTACAAGCATGGGCCACTGCACCTGGCTGCAGAATTTCCTTTTTAAGACAATAGTATTACTTTGTATGTATATACCAAATTTTGTTTATTCATCCATTGATGGACATTTGTGTTGCTTCTACCTCTTGACTACTTTGAATAATGCTGTCATGAATATAGGTGTGCACATACCTCTTCAAGACCGTGCTTTAATTCTTTTGAATATATACCCAGAAGTGGAATCGCTGGATTGTGTGGTAGTTCTATTTTTAATTATTTAAGGAACTGCCATACTGTTTTTGATAGGGGCTACATCATTTTACATTCTCAGCAACAGTGCACAAGGGTTCACCTTTTTCTACATCCTTGCCAACACATTCCGTTATTTCCTTTCTTTTTTAAAATGAAAATAGCCATCAAATGAGTGTGAGATGGTATGTCCTTTTGGTTTTGATTTGCATTTCTCTAATGATTTAATGATGTTGCACATTTTAAAAATATGCGTGTGGGGCATTTATACATTTTCCTTGGAGAAATGTTATTCAAGTCCTTTGCCCAGTTAATGTTTTAAAAGCAATTTTAGGTTCATAGCAAAATTTAGCAGAAAGAACAGAGTTCTTATATACCCTTTCTGCTTTTCCCCAAGCCTCTTGTACCAATAACGTTCTGTACCAGAGTGGTATGTTTGTTACAATTAGTGAACCTAGACTGACACCTCATTGTCACGCAAGACCAAGGTTTACGTTAAGGTTCGCTCTTAGTGTTGTATATTCTATGAGTTTGACAAATGTTTAATGACATGTATCCACCATTATAGTATCATACAGAATAGTTTCACTGCCTTCCTCTGTGCTCTGCCTGTTCATCCCTCCTTTCCTGCTGATCTTTTATTGTCTCCATAGTTTTGTCTTTTCCCAAATGCTGTATAGTTGGAATCATCATGTAACCTTTCAAATTGGCCTTTTTCACTTATAATATGCATTTAAGGTTTTCTACATGTCTTTGCATGGCTTGATAGCTCATTTTTCTTTAGTGCTGAATACTATTCCATTGTTTGGATGTATTACAGTTTATTCATTCACCTACTGAAGGAAATCTTGGCTGCTTCCAAGTTTTGTCAATAAAGCTGCTTTGTAAACATCCATGTGCAGGTTTTTGTGTGGACATAAGTTTTCAACTCATTTGGGTAAATACCAAGCAGCACAATTGCTGTGTTGTATAGTAAGAGAATCTTTAGTTTCATAAGACATCACCAAGCTGCCTTACAAAGTGGCTGTACTATTTTGCACTTCCACCAGCCATGAATGAGAGTTCTTGTTGGTTCCACATACTCGTCAGCATTTGATGATGTCAGTGTTTTAGATTTTGACCATTTAATAGGTGTGTAGTGGCATCTCCTTGTTGCTTTAACTTGTAATTCTCTAATGACTTATAATGTTGAGCATCTTTTCATATACTTATTTGCCATTTGTGTTTCTTCTTCCTTTTTCTTCTTCTTTTTTTTTTTGAGACAAAGTATCACTCTGTCTCTCAGACTGGAGTGCAGTGGTACAATCACAACTCACTGCAGCCTCAATGTCCCAGGCTCAAGTGATCCTCCCACCTCAGCCTCCTGAGTAGCTGGAACTACAGGCACATGCCACCATGCGTAGCTAATTTTTTGTATTTTTAGAAGAGACAGGTTTTGTCATGTTAGTCAGGCTGGTCTCAAACTCGTGGGCTCAAGTGATCCACCCACCTTGGCCCCCAAAGTGCCGGGATTATAGGCATAAGCCATTGTGCCCAGCCAATCAAATAAGAAAAGGGCAGTCTCTTCAACAAATGGTGTTGGGAAAATTGAATATCCACATTCAATGAAATTAGAATGTGGATGAATAATATATGTGCTTAATAGTTTCCAGTTTACATAATGAAAAAGAATGAAATTAGACGCTTACCTTACACTGTATACAAAAATTACCTCAAAAAAGATCGAAGTCCTAAATTTAAGACCTAAAACTATAAAATTCTTAGATAAAAACATAGGAGGACACTGGATTTGGCAGTAGATTTCTTGGGCATGACACTAAAAACAGGCAACAAAAGTAAAAATAGATGGATGACATCAAAATTTAAAACTTCTGTGTATCAAAGAACACATTCAACAGAGTGAAAAGCCCCATAAAATGGGTGAAAATATTTGCAAATCATATATCCTATAAGAGGCTAATATCCAGAATACATAAGGAAATCCTACCATTCAATAACAAAAAACAACCTGATTTTAAAGTGAAGAAAGTCAAGAAAATAAGATAGACTACATACTGGGAGAAAATATTTGCAAAAGATATATCTAATAAAGGACTGTTATCCAAAATATTCAAAAGAACTGTAAACAATAAGAAGACAAATAGCCTGAATAAAATGCAGACAAAAGACTTGAACACATACCCCACTAAAGAAGATTTACAAGGTTGGGTGCAGTGGTTCACGCCTATAATCCTAACACTTTTGGAGGCCAAGGTGGGAGAATCACTTGAGCTTGGGAGGTCGAGGCTGCAGCAAGCTGTGATTGTGTCACTGCACTCCAGCCTAGGCAACAGAGTGAGACCGTGTCTCAAAAAAAAAAAAAAAAAAGGATCATATATACCAGGATTTATTATTGGAGCTCTGTTGTATTCCTTTGGTCTGTATGTCTCTGTCTTTATGTTAGTACCACACTGTTTGATTACTGTGGCTTTGTAATAAGTTTTGAAATCAGGAATGTGAGATCTCCAATTTTGTTGTTTTTTTTAAATATTGTTTTGGCAATTTGGGGGTCCCTTGACATTCCATATACATTTTAGAATGGATTTTCTATTTCTGTGAAAGATGCTATTGGGATTTTGATAGGGATTGCATTAAATCCCTATCAAAGTAGGTTACCCAAAGTAACCTACTTTGGGTAGTATGAACATCAGTTTTCAATGTATAATGATGGATGTATTTCCATTTATTTGTGTCTTTAATTTCTTTCATCAGTGTTTTGTAGTTTTCAAATTTGTCTTCTTGGTTAGGTTTATTCCTAAGCATTTTATTCCTTTTGATGCTGTTGTAAATGGAATTGTTTTCTTAACTTTCTTTCCAACCTTCTCATTGTTAGTGTATAAAAATGTAACTAATTTTGCATGTTAATTTTGTATCTTGAAGCTTTGCTGAATTCATTTATTCTAACAGTTTATGGAATCTTCAGGGTTTTCTACATGTAAGGTCATGTTTGTGAAGAGAGATAATTTTACTCCTTTCTTTCCAATATGGATGCCTTTTATTTCTTTTTCTTGCCCAATTGTTCTGGCGAGGACTTCCTGTACTATGTTGAATAGAAATGGCAAAAGCAAACATCCTTATCTTATTCCTGATCTTAGAGGAAAAGCTTTTAGCTTTTCACCACTGAGTAAGACATTAGCGCTGGGCTTTTCGTATATGGCTGTGGAGGCCAAAGTAACTCCATCTTGGTTGCTAATCTGCCTTGTTGACTTCTGACTAAGCCCAGTTCCAGGAAACCCCCTAAGATTTCCAATTTATCTGTGGTTCCTTGTATAAGAGCATGTACTTACCATAAATCCTGTCCTTAAGTCAAAACAACCTTGATGTTGTCTTCCTTCAGTTGTCCTACAATCCCTTCTGAATCACCCTTTCCCTCTGGTATATAAGCCCTAGGTTGGGGGATTTATGGCCCATAGATCCACTATCTTTTCTCTGCCTGAGACAGAGACACAGAGATGGCTTCTGCTCTTATGTCCCTATTAAATGTTTTTTTCTAAGAAAATGGATTTGCCAGCCTCTCAGCTTTCTTGGAATTTGGGGATAGGTTTGCATAGAACTACTACCATGGAAAAATGGCCTTTAATATGTTGAGATAGTTTCTTTCAATTCCTACTTTATTGAGTGTTTTTATCATGAAGGTTGTGGAATTTTGTCAAAAGTTTTTTCTGCATCAGTTGAGATGATCATGTTTCTTTTTCCCCCAACATTCTGTAAATGTGCTGATTACATTGATTAATTTTCATGTATTGAACCATCCTCACAGTCCAGGAATAAATCCTGGTTGGTCGTGATCTATAATCCTTTTAATGTGCTGTTGAATTCTGTTTGCTAGTATTTTGTCGGGGATTTTCACATCAGTATTCATCAGGGACATTGCTCTGCAGTTTTCTTGTAGTGTCTTTGGCTTTGGTATCAGGGTAATGCAGGTTCCATAAAATGAGTTTGAAGGGTTCCCTCCTCTTCAGTTTTTTGGAAGAGTTTGAGGATTTGTGTTGAAGCTCAGCTTTCTAAAGTATACGTCTCTTAAACCAATAAGACATTCTCAGATTCTATCTGATAGGATTTGGCTCTGTGTCTGTATCCAAATCTCACCTTGAGTTGTCATTCCCATCATCCCCACGTGTTGTGGGAGGGACCAGGTGGGAGGTAATTTAATCACAGGGGCAGTTACCTTCATGTTGTTCTTGTGATAGTAAGTTCTCACAAGATCTGATGGTTTTATAAGGGCCCTTTCCCCCTTTTGCTTGGCATTTCCCCTTTCTGCCATCATGAGGACATGTTTGCTTCCCCTTCCGCCATGATTGTAAGTTGCCTGAGGCCTCCCTCCTCTGTGGAAATGTGAGTCAATTAAACTTCTTTCCTTTATAAATTACCCAGTCTCGGGGAGTTCTTTATAGCAGTGTGAGAATGGACTAATACAACATCCATCTGTAAAATGAACAGTGACGATGTGATACATTAGAGTAATTAAGAACTAGTACTGCAAGAAATAGGAGTGCATGAGAACTATTTAACTCATAGATACCCCAAGGAGAAAGAGTCCCTGCTAGTCCCAGAAATAAGGAAGAGAGAGAATGGGTCACTTCAGGGAAGGACAGGGATAGAATATGGCAGCCATTGCAGCAAGTTAAATGAGTAGAGGTGGTATCTGGTGTGTGAATAGAAGGCATTCATTAGAGAGGCCTTGGTGACTCAAGGTACCACCATTAAGGAAACATTTGAACCATTAACATACATTTAATAAATAAAAATATTTTTTGGACAACCCCTTTCTAATGTATGTAAAGACAGTGAGGTAAATAAAAGTTTTGGAAGTCACAGTCACTGTTCATAAGGCATTAGTTAGGTTGGCCACTAGCCAAACTAATCTATGATAGCAGCATAATTAAATTCTAAAATTCCAAGTTTGGAGGGAGTTTGGGGAAGGAATCAAGAGTGTGTTGTTGAAAACAAAATAAAGAGACAAAGCTGTAAATTAAACATTTTGTTTGGGAATAACAAAATTGCAACTTGGGGTATACGTGCAGATTGGGGTGGTCTGCAGTATGTCTGAGGAACAAAGAGAAGGTTGGGGATTTTATTAGAAAGAACAATGTTATGTGTCACTTTGCAAGAACCTTCAGTGGCACTAGAGAAGCGTTTGGGAACTGGCAAACAACTATTTTGACAGACACAGCAGGTTGTTTCAGTAGCTGCTAGGTAAAACCAGGCTATTCACCCCGAATGAGTTTTCCCCTGGCCCCTCGACTGTGATTTAGTTGGGTATGACATATAATCACTTTTACAGTGTGAACTGGAATAATCTAGGAGAGCTGTAAAAGGAAGTGAAATGCCAGTGGAGGGCTGAGTTTGCATACAGTTGTCCCTCTTTATCTGTGGCAAATGCATTCCATATTGTGTTAATACAATAGCTATTAATAAGATAGAACAAATACAACAATATACTATAATAAAAGTTATATGAATTGGTCTCTCTCTCTCAGAGAGAGAGGTAATATTTCCAGACTGTAGTTGACCGTGGGGTAACTGAAACCTTGAAAAGAAAAACTGCAGACAAGAGAGATCCACTGTTTGTGAAGGGAATTCATGGGGTGGAGATGGGGGAGACAGAATTTGTGATGAGGCATGGAAAGGTGGGAATGGCATGCCATACATTATAGTGAGAAGAATGGCCTTTTTTTTAGTGATGTTGGGGAATAGTACAGTGTAGTAGAAAGAGCCCTGGATTTAAGGGTCTGAAAATTAAACACAGTCCTGGTTGACAGCAATGTAGAGAAGCAGGTTACTTTGCCTTTCTGAGTCTTAGATTCCTTATCCATAAAAGAGGCATAATTGCTGCTCTTCCAACTATATCAAGTGGTTTTAAGGGTCAAGCAATTATTTTATTTTAAATACTCCTCCAATGTTGGCCTCCCAAAGCGCTGTGATTACAGGCATGAGCTAATGCGCCTGGCCTATAGACGGTTCTAAGGAAAGAATTAATTTTATTCTTGATTTATTTCTACGGCCCTCACATCACTATAAGAGTGCTGATTGCAATACCAGATACTCAGTATTTGTTCACCACAAATATTTAAATTATGCAGGAGCATTTTATTTAGGAGTCCTTATCACTAGGTTGGTAACTTAAGCTGACTACACCGGTACTAAATAAGTGGTTCTCATTTGTCTTCGGTGCATTACTACTTAAAAGGTTAAAAATGCTCCACCAAAAAAATAAATAAAGTGTCTGGGTGTGGTGGCTCACGCCTGTAATTCTAGCACTTTGGGAGGCCAAGGCGAGCAGATTACGTAAGTTCGAGACTAGCCTATGCAACACGGTGAAACCCTGTCTCTACCTAAATACAAAAAATCAGCCAGGCGTGGTGGCGTGTGCCTGTAATCCCAGCTACTCAGGAGGCTGAGACAGGAGAATCACTTGAAGCTGGGAGGCGGAGGTTGCAGTGAGCCGAGATCACGCCACTGCACTCCACCCTGGGCGACAGAGCGAGACTCCGTCTCAAAACAAAACAAAGCACATTAGCTGCTTGTAATGTGTACATTTTCTGAAAGATACTTTTTGAATCATATACATCTAAAGTGTCAAGGTTCATTGGTGGAAAACAACAAATCATGAAGCTACTAAAAAATTATGTGAGAAGGCCCGTCGGGCAAGTGAAGAGCGCCTCTGCCTGGCCGCCGCCCTGTCTGGGAAGTGAGGAGTTCCTCTGCCCGGCTGCCCAACTGACTGGGATGTGAGGAGCGCCTCTGCCCGGCCGCCGCCCCGTCTGGGAAGTGAGGAACGCCTCTGCCCGGCCCCCCGCATCGTCTGGGAAGTGAGGAACGCCTCTGCCCAGCTGCCACCCATCTAGGAAGTTAGGTGCCCCTCTGCCCGGTCCCCGCATCGTCTGGGAAGTGATGAGGGCCTCTGCCCAGCCGCCGCCCTGTCTGGGAAGTGAGGAGTTCCTCTGCCCGGCCACCCAACTGACTGGGATGTGAGGAGCGCCCCTGCCCGGCCGCCGCCGGGTCTGGGAAGTGAGCAGCGCCTCTGCCCGCCCCACCCCCGCCACCGTCTGGGATGTTAGAAACACCTCTGTCCGCCCGCTGCCCCATCTGGAATGTGAGGAGCGACTCTGCCCAGCCGCCACCCTGTCTGGCAAGTGAGGAGCACCTCTGCCTGGCCGCCGTCCTGTCTGGGAAGTGAGGTGCCCCTCTGCCCGGCCGCCGCCCTGTCTGGCAAGTGATGAGCCCCTCTGCCCGGCCGCCGCCCTGTCTGGGAAGTGAGCAGCGCCTCTGCCCGTCCGCCACCCTGTCTGCGAAGTGAGCAGCGCCTCTGCCTGGCCGCCGCCCCGTCTGGGAAGTGAGCAGCGCCTCTGCCCGCCCCACCCCCTCACCGTCTGGGATGTTAGGAGCACCTCTGCCCGCCCGCCGCCCCATCTGGAATGTGAGGAGCTACTCTGCCCAGCTGCCGCCCTGTGTGGCAAGTGAGGAGCACCTCTGCCCGCCGCCGCCCCGTCTGGGAAGTGAGGAGCGCCTCTGCTCGGCCGCTGTGCAACCCTCCAAGTCTGAGGTGACAGCCTTGTGTGTGATCTTTCTGCCCTCCCCAAGTTTGCATTTTTGACATTAAAGTTTACTTTTTAATTAAAAAAAAATTATGTGAGAATGAATTTCTGAGTATAGTCTCTTACTTGAGCACTTTTACAGTGCTGATTAAACTAGTATATGTAACTAGTCTATTGTAATATATATGTGATATAGTCTGTTAAGCTAGTTTATTCTGCAGTAGTCTTTCATAGTTTCATAGTATGTATATACCATAATTTATTTAACCATCCCCACTTGATGATTGTTACCTTTTTTTATTCCTTCAAATAGTGCCTCAGGGAACATCCTTCTATATCTTTGTAAATTTCTCCATTATGACTTTACTATAAATTTTTGGAAGTGAAATGATAGAGTCAAAAGAGTATGTGCATTTTAAATTTGATTGGTTTAATCAGTTCTCCAGAGAGATTGTACCTTCAGCAAACAATATATGAGGATACCTTCTGCACCCTCAGCCACACTGAATATCATCAGACTTTTTCATCTCTGGCAATCTGGTAGATCAGGGATGGTGAACATTTTCTACAAAGGGCCAAGTAAGAAATATATTCAGCTTTCTGGGCCATAAGATATCTGTTGCAGCTCCTCAACTCTGCCATTGTGCAAAAGCAGTTGTAGAGGATACATAAGTGAGTGTGATTGTGTCCCAATAAAACTTCAGTTACAAAACCAGGTAGTGGGCTGGCTTTGGCCCACGGGCCATACTTTGCTGACTCTTGTGGTAGGTAAAAATGTAATCATGTGTTAATTTCTGTGTCTTTTAGCTATGTGAGTGAAGGTGAGCATTTTCCTTTGTTTACAAAAGTTGACTAGGCTGTGTCTTAGATGTTAGGGATCTAGTGGTGACCAGACAGTGTTACAGTCTTCTGTAGTGGTTATTTGGATGGGGCAGTAGGAAAGATAGACCCTAAAGAGGTAAGCAAATAAATAACCCTCTAGCTCTGAAGAAAAGAAAAAGGTGTGAGTAGAAACTAGCGTTTAGGGTGGCAGCTATTTTAATTAAGGAATGGCCAGAGAAAGAACTCTTAAGGGAGACGGCAGGTGGATTGTATGAGAAGGAGCTAGCTAGCCAGGCAGATTAGCTGTCTATTGCTTTGTAACAAATTGCCCCCAAATTTTGTAGCTTAACACAGCAAGTATTTATTACACACAGTTTCTGAGTGTCAGGAATTTGGGAGGGTCTTACCCAGGTAGTTCTGACTCAGGGTCTCTCATGAGGCTCCAGTCAAGATGCTGGCCAGGACTGTAGTCACATGAAGGCTTGACTGGGCTGGAGGATCTGCTTTTGGGAAATTTCATTCCCATGGCTACTGACTGGAGGCCTCAGTTCCTTGCCACATGAACCTCTCCATAGGGCTGCTTGAGTGTCCTCATGACATGGCAGCTGACTTCCTCTGGAGCAAGCAATCCATGGGAGAGCAAGGAAGAAGCCTCAGTGCCTTTTATGACCTAGTCATGGAATCACACATATCATTACATCTTCCTTATTCTATTAATCAGAAGCAAGTCACTAAGTCCAGTCCATACTCAAGGGGAGGGGATTTAGGTTCCACCTTTTGAAGCTAGTGCCAAATAATCTGTAGCTGTATTTTAAACCACCACAGTCTTCCCTCTGGTCACAAATTATTTGTCTTCTATATGCAAATTAAGATCCTCCAAAATACCCCGGTATAGCATCATCTCAAAGTTCAGAATCTCATCATCTAAATCAACCCCAGGTGGTGTTGAAGCTCACTGGGTGTAGCTCCCTAGGTGTAGTTCCTTAAATACAGCTCCCCTCAAAGACTTTTAAACTAAAAAGACAAATGATCTGTACTACCATACTCAACATCCAGTGGTGGATAATATGAGGTGGTATTTTTGCCAATATAATTCTTCAGAAAACTTTATGGGTGTCTTGTGATTCTTACTGGGTTTCATTCCATTCAATAATAAAAGCCTCACCCAAAAATGTCTTAGACTGCTGAGTGACAACTTCCTTAAGCTTCTCAAAAGCCCTATTGTTTGAATCTTTTTTTTTTTTTTTTTTTGAGACAGAGTCTTGCTCTGTCGCCAGGCTGCAGTGCAGTGGCGTGATCTCGGCTCACTGCAAGCTCTGACTCCCTGGTTCAAGCGATTCTCCTGCATCAGCCCGAGTAGCTGGGATTACAGGCACATGCCACCACGCCCAGCTAATTTTTGTATTTTTAGTAGAGACGGGGTTTCACCATGTTGGCCAGGATGGTCTTGATCTCCTGACCTCGTGATCTGCCCGCCTTGGCCTCCCAAAGTGCTGGGATTACAGGCATGAGCCACTGCACCCGGCCTGAATGTTTTTTTGAGGCACAATTTTGGATATTTGTGAGGTCTTAACTAAGGATTTTGCAATTATACTCTTTATGTATTTTTTTGATTACCTGAGTCAGAAGCCTTTCATTTTTTTTTTTTTTTGAGACGGAGTCTCACTCTGTCGCCCAGGCTGGATTGCAGTGGTGCAATCTCAGCTCACTGCAAGCTCAGCCTCCCGGGTTCACGCCATTCTCCTGCCTCAGCCTCCCGAGTAGCTGGGACTACAGGCGCCCACAACCACGCCCGTCTAAGTTTTTGTATTTTTAGTAGACACAGGGTTTCACCGTGTTAGCCAGGATGATCTTGATCTCCTTTCCTCGTGATGTGCCTGCCTCGGCCTCCCAAAGTGATGGGATTACAGGCGTGAGCCACCACGCCCGGCCCATCTTTTTAACATTTCTTCCTTTAGCTGTGTATCTCTTCTCTTATATTTTAGTATAAGCAGCAAGAAGCCAGCAGGTACATTCAACACTCTGGGAGTCTCCTTAGTTTGATCACCTACTTCATTAAGCACATTTTCTACTTTTGATGTTACCATAGCTAACACTGTTGCTCAACTTTTTCTGAGTATATAATAAGCATTCTCTTTCCTCCAGTTTGCACAGAATTTTACCCACTTTCGTTTAAGCCCTCACCTGCAGCAGTCTCAAAGGCATTAACTTTCTACAAACGGTTTCTTCAAGGCTCTTTTAGCCTTCATCTCACAGATCTGCCAGCTTTCATCTACTGCCTGATTCCAAAGGCTCTCTGCCATGTTTTAGGTGTTTGGTATGGCAGCACCCCACTTCCAAGTACCAAGATATATATTCTGTTTGTGTCACAAATTACCCTAAACCTTAGTGGTTTAAAAAAATAAACTATCTCAGTTTCTGAGAGTCAAGAATCTGGGTAGTTTTAGTTTAGAGTTTGTGCTAGGTTGTGGTCAAGATATTGGCTACTGCCGGTCATCTGGAGGCTTGACTGGGGATGAAGGATGTGCTCCCAGACAGGCTACTCACAGGGCTATTCATAGGAGTCCCTAGTTTCTCACTGGCTCTTGGCAGGAGACCTCACTTTCCTCCCACATGTGTTTTTCCATAGGGTGCCCTTAGTTTCCTCACAACATAGCTGGCCTTCCCTGAGTATGCATTCTTAATGGGGTGCTATTGACTCCATTAGATGACGGTTGGTTCTTTAGAGGGATATAAAGATCTGAAAAAACTTAAGATTTTATAATGGCATATATCCTTCCAAAGGGCGATGGTACAATAGATATATAGTATATTTGTGGCATTAAAATTTTATTGAGGGGGCTATTAGGAAAAAAGTACCTGGAAGGCTACTTAGGTGGGGAATAATGAAAACAAGGTTGAGAAACACTGTCCCAGAGGAAATGATCCAAGAAAGAGCAGGAGGAAGCCATAATGCCTTTTATGACTTGGTCTTAGAAGTAGCACCCTGCCACTTTTGCATCATTCTTTTTGTTAGGACTCACTTTGAAGGGAGTGTCAAAGAACTGTGACTTACCTTAAACCACTACTTCCTGTAAAGAAGGATAAGAGCATTCCAAGTAGAGGAAAGAGCAAGTGCAAAGGCCCTGAAGCAGGAAAGTGACTAATGTGGGTAAAGCATGGTGAGGAAGAGAGAGAGTGCTGAGATGAGATTGGAAAGGTTCTACATCATGTAGGACCTTGTAGGTCCTATAAAATCTTTCACATTTTATTTTAAGTGAAACGATTATTTAAGTATTTAAGCAGAGAGTCACATGATATGGTTTACTTTACATAAAGATCACTTTGACAGAGTGTGTGAAGAAATAGGTGAGACAAGAGTGAAAGCATGGGGACCAATTAGAAGGTTCCTCCAGTGGTCCAGGTGAGAGATTAGGCACACTTTGACTAGGGAGGTAACAGAGGAGACCAAAAGAGGCAGATACGTTGTACTTTCAAAGATAGAACTACAGTAGTTGCTGATAGATTGGGAACAGGGAGGGGGTAACCAAAGATGACTTCTATGTTTTTGGCTTGGAGGATGTTGGTGCTGGTTATCGATGAGAAGACTGGGAGAACAGCAAATTTGGATAAATGAAGAGCTCCAATTTTGGCCATGTTAAGTTTTGAGATGTCAAATAGAAGGGAAGAAATCAGTACTCAACAAAAATTGGAAAATCTTGCTGTTTGACTAGTATTCTTTTCATATCGAATCTTTTATATTTTCCTGAAAGCTGTATATGCATGTCCTTTGCTACTTTTTATATTATTCACAATGGGTGTCAATACTGCTTTTGCCTGGATTTGGCTTATGATACTGGAGTATAGAAAAAGTTATGATCTGGAATATCTGCATAAGGATAATTTTTTAGTATGAACTTAAAGGCTTAGCACAAGTTTCTTTAAAATATTTTTAATTGCAATAGTAATACATACTGCTGGTATCTAAAAAACACAGATTAGTAAAGAACTGAATATGAAAATTATCCTTAGTAATACTGCTCAGGGTCTACGAACAGCTGGATGTATATTATTCTAGTCTTTTATTACATATGCACTTGTGTACATACACACATATACAAATAAACATTAGATCTTAATGTGCACATTGTTTTGAACTGTAAAACAGTTTTACAAAATGGTAAGAAATAACACTAATTTCCACTGCTTGAGAATATATATCATATGGATTGGGTTTGAGTTATATGAGGCACATAATAGGGTATCAAAAGTAAAGAATACATTCCAGGGCCAGTCATGGTGGCTCATGCCTGTAATCCCAACACTTTGGGAGGCCAAGGTGGGTGGATCACTTGAGCCCAGGGGTTTAAGACCAGCTTGGGAATGTGATGAAACGCCATCTCTACAAAAAATACAAAAAAATTAGCTGGGTGTAGTGGCATGCACCTGTAGTACTAGCTACTGGGCAGGCTGAGTTAGGAGAATTGCTTGAGCCCTGGAGATTGGGGCTGCAGTGAATCATCATCATGCCACTGCACTTAAGCCTGGGCGACAGAGTGAGACCCTGCCTGTCTCTCTCTCTCTCTGTCACAGATGTGCACACACACCCCATCCTGGTGTGGGCCTGTATTCCCACCTACTTGGGAGGCTGAGGCTTGAGGATGGCTTGAATCCAGGACATGGAGGCTGTAGTGTAAAGAATATGATTTTTTTTCTCATAGCCCAGAAAATCCCTTGCAGGTGTAATGGCTTGACCTTTGGTTTAATAATTAAATTTGCAGAAAGATAGCCCACATAACATTGTCCATGCCAGGAGTATATTCTTTACTCTGCTTTTATGAAAAAGATAGAAATGACCTCCCAAAGGATTCAGACATCAGGGCCTTTTTAAGAAAGTAAGTCGTAGATCTGTTGTGGAGTTGAGAACTGTTTTATCTCTAAGCCAAAATACAATGGACACTCATTGTTCTTATGAGTCAGTGGTTAAATTATATGCCCAGTAAAATCTGTTTAAGACATTAGGAAAAACTCACTCTAGATTTTGGAAAGAGTGCCAGAGGGAAAAATTAAGATTTAATATTTGGGCATTTTGATGATTAAATCCTTAGTATTCATGAAAATTCCCTTATTCCTGTGAAAGATTTTGTTTTTTTAACTTGATATTTGGCTGACATGCCATCAAAACACTTTGCCCTTCCTTGGAAAGCCAGGTCTTTAGTAGGAATGTTTTTCAAAAGGAACATCCACCATCTAATGCTCATCTACCATGAGCATTGCCATGATAGGCAAGAGACAACATCACATTTTCTTTTGTTGGGTAAAAGTCATTCAACATGACTTTTATTGCCTGCCTAAGCACAGTCCTCTAAGCAGTGGCTCCATTATTCTGTTTCATTTCAGAATAATACTTTTTCTCTTCCCTGACTAGTAAAATTTACCCTTCATTAATTTAATAAAAATTTATTTAAAAGCAAATAAAATTTAATGACTATTTATTCAGTGCCATCCACTAGGCTGAGTGGTGGGAGTAAGGAAATGAATTAGGCTTCTTCCCGATTATTAGTGAGCTTTCGGTCTTTACAGTCTAGTGGGGGTGAAGGACAAGTAGACTTATCAATTATAAAGTGATTAGTGGTATGTTTAGGGTTCCTCAGGAACATGAAGGAGAAACATCTAATTCAGAATGGGGAACTGAGAAAGGCTGAATCTTGAAAGATGATTTGTAGTTAGCTGGAAGTGTGAAGGGAGAGGGATATCATAGAGAGAAGGTGGGAACTGTTATTAATGTTTTATTTCTGAAGGTGGTAATGAGTTCTTGGAAGTTCATTGTATTATTTGTATCACTGTATATCAGAAGACTTTAATAATAAGCATTGAATCATTAAGCCTTAGAGGTGATTTCTGGGTATTGATAACAAAATATTATGAAAGGATTTTCTATTGTATAGAAACTAGAGGCAGGGGTACTATAAATGAGAAATAATAATAGATGAGTGAAAGTAAGTTTATATATTACTTGCCTTTTCAGGATAAGTTTCATTTGGGAGAAATAGTTTTACTATTTTTGAAATTAAGACATAAAAAAACTTACGTTTATATGCTTTCTATTTCTCCTTTTCAGATTCAAGATATAATCATTCTTTTAAAATGTTCTGCTTTTAGTCTTTTGCTACGTTGTATCCTTCTGTGTACAACTAGGCATTTAATACATTTTTCATTTTGATGAAAACATTTACATTTTGGCCCACTAATTTTTTTAGGCTCATGCTTTTTGGAGAGAGGTTTAGATATCTCTTACAATTTTTAGATTATTTTGGAAGCTTTGTATTCTTGTCTAGTTTTAGTTATACATTACATTATTAGGAGGAAAATTAGGAAAGAATACATGTAAAAAACAATTTTTTAAAGAGGAAATTTGATTTTACTGTTCTACGATAAATGCTTAAGAAAACAGTAATGTATTTTTTTTCTCTTTTAGCCTTTCTAAGAAAAGTCTACAGCATTCTTTCTCTGCAGGTTCTCTTAACTACAGTGACTTCAACAGTTTTTTTATACTTTGAGTCTATACGGACATTTGTACATGAAAGGTAAGGTAATAAGATGATAATGAATAATTTTCAGACATTGCATATGATCAAAAAGGCATATTATAAACAAAATCCACTTTTTTTCTATTAACTTTTGAGGTTAAAATGTAAAAAAGGTTCATTTACTCGTAAGCCTGATTAGTTTTGTTTTTGATGAAGAAAAATACTCCACAACATGGTATTTACCTCTGAACTTTTTAGCTTCAGTTTCTTAGGGTTAAACCCTCAGTAAAAATTAAGAATTTTTACTGCATGCCATTTTTAAAAGTCTTAATTTTTAAAAACTTTATTAGACTATATTCCCTGTGCTCAAAGCCTAAGACAGTACTTGAAAAATAAATGTGAGTTCATTTTAGTTTTGGCTCATGACTAGGATAATTTCACCAAGAAGTTTCAAAAGAGCTCCACATGATTCATCCCTGATCTTTAATCAGGGATGAATCATAATTATTTCCATGATACAGGTTCGTTATATTAAAGGAAAGGAGAACTAATGAATATTTTCATAGAAGTAGAGAATTTCTGTCCTCCCGGAGTCTTGAACTATTAGTTTGCTATTTGAGGTACAATTCTTTAATTTAAATTACAGCCATATGGCAAATACCCTAAAAAAGTAGTTGTTATTATTTAATTTCTTTATTGTATAATATTAGTATACTAATTGCAAACATTATTCAAATATGATAGAAGTTTATACGGTAAAAAGAAAAAGTTTCCCCCATTCATTTTGGGCTCTTTTCTTTGTCTTGAGGCTCCTTTCTACCTTGTACTCCTCAAATTTTCCAGATATAAAATAATTTGATAGTTTGGTGTGGATCATTCCAGATTTTTTTCCCTGTACTTTGATAAACATATAAAATAGATAAATTTTATTAAATTGGATAATACTGCTCATGCTATTTTTTCTTTAACTTGAAACACTTAATATTATGTCTTTCAGTCCTGCCTTAATTTTGCTGTTTTCCCTCGGATCTCTGGGTTTGATTTTTGCGTTGACTTTAAACAGACATAAGTATCCCCTTAACCTGTACCTACTTTTTGGATTTGTGAGTACTCTGACTTTCTCTATTCCCTTAACAATTATTCCTGAGTTTTAAATAAATGCATATATAATACATATATAACAATGGCAGAACAAAATTAATGAGTTTTTTTAGAGTACTTTAGGAAATTGTAATTTTATAGTCTTTTAAAACTTTTAACAGTTTATTAGTTTCAAAGGTTTTTCTATTAATATTAGTATGTAGTGGAAAAATGCTGAATTGGAATCAGATGACCTGGCTTTGCTGCTATCTGATTATGTGACACTTGGCAAGGCATTTATCCTTTCTGTGCCTAAGTTTTTTCATATGTAAAATGAGAATATTAAAGTAGAAAAATCCTTGTGATACCTTCTACCTCTAATATTCTATTATTTTCTTGGGAGAAAATTATGTTGTGGCTTTAATTTCATAAAATTTAAATTCTTTATTATTAACTCTTCTTTGTTATTATCTTACCACTCTGGTCTTTTAAAGAACCATTTTGCTCAAATTATGTGCATTAGTAACTTTTTTCAAAATTAGAGTTGGGAGAGCCCAACTTTAAGTCATGTGTGTTGAGATATTTGTGAAAATTAAAACCCAAACTACCACTTATGAAAATTCAGTTTAGAATATGACCAGAATAAGGGGATAAGCCTCAAGTTATGTGTCTAAAAAATTATTTTGCCTCTTCTCATCCAGTATGACTAGATTCTAACCTAAAAATTTACTTCAGAACATTCCAAACTAATATTAAGAATACCTGGGTGGGTGCAGTGGCTCATGCCTGTAATCCCAGCACTCTGGAAGGCTGAGGTGGGCAGATCGCTGGAGTCCGGGAGTCTGAGACCAGCCTGGGCAACATAGTGAGACCCCATCTCTACAAAAAAATACAGAAATTAGCTGGGCATGGTGGTGTGCACCTGTAGTCCCAGCTACTTGGGAGGCTGAGGTGGGAGGATCACTGTAATGGGGTTGTGGGGTGGAGGCTGCAGTGAGCTGAGATCACGTGACTGAACTCCAGCCTGAGTGACAGAGTGAGACCCCATCTCAAACAGAAAAAGAATACTTGTAGTCAAATACGAGTGGGAAAAGCTATTGATTAGATTAAAATGCTTTAAATTAAAAACGTTTGTGAATTCTGATAATGAGTTTGTATTAAAATGATAAAAGCTGATGACTTTGAAAGTTTCAGTAATAAGAAAGATTGTTCATTTAAATCTGAAGCTCTTTTGTTTGCAAGATTGTCAATCCTAACTCAAGTTATCGCAAGTAACAAGGAGTTTAAGGATGTAAGAGCTTGAGAACCCACCAACCCAAATCCTCTTCCAGAAGATGAACTGGAGAACTGGAGGAAGATTCCAGAAATGATGATATCATAGGAAATTCAGTGACAAAAGTTTCTGTTCTCCTCTCCCTTGTTCTATTACATTTCTTCTCTACCTCAGTTGTCCTTACACATTGTTTTCCCTTTTTCTGTCTTTAATTTTTATATGACCCATTGTTTGCCCCCAAAGAGTCATTTAACTTTAGCTCCCACTGCCATTGCTTCAGTCTCTGAGTTTAGATTCCTGAGTCAGAAAGAATCTGGTCCAGGCGTGGTGGCTCACGCCTGTGTGATCCCCGCACTTCAGGAGGCTGGGGCAAGCATATTGCTTGAGTTCGAGACCAGCCTGGGCAACATAATGAGACCTTGTCTCTGCAGAAAATACAAAAATTAGCCAGATGTTATGGCACGTGCTTGTAGTCCCACTACTCGGGAGGCTGAGGCAGGAGGATCACTTAAACCGGGAGGTGGAGGTTGCAGTAAGCTGAGATTGTGCCACTGCCCTCCAGCCTCAGTGACAGAGTGAGACCCTGTCTTAAAAAGAAAGGGGGGGGGGAAAAGGGGGGTGGGAGGGAGGAAGAAAGGAAAAGGAAGGAAGGAAGGAAAGAGAAAGAATCTGATTGGTACACTTGGTTGTTGGCACAGGTCACATTGTAGGCTGTTAGTCAATATATGGGTTGCCAGGCCTTGGGTAAGAGCCAACTCCTGGCCTAGTCAGCTATGTCTCAGGAAAGAGGAAGTATAAAAAAAAAGGCGGCCATATAGAACTCCTCTTTGCATCTACATGTAGCCTCCTCTCAGAAAGACTGATTTCTGTGTGGGAAGAGGGTGTGGTTCAACTTTTGCCCAGCAGGGAGAGGTCCCACTAGAAAGGCATCAACCAAATGCTTATAGGCAGGATAGTCACTGATTCTTAAATCTGTTCATCATGCCCATAGCTAAAAATGGTTTAACAAATAAGTATGTACAATACATTTCCTTAAATTACTCAGGGACCTTTAACGTTAGGGGTTTTTTTGGTCCTGATCCACCAAGATAAGAAAGGAGGTGAATCTTATCTTGCCCTAGTAGGAGTGTGTGTGTGTGTAAGCATGCACATAGACAGACAGATAGATAGATAGATACTCCTCAACTTAGAATCATTAACCTTAAGGTTTTCCACTTTTATGATGGTGTCAAAGCAATATGCAACCACGAAATTTCAGACTTTAAGCATTGGTGATTCTTTAACTAAAGACACTCTGAGCTGCATTTTTGACTTACGATATTTTCAACTTACAGTGGGGTGTATTGGCATCTAACCCCATTGTAACTCGAGGAGCATGTGTGTATATGTTTTAAAGGGGCATTATCGTGTTTTCCTAGTCTTATCTTAACTCCTATTTATACCATCCTGTTTCCTTAGATACTTGAATGTGTATGGGATTTCTTTCTTAAAATCTTGTCATAAATAGCAAGAATATAGTATAATCATGTTGCCTGCCCCCCCGCCCCCGCAAAATTTCTTTCTTTCTTTTTTTTTTTTTTGGAGACAGGGTCTCTCTCTGTCACCCAGGCTGGTGTGCAGTGGCGCAAACTTGGCTCACTGCAACCTCTGCCTCCTGGGCTTAAGCGATCCTCCCACCTCCCAGCCTCCCAAGTAGCTGGGACTACAGGTGCATGTCACCATCCTTGGCTAATTTTTTTGTATTTTTAGTAGAGAGGGGGTTTTGCTGTGTCACCCAGGCTGGTCTCAAACTCCTAGACTCAAGCAATCCACCTGCCTCGGCCTCCCAGAGTACTGGGATTACAGGTGTGAGCCACCACGCCCAGCCCAGAAAAAAATTTCTATCATCTTTTGCTACCATTTTTGCTGGCACTACTAAAAGCATTAAAATGTGACAGCAGTTCCATTGCCTCCATGTCTGTGTACAATTTCTAATACCATTTTTGCTCTGGTGCTGATGGTTTTCTGATATCAGGTAGAGTGGAGTACAGGGATGCTTCTACCAGGAGTATGATTATACAGCCACTGCCTTTATTTCTGGCTTTGCCTTTGTGATATGGTCTATCAGATGATTGATAAAATCTATCTAGAGTAAGGATATAAGACAAAATAAAGATACTGTAATTAAGGGGAAAGAGAGGCTAGAGGACATGGCTCAGTATCCCCAAGTCTTTTATTTAGGATATGGGTTCAGCTGCTTCTGACTTGACTTAAACAGTGACAAAATAACAATGGCTTAAACAAGATAGTTTATTTCTCTTCATGTAAAAATTTGAATGACAATTTAGTGAAGGTGACAAGGGCCCACGCTTCTGCTAAGGTCCAGGCATTCCTAGAGTGGTATATGATAGATCATATGGTATAAGATAGATCACTCTCATAGCCACAGAGTATCCAGTTATTAATACAAACAAATGAGAAGAGGAAGGGGAGAGCAAGTCTTTCTTTGTTTTTAGAGCACAATCCAGAAGTTGAATTCCTATCTTAGTCACATTAAATTGGCTAAAGTATTGTTGCGTAGTCAGACCTAGCTGCAAAGGAGACTGAAAAAATGCAGTTTAATCTGAACAGCCATGTGTCCAGGTAAAAATTCTGTTATCAGGGAAGAAAGAGAGAATGAATATTGGGAAACACTTCCAAGACTCCCACACCAAAGTACTACCTAAATATTTTATTCTTCCTAAGTTTGTGTGAGGTATTGAGGTTTTATAAATGTGCACATAATTTGCAATTGTATTCTTATTTATATTACACAGCAAGAAAAACAGAATGTTCTATATTTATAGTCTTCCTGTTACAAATATGCGATTAGAGCTTAAAGAGTCATAGTATCACAATTAGAATGTAAATATTCTCACTCAATATATTGAGGTCTCATTTTCATTATGGTGGGTTTACTAACTGCCCCATATACTTCACAGGGCTGCTTTGAAGCTAAAATGAGATCATTCATGTGGGAGCACATTAAGCTGCTAGAAATTAGAAAATGTACATGAGATAGTATAAATTTTACAGTCATTAATTTAAGTTTCTTTTCATTAGACGCTGTTGGAAGCTCTGACTGTGGCAGTTGTTGGTAAGCCATAATTGCATTTCTATATGTTATAATAACTTTTTAATGTAGATAAATCTTTCAGGTAAAAAGGTATTTGGGGCTAAAGTTTAACATCATGGAATATCATATTTCAGAAATATAGCATAGGACGAAGAATTCCTAAAGTATAAGCAAAAGTCAGATATTTATCCTTTACATATTTCAGCTGAGCTTAGAAGTGGAAAAAAAAATAAAAGGAATGGAGAACAGTATTTCATTTGTTTATCCATTTAGAAAAATAAGACAACTATATCTAATCTTTTCCCTAATTTAGAGGTATCCTCAAGTAACTGAGAACATGTGTTTTGAGCCACGTACTTTAATCATATGTATGAGCTTAACTCCTTTAACTGGCCTGTGCCAAATTGTGCTTTTAACATTATATCCTCATATTTTATCAAATGGCACTGCAAGAAACAGTGGTAATTTCTGCTCTGTATTTCATGTTAAATATGTGTTTGAAGGCTGTTTCTGTTATAATTACTTGATGTACCCTATGTAATGCCTCAAATAAAAATTTTCAGTAAATTAAGAATAGAAATTCTGATTGTCTCAAAATGGTTAACCTTGAGTACCAAAAAGGTCAGAGTTAATTATTACTTTCCATAACAGCAAGTTGTTTATCCTTATAGTTAATATATTTAACTCTTCCTATTTTGTCATTAGTTTTTTAACCTTTCTATGCCAGTTTTGTTTAATCTGTATGTTTCTGTAATTTCTTTTTAAAAGAATCAATATAAATAAATAGTAATAAATAATAAATAGGATTGAAGCTTAACATAGAAAGGAAGTATTATTAATATTTACTTATTATTAATGTTACTTACTATTAAGGTTATCAAATCCATCTCTCCCTTCTTCAGCCCCTACTATGTATAAAGAATGTAGGAGAGAGTTTCATTTCAGGATTATTGGAATTGGGGGTAGAAAAACATAGATGAGGTAATCTGAGAACATTATTTTCCTCAGTAATTGCAATATCTTTTCAACCTAATAGTATACTTAAATTACTGACAAGAAGCAAAATGGACTTCATGTCTCATCTTTTTCATGTTCACCTTTCTAATCCTGTAATGGCATAAACAGAGAAATTCCAATCATGTAGCATTTAAGGATAGAAAGAACATGAATAATTACTCTCTGAAAAATTAAAAATTACTTAAATGGCTTTGGGTTCAAAGCAGTTAACCTCCAAGAGGTTATAACTTTGCAATTTATTAAAATGTTAAGGAGTTTTATTACAATAGCCGTAATCGACTGGATGATTATTCTAAAATTACAGAAAGGAATTTGGCATATAGTCAGTAAACCCCAAAATAATGTACTCCAAGATAATACACATTTGGATATAAAGCAGTTAGTGGTTGGTTTCTGTCCTCTGCAGGGTAAGTGAATGGTAGGCAACCCCAGACAGCCCCAATATTTTTCTTTCCCAATTTCCTTGATTTCGGCTGATAAACCAAGTATAACTAACCAGATGATTGCTGGAATTGCTGCTACTGTCCAGGAATTCCCAGCCAGGCAGGAGACCCAGAATCATCCCTATTGATATTTAAACCATAATGGACAATCACCACAGATGGTGGTAAACTGCGACTGGGACAGAGATGGCTGAGAATCACTCTGCCATACCTGTAAAACTCCAAACTGGCTACAAGCGTAATAGCTCTCCAGTCATTTCATTAACTTGGTAATAATGTGACCTCCGATTTTGTATGAATGAATTTTTTGGAGACTGTTAATTGCATTATGGGTATGGTTTCACTGTACCCATGTAGTCAAGGATGGATAAGAAATCTTTTCTAATTGTTTTTATTGGCATAAAGTACAGGAGAAAATGAAGCATTTCTGTAAAATGCCAGAAAAAGCTGTTTTGTATTGAGCATGTTTATATGCATGTTAATCAGTGTTTTAATTTTACAGTTACTTTCTATGATGTATATATTATTCTGCAAGCTTTCATACTGACGACTACAGTATTTTTTGGTTTGACTATGTATACTCTACAATCTAAGAGGGATTTCAGCAAATTTGGAGCAGGGTAAGTTGTATATATTCTTGGATATAATAGATAGATGTCTTTAATTATTATAGGTGGTTTTGAGGAATGTGCTACACTGTTTTTTTTGGGTACTGTCTTTTAAAATGGAGGGTAATAAGAGATCATCTCTTTGAGTACTAGGGCCAGGCCCTACTCCCAGAACATACACAGAAATGGAAAGTGGCTTTGACTTATTTGCTTCTCTCCTATAGTGAAAGGGAGGTGAATTAAAAAATAATAATAATAAGCTTTCCAGAGAGTTCAAGCTTGTATGCTTTATTAACATTATGGAATTTACTGAAATTATTTCAGTCTTTGTCTTAGCATAAATGTTACCAAGACCATCCACGTCTTCGTGGAAAAAGCGCTGTAATTAGTACAGGTATTGAAAGGGTCTGCATGAACTTTAAGACCTTTTGATCCATCTAGATTAACCTGTATCCTTCCTCAAATAAATATATGGAATGATCCTTTTTATATTAGGATTATGGTACAGCATTGCCCTCACCTGGTAGGAATGCATAGACTCTTTTCTAAGCTCACAGTGGCTTCCTGTTGGCACAGTCACCCAACCATTTTCTTTTTCCTGTTACAACACTATTTACAAAAGTCTGCTCTTGCTAAACTTTCTTTCCTCCCCCACCCCTTTTATTCTGGTAATTCAGAACACCAGAAGTCTCTATTGAGATAAAATATAGTTGGTCAGCCAACACTGACAATTGCGCAAGCTGCTTAAATAGTTTCATTAGAATGGAGTTTGATTTAGGGAGAGGTAACATTTTCTATTTTCTTTTCCTTCTTTGGAAGGATGTTTCATACTTATTTGTGTGGCATATATGATAAAAGGTTTGTTCTACTTCCTCTTCTCAACCCAGTCTCCAACTGTTCCCTCCCTTTCATTAATTCCAGTATCATCTCTCTAAATCCTTTTCTGGTAAACCTGCCTTATATTTCAGCCTCTTCATAATAAATTTACATTGATTGATAAAAATGGTATTACAGTGATCATACATAGATCTGAGACCAGATATTTCTGAAGTGTGTCTGTCTGTGTCTGCTGTTTCTGATAATTCTTACGATATTTTCTTTCTTTAAGTGTTCAGTTATTTTTGACTATGTAATTGTCCTTGAAAAATTATTTGTTGAATTTCTTTGAGGCCTTGGTTGAAGGTGCACTTTTCCATACAGTATTTGGGTTTTCGCCTAGCATCTGGGAAAACTATTGGATTGGGTCCACTTGAAACTAAATTCATGGCTTACGATGTTTTTCCAACCACACAGGTGTTATTCAGTTAGACTACAAATCAGCAAAGGGATAGCTTGTGGTGACAATTTCCCAGGGATGTTTCTTCTCTGCCCCCACCCCCCAATTTACCCCTGCTTAGTGCATTGATGACTTTTCTTGTAGTTGGGCAAATTCAGCTACAGTACTATGATTACTTCTTTGGGTTTCCACTTTTACCTAGATTTTGACTTGATAATTCCATTCTACCTTGACAGTTATTTGATGTTTTTAAGAAGATATTCTTTGTTTTCTCTTTTATGCATAATTTCAGTAGTTTTTCGGGGTGGGATGGGGCAGTAATTAGTCTGAAATAGTTCTTATTTGCTGTAATACTGGAAACGGAACCCTTTCAAAATTGCCTCTTACCTGTATTACTACAACCAGCCTCTCTATTCTCCAGTCTTACCAGTTTCCAGCCTCTTTTCCACCAAGCAGTTGGGTGATACGAAAATGGAAACTTGATTACAGTATACCTATTTAAAACCTTAACACTTCACTACTGCTCTTGGTATACAGCCCAGTTCTCCACTGAATTGCATCTACTGCTATTAGTTACTGGATATTGCCATGTAATGACTCTCTAGCAAAATCCTAATAATAATTATACTTTGGTCAGTATGCCATAGATACAGCTACGTAAGAGTAGCACTTTATTGCATTTTAAATAAAACTTAATGGCACTACTTACTGTGACGCCTCAAAGCCAAAGTGGTTGTGGAAGCTGAGTGCCAAAATGGATATAAAGACCGAGGGAAAAGATTTTCTGTGAAAATATTTTCTAAAAAGTTTATAGGCTGTTCCTTCTGACCTGTTTATGGGACATAATAGGGACTGAAGAAATGTGTTAAATGTTTGGATGTATGGTAGTATCAGGCAATGATGGCAGTGCTTCATAGATTGACTTAAAGCTGTGATGTTTTTACAACATCATTATCCTGTGGTAATTCTGCCACAAAAGGGATTAAATCTCAGAACTACATATGATAACTATGGCAACTGGTCATTGGTGTGCTAGAGTTGCCTTGTGCCAGCTTATGAGAGGCATCTTGCAAGTCAGTTGTTAAACTGCTGGAAGCTTAAAGCAGGCCCTGAAGGATGTATGTACACTGCAGAAATTAAGAAGCACTACAGATCAGGGCTCATTTTCTTTCCTAGAAATTCAGTTTACTGGTACATCATTGTTTGTAAGTTATTTTTTATTCTGTGCTTCTTGTTGAGAGGGAAGAGGGTAGGATTTGTCAGTCCTCTAGATGGAGTTGTTAGAATAGCAAAATCAGCGCTATGTCCATGGTATATCTTATCTATATTCTCAGAAAATTTGCTCTCTTTGATGCTTAAATATTTAATGAGATTTGAGTCAGGGTAGAGTGAACTAACAACTTAGGCAGAATATTTGTAGGACATGACTTTCAAATCTTTACCTGTTACAGTATCTACAGAGAATGCCGTCATAAACTGACAAATCTTAGGCTGAATTTCTTATCAGAAACTTACCAAATGGAGCCTGTGACCCTAAATAACCCTTTTAGTGTGTGTGTACACTTAGGTCGCTGGGTGGGGCATGCTGCTTAACCAGGGAGCCTAAGTGTGTCAGACTTCAGCTTGGATGTTGTAGTGGAGAAAAGGTATCTGTTTTGATATGTATTGTCAATAGTGTCTGATCAGGCTCAAATGTAGGATCTTGTCCAGTTAGTGAATAAGAGTAAATTAATGTCCAGAGACCTCTGGCAGCCCTATCCTAATGTCTTATTAGAAGCCTACAAGAATTGGAGAGGATTTTTCATGGGTCTCTTGTGTTTCTGAATGTCTTGTGAATGATGTGCTGACTGCTGTTTGTTCCAGACAGTCTTTTTAAGGTTTTTTTTTTTTTCCAATAGTGAACAGCCTGGGAAGATAGAAATAGTGCTCGCTAGAGCAGAGGGCAAGCATGTTTACTTTCCATTATAAAAAAAACTTGCTTCCCTAAATTCAAGGTTCCTCTCTTGTAACACAACTCACTGTGTGTGTAGGTGTCATGTGGCCCTCTTAGCATCACCTGGGCCCTGTCATAAAAATGCTGATACTACTGTTATTACTCTAAACTGTCCTTTATCTCAGACCTAGGAGCTTGATGCATCCATGAAACTGTGCCAGGCTAACTTGTTAGCCTGCAAGTAGGGTAATATCTCGGATGCTGTAAGTTCTTAATATCACCTTCCCCATACCCCATGGTGCAGGAGCTTTGGAGTTTCCCTAGGCTTTAAGAATGAAAAAGCAAATCCTAAGACCCTTTCAGTCCTGAAGGATCTATATTGTGAGGTAGCATGATACCTCATTCTCACTTAGGTATGCCAGATGTATCCTGAGAAATTTTAGGGCCATTTCAGAGAGACAGCTGAGGACTAGATTCTCATCATGCCTTCATTTCACCAAATAGCATTACAATAAATAACTCTGTTATTGTGAGACAACTTATTTTGTATGAGTTCAGTCCTTTTGCATTTATTGAGTTTTTTTTTTTTTTTAATGGTATCTTGGTAAATGTTCTTTGTGCACTAGACAAGAATGTGTATTTTGCTGCTGCTGTCGGATGATTTGATAAATGTCAATTAGGTAAAGTTGGTTCATAATGTCAGGTCTTCTATTTGCTTACTAATTTTCTGCCTACTTGTTTTATCAATTAATGTGAGAGGGGTGTTGAAATTTCCAGCTACAAGTATGGATTGGTCTATTTCTCATGTAAATTCTATAATTTTGCATCATATTATTTTAAACTCCATTTTTAGATGCAGAACATTTAGGATTGTTATGTACTCTTGGTGAACTGACCCCTTTATCATTATGAAGTGACCTTCTTTAGCTCTAGTAATATCATTACCCTAAAATCTATTTCATTATTAATATAGCAACCCCAGCTTTCTTCTTAATTTGTTAGCATGTTAGCATTGTATATCTTTTTCTGTCCTTTTATTTTTAATGTATTTGTGTCTTTATATTTAAAAGGTGTTTTTTTAGAAGTCATAGTTGGATCTTGGTTTTTAAAAATCTAATCTGACCATCTCTGCTTTTAGTTATTTAGTCCATTTACATTTATTGTGATTATTAAGATGGTTGTGTTTATCTTCTTTATTGGCTTATTAGCTATAGTTCTTTTAATTAGAGGTTGCTCTAGGTTTTATAATATATGACTTTAAGTTATTAGTCTATCCTCAAATAATATACCATTTCATGTATACTTGTATCTCCTTTTCCCTACCTTTGTGCCATTGTTGCCGTAACTTTTAGTTCTACGTGTTATAAGCTCCATAATACATTATTATTTTTGCACTAAAAATTATATTATCTTTTAAAGGGATTTTAAAAATAGAAGTCCTTTAATGTTCACCAATGTATTTGCCATTTCTACTCTTCTTCATCTCTTCATGTAAATCTAAATTTCCACCTAATATCATTTGACTGAGGGACTTCTTTTTAACATTTCTTGTTGTCTGTTGGTCATCTTTTGTGTCTGAAAAAAACCTTTGTCTTTATTTTTGAAAGTTATTTTTGCTGGGTGTGAGATTCTAGGTTTTGGGTTTTTTTTTCTTGCTTTCAGTATTTTAAAGATGTCATTCCACTGTCCTCTGACTTACGTAGTTTCTGACAAGAAGTCTACCATCTTTCTTATATTTATTCCTCTGTATATGTTTCCCCCACACATACATAGCTACTTTTACCATTTTTTCTTTATCACTGGTTTGCAGTAATTTGATTACAATATTCCTTGGTGTGGTTCCCTCCCCCTCCACTTTTCTTCTGTTTCTTGGATCTGACAATGTAAAGTTTTCACCAAATTTGGAAAAAAAAATTGTTTAAGAGATGGGGTCTTGCTGTGTTGCCTAGGCTGGACTCGAACTCCTGGGTTCAAGTGATCCCTCCACCTCCTGAGTAGCTGGGATTACAGGCACACACCACTGTGCACAACTCAAATCTGGGAAATTTTTGGCCATTCTTCAAACATTTATCTGTCTCTCCTTCTTTCTCCTTTGCTTGAGACTCCAGTTACATCTATATTAGACTTCTAGATGTTGTCCCCTAATTCAGTGTTCTGTTTTTTTTTTTTTTTCTTTTTCTCTTTGTGATTCATTTTGGTTAGTTTCTATTGCTGTTTTCAAATTTAGTAATCTTCTTCAGTGTCTAATCTGCTATTAATTCCAATCAGAATATTTGTGTTTCATATATTGTATTTTTAATCAATTAAAGTTCAGTTCAATTTGTGTCTTTTGAAAAAAAATAGTATCTTCCATTTCTCTCCTCCTCATGATCATTCTTTCCTCGATCTCCTTGAACTAGGGAGTATATTTTTAATGTCATTGTCTACTCATTCTATCATTGTGTCATTTCTGGATTTGTTTCTATTGATTGTTTCTTCTTCTTGTTATGGGTCATATTTCCTTCATTTTTTTGCTTGCCTTTATAATTTTTTATTGGATGCTGGTCATTACAAATTTTACATGGTTGGGTGCTGAATTTTGTTGTATTAACTTTAAATATATTTGGCATTGTTCTCCTAGGATGCAGTTAAGTTCCTTGGAAAGTAAACCTTTTGAGGCTCTGTTAGGCAGGTCCAGAACAGCTTTTAGCTTAGGGGCTCATTTGGCCCTAAGGGTACTGCTGAGACAGTACCCTTCAGCATACTACTCAGTGCATGTCTTATGAGGTCTTTCTACTCCAGCTGGTGTGAATGCAAACTATTCCCAGTCCTGTGTGAACTCTGAGGATTGTTCTGCCTGCTTCTCTATGGTGGTTCTTTCTCCAGCCTTGGTCACCTCCTCAACATGCATGTATTAATCAGAACGTAGCTACAGACTCTAGGGGAACCCTGTGCATACACCAGAGTGCTCATTTTTGGTGGATAGTTCTCTTCTTTCTGGTATTCTGCCCTGCAAATTCTAGCTACCTTGGCTTCCCTGACCTCTGAATAAGTCTTGTCTACTCAACTCAAGGAGACCGCAAGTGACTATATGGGTTCTTATCCCTACACGGTGGCCTGGAAACCCTCTGTAGCTGGAGCAAATATAGACTTCACTTTCTTTGTATCTTTTATCTCAGGAATCCCTGTCCTGTGCTGTTTGCCGTCCAGTGTCCAAGAACTGTTGTTTCATATATTTTGTCTGGTTTTATTTAAGGAAGGAGGATAAATTTGGCCTCTGTAATTCCCTGTGACCTGAAGCAGCTGATAAGTCCCATATTTTATAACAAAAGACTGACTTCTTAGATGTCCTTTCTCATATAATTTATACTCTCTATATATAACAATTGAATTGTAATTCATAAAATTATAGCAGTGTCAGATGTGTCCATCAATTAAGTTCCATAATACGTAAGAATAAAATGGAAAGTACATTGTGAACTTCGATAGACATGTTCACAGAATAACTTGTTATTACTTGGTTTAAAAGTGCAATCGTATTTCATTTGTTTATATATTTTCTGAAAGTTTTTGTAGATCTCTGAATTAAAATACTTGTAATGATATTTCTGCTTTTATCTGTATTTTATGTTCCAAAACTTCACAAATTATACTGTTAACTAGGTTTGTATACCATAAAGACAAATGTTGAATAAATAGCTGTTCTTTCAATTTCTTTAAAAAAAAGATCCAAGATGGGCATTATATTCATTGTATGTTTACAAATTCTTACATTTTAGTTATTCTTCAGCAAAAAATCCAGATGGATGTTTTTTTTTTCAGAAAGTGTTGAATGGGTTTACAAAGTTTTTTTGTAAGGAACAATATTGTAAATTACTAAAATTTTATTTTTATAGGCTCTTTGCTCTTTTGTGGATATTGTGCCTGTCAGGATTCTTGAAGGTAAGTTATAATGGTTAACTTGAAATATAATTCTGGCTGTGTCAATATAAATAACCTCAAAAAGCTATAAGAGATACTCTTATGATAGGACACTTAGTTATAATTATCCAGAACATTTGTATATAGAATGATTATAGAATTATCCTTTTAGAAAATCAGGGTTTTGTGTTGGTCCTTATTATTGACTGAAAAAAAGATGAATGAATAAATGAATTAAATTACATAGAAAGAGGCCCTCGCTTACAACTGCCAAGCTCCAGTGGCACATTTAATTGTGAAAAATGAAATATATTTTTAAATAATTTATATTTGGAATGCTGTTTTTCAAAGTGGGTAATTTAGTTTAATGGAATATATCCGCTCATTCATCCTTCCATCCAACGGCAAGTTTGGACCTGCCTTGCCTTTTTCTGCTTTTAACATTTGTATTCAAAGTTGTACACCATTGTCAAATGTGTAATGTAGCAGTAAATCATTAGAGGAAGTAAGTTAAGTCCTGTTAATACTGTTCTCAAATATAAACATGTTTCTTTAATCTCTTCCCTATAGTTATTTTTTTATAGTGAGATAATGGAGTTGGTCTTAGCCGCTGCAGGAGCCCTTCTTTTCTGTGGATTCATCATCTATGACACACACTCACTGATGCATAAACTGTCACCTGAAGAGTACGTATTAGCTGCCATCAGCCTCTACTTGGATATCATCAATCTGTTCCTGCACCTGTTACGGTTTCTGGAAGCAGTTAATAAAAAGTAATTAAAAGTGTCTCAGCTCAACTGAAGAACAACAACAACAAAAATTTAACGAGAAAAAAAGGATTAAAGTAATTGGAAGCAGTATATAGAAACTGTTTCATTAAGTAATAAAGTTTGAAACAATGATTAAATACTGTTACAATCTTTATTTGTATCATATGTAATTTTGAGAGCTTTAAAATCTTACTGTTCTTTATGATACCTCATTTCTAAATCCTTGATTTAGGATCTCAGTTAAGAGCTATCAAAATTCTATTAAAAATGCTTTTCTGGCTGGGCATAGTGGCTCACGCCTGTAATCCCACCACTTTGGGAGACCGAGGCAGGTGGATCACAAGGTCAAGAGGTCAAGACCATCCTGGCCAACATGGTGAAACCCCGTCTCTACTAAAAATACAAAAATTAGCTGGATGTGGTGGCATGCGCCTATAGTCCCAGCTACTCAAGAGGCTGAGGCCAGAGAATCGCTTGAACCTGGGAGGTGGAGGTTGCATTGAGCCAAGATCACACCACTGCATTCCAGCCTGGTGACAGAGCGAGACTCAGTCTCAAAAAAAAAAAAAAAAGTTTTTCTTCCTAAATTAGCCACGCATAGTGATTCATTTGCAATTCAAAAATAATTTTATGAGTAGATAAGAATATCAGTTTGCCTTTGTCTAGTGATTTTATCTAAATTTTCCCTGAATTATTAAGTAATATTGATTTGGCTTTGATTCTAAAGTAGTAGAGTCTTTACCATTATAAATTGTAAATCTCTTTTTGCTTAAAAGGAAAAAAATGTAAAAGATAAATTCCACAGAGAATTATTCAGTATTATATTAAAATGTTAATGACTTTTTATTTTAAATTGTACTAAAATTGAAAGTCTGCCTGAAAGTCAGATATTATGACAAAATTTGACATTAATTGTTTTTTAAAGTATAGATTTCATTTGAAATTATAGAATGCTAATGTGGTTAGAGGACACCAAAGATACTGGGTCATCAGCCATTAAGTATATCTATTTCAAAATTAAAATATTTGGGAAATATTGTCTTATGGTTTCATTTGTGTTGGTGCACACAGCATGTTAGGTCAGTGTACCAGTAACCAATGAAATTTTGTCAAATTCCCTCACTGTACTAGTTTGTTAGGCTGCCATAACAAAGTACTACAGCTTGGGTGGCTTCAACAAGAAATTTATTTTCCCACAGTTCTGGAGGCTAAAAGTCCAAGATCAGGGTGTTAGCAGGGTTGGTTTCCTCTGAGGCCTTTCTCTTTGATTTCTAGATGGCCGTCTTCTCCCTGTGTCTTTAAATGGCCTTCCCTCTGTACTTGTCTGTGCCCAAATTTCTTCTTCTTATGAGGACACCAGTCATACTGGATTAGGTCCCACACTGAGGACCTCATTTTTCCTTAATTACCTCTTTAAAAACCTATCTCCAAATACAGTCACATTCTGAAGTGCTGGGAATAGGATTTCTTCATGTGAATTTTGGGGGGACTACAACTCAGCCCATAACACTCCCTAAGTATTTCCCAGCTACTAAGTTGAAATAAACTTGTAGTATCAGTTTAAGCTTGCATGATTTGTAGATGTAAATTTGACTTTATTATCATTAATTGTTGAATTATCAAGTGCATGATGCAGTGCAATCAAGTTTAACATAGCATGGTGGGTAAAAGCATCTAGATTAGAATCCTTGCAATCCAACCAGGTGCTTAAGTGACATTTGGCAAATTATTTATCCTTCCTTAGGTCTTTTGCCTTATCTTCATAATGGGAATAATAATGATGTCTAGCTTATTGGGCTGTTATAAGGATTAAAGGAGATAGATAAATAAACCAAACTAAGTGCTTAATTAGTGTCAGCTGATGATATTAATACCATTTTCAGTTCAAAGGTGGAATGGACTGATTTGTGACTAAAGATTCTGTATAAGCAAAAGTAGATCTGACATTTTTAAAATGTAAAACAATGCCATTCTTTTCACTAAATTATTTTTTATTTAGAAAATAGTTATTTTCCATGAAAATGTTAACATGTAATAAGTTTATCATTTCTAAATGACTTACATTTTCCAAAAAAAATTGTTTTAATTTCTGATATGATCAATTTAATAAGCGTGTAAAGGAATCCCAAGACCAAGAAGTTTGAAAACCTTTGGTACAAAATATTACATTTTATAAATGAACCATTGGTTTATTCCTATGTTCTGTCAATGAATTTTATGTGGTATGTAAGTCCGTGTATGTGTCCCACTGTGTATAAGTAATGAGTTCTTCTAGGTAGGGAATATACCTCGACCATTTTAAAGCATTGCATTAAGTAAAGGTGAAAATATACAGACTCCAGAAATATTAATAGAAAGTGGAATTAGGGCTGGGCATGGTGGCTCACACCTTTAATTCCAGCACTTTGGGAGACCGAGGCGGGCAGATCACCTGAGGTTGGGAGTTCAAGATCAGCCTGGCTAACACGGTGAAACCCCGTCTCTACTAAATATACAAAATTAGCTGGGCATGTTGGCGTATGCCTGTAATCCCAGCTACTCAGGAGGCTGAGCCAGAAGAATTGCTTGAATCCGGGAGGCAGAGGTTGCAGTGAGCCAGGATCGTGCCACTGCACTCCAGCCTGGTGATGAAGTGAGACTCCGTCTCAAAAAAAAAAAAAAGAACGTGGAATTAGCAGGACTTGGACAGAGCAACAGGCAACTCAGTGTGCAAGGGCCAAAGGAAGAACAGCTAAGAGGTAGGAAGAAAATGAGGAAAGAGCAGTATCTGAGAACTTCTGTATTTCTTGAATGTAATTTGGGAAAAGAGATGCAGCAGGCCGTATACACCTGCCTTAATTTCTTCTCAGACCTAGCTTCAGTCTACTTGATGCATTTCCAGGGATTAGTGGTCAACAGCCAGCTGCAGGCCTTTTTTTGGAGCAGCTAAGGACTTAAATGCTTTTCGCTTTTTCCTTTCATCTTTCTAGAGCTTTGTCTTGAAGTCCCCATCATCTAGGGAATGGGCAACATGGGGTCACTATCTGAATCCCAGAAGTCTTCCTGTTCCTTACTAAGTGATTGTGCAGATCAGGGATTCCATGGGAAGAGGCCTGACTGCAGGGGCCCCACTGACTGTTCTGCATCATGTAGCATGCCTTTTGGATGAGAAAATCAGTCTGCTTCCTGTAAGGTATTCAGGGCCACCCACTGTGCCTCTATTTCTATATATAGGCTCCTTCCAGCTCTGTGATGAGCCACTGCAATGTTTAGTTGGACCCTTAAGCCTTGTTTGTCCATTAGGAGATAAAGTTTCCTGAAAACAGTAGTTTAGTTTCCTTCATCTTTGCAAATTCAGCATAGTGCCTATAATAGAGTGCATATTCAAAGGCATGAATGAAGGAACGAATTAGACTTTTAAATATACTAAGGCCACTTAACTCCTCTAGAACTGCTTTTATATAACTGGTGAGGGGACATAAGTAAAAAGGAGTAAAAGGATGTTTTACTCAGCTGTTTAAAGCACTTGCAATGCTAAATCATGGCATGGTATTTTAACAACATGACATTTTCATAATAGGTAAATTATTTTTTCTGGTGCTAAGTGCCTATTCAAAAGTCTTGTCCTGGTATGTTAAACAAGATACAGTAAATATGGACTATCAGAATGTAAGCTTTCTCTAAAATGCAATGTGCACATGTATTTTTGGGTGAGGTAGCTAACTTCTCATTTGAAAGATGAGGTACAGTATATGGTTAACTTGTAAAACAGAAATTCACTTGCTTTATAAGAATGAAATCTCATTTAAATAAACCAGGTTTCTTAGGCATGCTTCCTTTTTTTTGTATCAAATGTTCTAAGTTTTTTTCAGCCTCTTTAACCTTGCTGTATTCTGAATTCAGTAATTTCCATACTATGCATGGTTTCATAAAGGGCACAAATTTAAAGAAAAAAGGTACCCATAGATTGCCTCAGAACCCTTTTTTCTAGCAACCAGCAGGAGTTTACCAGAACATCATTAAAGACATGTTTTTTGGGTATATGTCGTAAATCTCTAGAAACATTGCTTACAAATAGTACTCTGTAGCTATACGTTTGAAACTATAATGTAAAAAGGGTACCATTTGTTGAACTCTTTAACAGCATCAATTAGGTTGTATTATGTTCACTTTAGGGACAAGGAAATTCAGGCCCTTATGACATTAATTACTCACCCATATCGTTCACAAATGTTGGAAGCAAGAATACAACACAGACCTATATGATTCCAAAGCCTATGCCATTAGAAATAGTTGTAAAGTAAGTGTTCTTCGTGAGCTAAGACAATCGTCCTAGGCTTAGCATTGTGCCTGATATGTAAGTGATCAGACAGGTAAACAATGATAGAACTGAAATCCTTTGATCATTTTACCCTTTAAATTCTTCTCTGGGGTAGGAAAAGCTTGTTTTCTGTTTTTGGTAACAGCTTTGAGTATAACTGACATGCAATAAGTTGCACATATTTAAAGTGTGCAGTTTGATACGGTTTGACATATGTGTACATCTGTGAGGCCATCACCCGAGATGAGAAAATGCACAGGCTGCAAATAAAAATGATCTCAATACGGCCTCTGGAAGAACACCTGATCTAGGCTGACTTGATCTAAGGAAATACATGCGTATCATGTAAACGGTGTGGTCAGATCTAAAGGTCGGCTCGGAGCTCCCTATCTGACAAGTAGGGTCCCCTGGCCAGGTTCACTCCACAGGTTAGTCTCGGGGCTACCCTGCCCACGTCCAGAAAGCGGACCTACCTGGAGCCTAACCTTGACCGGACACGCTTCTGCATTCTCCATATCCGACTTCTACACCTGTATGGGACGGACCAAGTTTCTAGGTCCGCGATTACACCAAAGGCGGAAGCTCGTCAGCGCCCGGCTTCCAAAATCCCGCTTCTCAAGGATTCTTGAGACATTTTGTCTCCCGGCGTGCAATGCGTCCGCCCCGGATGGCCTCTGCCCGGAAGACGGAAGTGCAAAGACTTCCGGTCGGCGTGAGCCTGAGGTGTGGGTGTTCGTTTCTCAGGTGAGTTCGGTGCCTCACCGGTCCAGTGAGACATGGGACTTGGCGCTTGATTCCGCCACCCCTGGAGAATTTCGTTTCTTGACACTCGCTGGGCTATACTTGAGCTCCTGTCCGGCGATGCAGGCCTTGTTGAGGGCGAGGGTTCCCCGTGCTCTTGGTGGGGGCCCTCCGGCTTTCGAGTGCACTGGGTAAAGTGGAGCCCACCGCTGTTGTTCACTCCCGCTGAAGTTAACTTTGGCCCTCAAGGTTGTTTACCGCCCGCTTTCCTAGCCCTTCTCAAGGGTTGAGTTATGTAAACAAGGGAGCGGAATGACTTTGTGATTGCCGGCGTTCAAAAAATGTTAGTCGTTCGTTCAACAAATATGCAAAATTCTGTGCACTGGGCGATTCAGCAGTGAACAAGACCTTTCCCTCTACCTTCGTGGAGTCTACAGTCTGGGGAGAGGGTGGGGGGCGTGACAGAAAACAAGAGTTTCAGGTTGTAACACTTATTAAGCAGGGAAGGGAGCTTACAGAGGTCAGAGGAGTCCTTTCTGAGGTATCGAATGAAGGAGCAAGCCTTGAGAAGAGCAGTTGCCAGGCATAGGGACAGCAAATATGAAGGCACTGACGTAGAGATAGTTTGGACTCTTTACAGACGTAGTTGGAGCCTGCGGGGATGGGGATGGGGAATGAAATGAAATAGAGTTGAAGGAGGCAGGGGACAGATCACAAATGACCTTGTAGATCTTGAATATATATGAGGGAGGAGGTCTTTAAAGAACTCGAAGAAAGGCAGTGAATGCTCTTTTAAAAGATCACACTGAGCACCTTGTGGAGGATTTAGGGCGGAACTGAGTGGAAAGAAAACGAGTAGGAACAGATAAGTTTACAGTCGTTAAGTTGGCTTGAGAGGATGGATAATGAAGATGAGGTGAAGTGTTTATAAAAATCATTTTGTAATTTGTAAGCTGTTGCATAAACGTAAGGTGATGACGCTCTTGCATTCTGGGGAAATTAAGTTTCTGTATTTTGTAAAGAAATTCAGCCGGGCGCGGTGACTCAAGTCTGTAATCCCAGCACTTTGGGAGGCTGAGGCGGGGGGATCACAAGGTTAGGAGATCGAGACTATGCTGGCTAACACGGTGAAACCCCATCTCTACTAAAAATACAAAAAATTAGCCGGGCGTGGTGGCGGGCACCTGTAGTCCCAGCTGCTCGGGAGGCTGAGGCAGGAGAATGGCGTGAACCTGGGAGGTGGCGCTTGCGGTGAGCTGAGATCGTGCCACTGCACTCCAGCCTGGGAGACAGAGCAAGACTCCGTCTCAAAAAAAAAAAAAAAAAAAAAAAAGAAATTCAAGGTGCTTTCAGAATTGGTTTGATTTGTAGTTTGCTTATGACCACAAGTTTGATTTGATATCTTAATTGTTATTTAGTGACTGTATGTACCATGTTGATCTTCATATAAGTTGCATGTTAAGTCATAAAAAAAAGTGAACAGATTGAAGAGTTTTACTTTTCACTTGTTTTGTAGAGATACCTGTTGGCCTGGTTTTCTAAGGATTTGCCTTTTTTCTTTTTTATATTAAAGATTTACTTTTGAATGTGTGTTTTTGTTAACTTCAGGTAAAACATGGCTAAAAGCTTACGGAGTAAGTGGAAAAGAAAGATGCGTGCTGAAAAGAGAAAAAAGAATGCCCCAAAGGAGGTCAGCAGGCTTAAAAGTATTCTCAAACTAGACGGTGATGTTTTAATGAAAGATGTTCAAGAGATAGCAGCTGTGGTGGTACCCAAACCCAAACATTGCCAAGAGAAAATGCAATGTGAGGTAAAAGATGAAAAGGGTGAGTGTGCTTCTTCTTTTTCTTTCTTTCTCTCTTTTTTTTTTTTTTTGAGGCAAGGTCTCCTCCCTCTGTCACCTAGGCTAGAGTGCAGTGGTGTGATTATAGCTTCCTGCAGCTTTGAATTTCTGAGCTGAAGCGGATTCTTCCCACCTCAGCCTTCCAAAGCACTGGGTTACAGGCATGAACCACAGTGCCCAGCCCCTCTGCCCTTCATTTAAAAAAAAAAAAATTCTGTCAAGCCTGTTCATGTATATAGTTATGTTTTGGATTATTTAGAGTGGGTCTTTGGTGTTTATACAATAGCCTCCATGTCTCAGGAATAAACAGTTCTACAGGAGTAGACAAATCTAGACATACTCTGGTTGGAAGGGTACACAGTTCACTCGGCCTAGGCAGCATAGGTCTTCATTTTACTCTTTGTAAGATCTAATTCCCATTCTATGAGTCCTATGCCCTTATACTATTATCCTGAAAATCACAGGGTTTCACTATTTCATTTTGACAGATTCTAGGAACCTTTGTGTCTTACTCATGAAGTTGGAGGATATATATATAATGCTGCTTTTTGCACATTTAATGCACCAATTTGGCAGCAAACTAAATTAAGCATTCGCAATACCCAGACTTTAAAATAGAAATACATTTATTTGATGTCTTATGCCCAAGGAAGAGAGCAGTATTTCTCAATCTCCCAAACTTAGGGGGTTTTTTCCCTTTAAAAATGGCTGTTTTTAACTTTTTTTCTTCCCATTTCATCCTTCTCCCACTCCGTATCAATAAAAATTACAAAAAGCATTTTACTTCAACTTCTGTGAGAAAAAGGGGCCAACCAACAGAAATATCCTCATCTTTCCACTACCCAAGTCTATAAGAATTTAAAGAAATTAAATTTAAATGTTGTATAGTCTGTTTTCCCTTTTTTATTAATGCTCTCTCCAAGGCCAGTTTCTCCACTTGTGTTCTGAATCCTCTCCACCATTACATTCTCAGGGGTTGTACTCATGCATCTGCCTTATCAGTCTCCTCCACTGGGTCATTGCCAACAGCATAGATGTGTTCTGGGATGTTCAATGTCAAAAGAAAGAAAGAAAAATTTCTCCCTTGATCTCAAGTTCTCTCAATCTGCTGCTTTATTTCAGCTGTCCTTGAAACTTTTTGAAACACTTGCCTTCACTTGCTGTTTTCATTTCCTTACACAGGTCACCCCTCCCTATTGGTTATTTTTTGTTGTTGTGAAGGCAAAATCCACATAACATAAAATTAACCATTTTAAAGTGTACAGTTCAGTGGTATTTAGTACATTCATGTTGTGCAACCATCACCTCTAGTTCCAAAACACTTTCCTCACCCCAAAAGGAAACTTAATACCCATTAAAGAGTCTGTCTCTCCTCCTCCTACCCCCAGCCTCTGGCAACCACTAATGTGCTCTTTTCATGTGTGAATTTACCTGTTTTGAATATTTCTTATAAATGGAATCATATATAATGAGACCTTTGTGCCTGACGTATTTCCCTTAGCATGGTGCTTTTGAAGGTCACCCACATTGTAGCATATAATCAGTACTTCCTTTCTTTTTAAGGCTAAATAATAGTCCATTGCATGTGCCACGTTTCATATCCATTCAACAGTTGCTGGGCATTTGGATTTCTTTCCCCTTATGGGTGTTGTGAATAGTGCTGCTATGAACATTCAGGTGCGCAAGGTTTTGTTTGATAAGTGGAATTGCTGGGTCATATGGTAATTGTTTTTAATGTTTTCCACATCAGCCACACTATTTTACATTCCCACCTGCAGTGTTTGAATATTTGAGTTTCTTCACATCCTCACTAATACTTGTTTTCCATTTTCAGATTATAGCCATCTTTGTGGGTATGAAATAGATTCTCATTGTAATTTTGATTCGGAGTTTCCTAATGACTAATGACGTTGAATGAAGTGTTTTTTGTTTTTTGTTTGTTTGCTTTTTGTTTTTTTTTTTTTTTGAGATGGAGTCTCACTGTTGCCCAGGCTGGAGTGCAGTGGCATGATCTCAGCTCACCACAACCTCTGCCTCCCAGGTTCAAGCAATTCTCCTGCCTCAGACTCCCAAGTAGCTGGGAATACAGGCGTGTGCCACCATGCCCAGCTGAATTTTGCATTTTTAGTAGAGTTGGGGTTTCACCATGTTGGCCAGGCTGGTCTTGAACTCCTGACCTCAAGTGATCCACCTGCCTCAGCCTCCCAAAGTGCTGGGATTACAGGTGTGAGCCACCGCACCCGGCTGAACATTTTTTCATATGCTTATTGACCATTTGTGTATCTTTTTGGAGAAAGGTCTACTCAAGTCTTTTGCCTCGTTTTTCAATTACGTTGTTTGTCTTTTTATTATCAGGTTGTTAAGAGTTCTTTATATGTTCTAGATACCAGATGCCCATCCACTCTTGATTCTTTTGGATTGATCCTGTTTTCTTTTCTCTCCTGTTTTCTATATCTTTTGTTATACCCTCTAATTTCCTTGACCTTGTATTCTGGTTCTTATTACTTGGTTTTCTCTTATATTTTTAATTTCTAAAAGTTTTTCTTTTCTTTTTTTTTTTTTTTTTTTACTTTTTTTTTGAGATGGAGTCTTGCTCTATTGCCCAGGCTGGAGTGCAGTGGCGTGATCTTGGCTCAGTGCAAGCTCCGCCTCCTGGGTTTGCGCCATTCTCCTGCCTCAGCCTCCCGAGTAGCTGCGACTACAGGCACCTGCCATCGCGCCCGGCTAATTTTTTGTATTTTTAGTGGAGACGGGGTTTCACCGTGTTAGCTAGGATGGTCTTGATCTCCTGACCTCGTGATCCGCCCGCCTCGGCCTCCCAAAGTGCTGGGATTACAGGCGTGAGCCACTGCGCCCAGCCTACTGTTCCTTTTTCATAGCTTTGTGTTCTTTATGTTTTTTAAATGCCCCTTGAGTCATCAACTCTGTGTTCTAAATGGGCATGTATCTTCTCTGATTTTCCTAAAGGTATTAATTACAGTTTGCTTTTGAAATTTTTATTTATGGTATGTATTATCTGTCTTTCCTCTTGGAATTCCCTCCCAAGCCCTTCCATTCCTTTACTTTTGTCTCTTTCTTTCATATTAGAAGCTTTTCTCAAATGTCTGGTGATCAGTGGTCGTTGTTTGTATTTAAAAGTGTGGCACTACAATGATGATTGGAAGCTGGAGGGAGACAAGGTGTGGGAGAGGGTGTGTCAACTGCTAGATGTATAGAAGAATTGGAATGGCTCCAGGAGGTTTTATTCGGAGATCTCTTATATCAGAATCTGTTAAGTCTTTTTTTTTTCTCATCATCCCCCGAGAGAAATTCTCTTATGTCCTGCCTGGGGAATTCTGGATGCCCTTATTCTTAGATATTTTAGGAGCTAAAGGGAGGTGGGACTGAGACTGAGGGAGTCTCCGCATTTAGTAATCTATGTGTTATCAATTTGGTTCTCATCTCCACCCTCAAGTTCATGTTTTTCCTTATTTCTACTCCTTCAACTGCCTGCCTAATTTCTTAAGCCGTAAACCTAGTAGTCATCCTTGATTTCTCTTTCCTTTATTCCCCACATCTAAACCATTAGCAAGTGTTACTGATTGTCCCAAAAATACATTAGAAATCTGTATCCATTTTTCTCCTGCTTTCACCTTGATTCAGATGGCCGTCATCTCTTGCCTGTACTATTATAGGAGCCTTTTTACTTCTCTCTTCTGCTCTTGTTCCCTTCTCATTTATCTTCTACATATCCACCAATGTGATCTTTTTAGAAGGTAAATCAGATTATATCACTGCCATGCTTAAAAACCTCATTATCTTAACATGTTCTTACCAGCGCCTACCAGTTCTTTTTTTTTTTTTTTTTGGGAGACAGGATCTCACTTTGTTGCCCAGGCTGGAGTATAGTGGCTGTTCACAGGCGTGACCAAGCCCACAACATCCTTGAACTCCTGGCCTCAAATGATCCTCCCACCCCAGTCTCTCAAATAGCTGAGACTACAAATGCCTATAGATACTATACCTGGCTGAGGTTTTCTTTCTGTTTGCTTTGTTAGTCTCCCCTCAACAGAACATTGTAAACTCCGTGAGGGCTAGGAGCTCATATGGACCACTGTATCCCCATAAACTAGAACAGCACCTAAAATAATCATTCAACACTAGTTATTGAGTGGCTGTTATATACCAGACACTATTCTAGATACTGTGGAAACAATGGTGAATATCTAATATAATGCCAGGTAGTCGAGATAATAGAAGACTTTGTGTATCCTGATAAGGAGGTCCCAGTGAGGGACTCTGAGCATGTCCTTCACAGTGGAGAAGGTGATAGGTGTACCACAGCATGCTTGCACTGAGCTTCCTGCCAAGTCTCCTATCAGTAGAGCTGGATCTCTGGGTGTTACCTAGCTAGGAAAAGTATGCCAGCCCCAGGATGTGTCCAGGTCTTTCTTCTCTGTTGAGTGCCTGTCTCTGCCATTACAACCCTGCTGCTGACTACTCTATCGAGTTCATTAAAGTTCATTCTCAGTTCATTATAATTTAGTTCAAGTTCATAAGAAATGGCCAGTCATTCCTAATCAGTTCATTGCATCTAAGGTGTATCCCTTAGAAGTGTAGGTGTGCTTACTGAACTCAAGGAATCACTTAATGTGAGAAATGTTCTTGTAACTCACATGTGCTCAGAACCACATATCTACTAATGTACTAACTCAGAGCCATGCATCCTAAATGTTTCCTATTTAACATTACTATTCTAAGGAAGGACAGTCATGCCAACATTCTTTAGAAAGTTTTTTCTTCTCTATTTTTGGTCTACCTTCAGTTCTAATGTTCTGATGTTCTCAGTGCATTAATATGCTTTCACAGGGTGGTTTTTTTCATACATGGTGTTAATAGTTTTTCCATCTTTTAATGCAGATGACATGAAAATGGAGACTGATATTAAGAGAAACAAAAAGACTCTTCTAGACCAGCATGGACAGTACCCAATATGGATGAACCAAAGGCAAAGAAAAAGGCTGAAGGCAAAGCGAGAGAAAAGAAAGGGGAAAAGCAAAGCAAAAGCAGTGAAAGTGGCAAAGGGTTTGGCCTGGTAGACTCTTAAAATCTTAGAAAATGCCACATGGGATAGATGATGGATTAGAATGTATACACATGTATACTTTGATTTCAACTGCCACCAAATGAAAACCATTTGTTCTCCTATTTTAACTTGGCCTTTTTTCTTCAATTCAAACCCAGTATAACTCCTCAAGTTTGTTTTGGGAACTTGAATAAAATATTTTCTTTGATACATCCAAGCTCTACTGACACTTTAATTGGATGCTACCCAATATCTGGTTATAATCAGGTCTCAACATTCTGTCAGGTATTAATATGGTTAGAATTGTTCTTACAACTGGTAATTATAGTCAGTAGAGATAAAACAGATGATGTACTGAGAAATTTTTGTGAACTTAGATTTAAACAAAGCTGTTGTATAATCATATCATTTAAAAATACTACATTAGGGCTGGGCACGGTAAATCACACCTGTATGTAATCCCAGCACTTTGGGAGGCTGAGGCAGGCGGATCACGAGGTCAGTTCGAGACCAGCCTGGCTAATACGGTGAAACTCCATCTCTACTAAAAATACAAAATTAGCCGGGCATGGGGGTGCACACCTGTAGTCCCAGCTACTTGGGAGGCTGAGGCAGGAGAATCGCTTGAACCCAGGAGATGGAGGTTGCAGTGAACCAAGATTGCCCCACTGCACTCCACCCTGGGCAACAGAGTAAGACTCTGTCTCAAAAAAAAAAAAAAAAAAAAAAGAAATACAGTATTAATGGATCTTATAAAGTACTTGTGTGGAGCTTTGATTCCACAGAATAAAAGATATTTTGTTTGTAGATGTTCAAGTTTGATTTTTTTCTTTCATATATGCTTAAGGTTTTTTAGTCCTAGAGAAGACCAGATTCTTCAATTAAATGTTTTCTTGTCTTAATTTTAGGTAGAATATTAACATATACAAATTAGTATGCTTTTTAGGAAATTAGAACATTTCAGGTTTTTGATGGAAACTGATTTAATGTTATGTTGTGTGGCCTAATATAGTATCATGCAGCATTTCCCAGAGTGTGTTCTTCAGTATCAGTTTCCTCTGGATGCTTGGTTAAAAAAAATAAATTGTGTTCACATCAATTTGGGAAATGCTACATACTTGAAGGTTTACAAAAGATTTTAGTTTAGGATTATAATAGTCCTACAGGGTTCCAGCAGCAAAGAAACCTGTTTAACTTCTACTCTTTGAAACTAGTTTTCTGAGAAATGATTTTTAGTTAAATCTGTCTTACTACAGTTTGCTAAATTCACTTTTATTTAAATTTACTTTTAGTTAAGCAATCTAAACTTAGCATTCCCTCTGAATTTCACTATAATCAGATTAACCATCTCATATGTTAACTGGAACAACCAAATACTTACTGAATGCCTAGTATGTGGGCCAGGGACTTTCCAGATGCTTGGGACAGATTGAATAAGATAAGATTTCTGCTCTCACAGGGCTGAGAGCTGTGTATCTGTTTAGAAGGGGATGTTAACTTCCCAGGAGGACTCAAGTAAAATGTGAAATAGAATAAGGCCACTTGGTCATGAGGTCACAAACTTTGTGCCAGGCACACTGCTAAATTGGGGCACAATACAGAAATAAAGAGGACATGACCCAAATGTTTCAGAAAATTTAAGCTTATAAAATTTGATGCAGTAAACTCTTGGAATTGTTTAAATATAGTAAGCTTTTCTTATTTTTCTCAATAGTTTATTGAAAAGTTGGTAGATAACTTTAAATGCTTAAAATTTCTTAACAGCTAAGAAAGACATGAGTTGAAAGACAGATGTCATTCATGATCTTTGTTGCCTTTGGTGTAGGTATGAATAACAATAGCATTTGTGAGGGAAAAGTGAATATGTACATTTTTGTTCATAAAATTAAAAAATTGCAAACAACCAGTTAAGCCACTGACAATATCAGCCTAAATACAGTAGCTGAATTATTTACTTTTTTTTTTTTTTTTTTGAGATGGGGTCTCACTCTGTCACCCAGGCTGGAGTGATTGGCACAAGTGTGGCTCCGCTACAACCTCCACCTCCCAGGCTGAAGCGATTCTCCCACCTCAGTCTCCCTAGTAGCTGGGACTACAGGTGGGTGCCACCACGCCCAGCTAATTTTTGTATTTTTGTAGAGACAGGGTTTCGCCATGTTGCCCAGGCTGGTCTCAAACTCCTGGACTCAAGTAATCCACCTGTCCCAGCCTCCCAAAGTGGTGGGATTACACGTGTGAGCCACCACACCCAGCCTAATGTAGACATTTTTTGATTTTTGAAAAAGGGGGCCAGGCACCAAATTCTAGCACTTTGGGAGGCCGAGGCAGGTGGACCACCTGAGGTCAGGAGTTTGAGACCAGCCTGACCAACGTGGTGAAACCCTGTCTCTACTAAAAATACGAAGTTAGCTGAGCATGGCAGCAGGTGCCTGTAATCCCAGCTACTTGGGAGGCTGAGGCAGGAGAATCGCTTGAACCTGGGAGGCAGAGGTTGCAGTGAGTCAAGACCACACCATTGCACTCCAGCCTGGGCAAGAAGAGTGAAACTCCATCTCAAAAAAAAAAAAAAGTCTACATTCGTGATATTGCACAGTTGGCACTTATTTACATTTTGGCAGCATTGTCAGGTAGAGGCCAATGCCAGGGTTATGTTCATGTTTTCTATGGCTGATAACCTCTAATTTGATTCTATTGATAGTAGCTTTGAGTGTTCATCCAGAGCCTCTCTGATGTTAGGATTTTCACTTCATTGTGTCCAGTCATGAAATTTGTCCATTCAGGATTTAACTTGAAAGTTAACAGAATCAAAAATCAAAGCACCATTACCAAAAAACATATTTGGGAATCATGTTCTCAAGTGTCATATGGCCTCTGGAAAGGTGACTGCTGAAGAGAAGTTTACTGACACAGTGTTGTGAGTAGCCTCTGAGGCACTGAGTTCCTGAACACTGCCAGCAAGATTCTCCCCACCTCCAAATATTGGCAGGAAATTTAGACTAGCATTTCAAAGTTAGTGCAGGGGTATGATCACATCTTTGTCACTTTATTTTTAAAGATTACAAATTGAGAAGTATAGCATTGTCCTTTTATCTTTTAAATAATTAGCTTATTTTTTTGAAATTTGTCATCTTTTTGACTGACATTTTCCAGAGAATTGCTGTAAAGCCACAAGATGGAGCTCAAGCTAAGCACCAAATCATTTTGGAATTAGATTGAGTGAGCTAAATCACATTAGGAATTGAATGTAACACTTTTTGTGTTTTAAGAAATTAAGTCTGAAATCAAAATATCATTTAAAGATGATCAAAACTGCTTCAAGTATTAACTCATTTAATCTGCCCAGCGATCTCATGAGTTTGGTACTAATGTTATCTGAGTTTGGTACTAATGTAATCTCTGTTTACACATGGGGAAACTGAGGCACACAGGCCCTACAACTAAAACTGAAATCTGGGATTCAGATTTAGGCAGTGTGGCTCTAGAGCCTATACTCTTACAATGCCATTCTGCCTGTCAAGGACGTGCAAACTCTTGCTAAGAGAGAAAGGTGATTTTAGGATAGAATACCTGTTTTGGGGTCAACCTGTGATAGATTGGGTTCATGTGGGCTCAGGATCAGATAAAGAGCAGGTTTAAGTAGAATAATGACGTACAGAACCCTCCTCAAATCTCTAGGCCTAAGGCGGACTGGATTTCCTCAGGTGACACTTCATTAGGAATGGGCTGACCAATCCAAAAGGGGAAGGTGTAGGCCATGATCAGTAGTTGCTCAAGGTACTAATCAGAGAAGAAATGCAAACTGCAGTTGAAGCTCTAAGGTAGAATCAAGTAGTGGTTTTGACCACATCCTGTTTTCTACTGTCACATTAGCGTAGATATCTCTTCCCACTATGTAATTCACATGCTACATCAAATAAGGATGCAGCAGTGTATGTTTGCTTATTAGGAAATTCACATATTTTCAAAATTTGGATCCGTGTTTCTGGAATATGGCTTAAGAGTTGGAGAAGAAAAATAGCTATAAATGACTTGAATCAAGTATCTGAAATGGACTGGTGGTGATGGTGAGGGGCAGCAATGTGTAGTTTAGGGAAGTGCTGACCACAACATAAAATTGGGAGGAACCTAAGGCATTGCCAAATTTATAAATACTACAATAGAAGTGCAGATGCTAAGCTGTTGGCTAATCTTACTAGTTAAGTGACTAACTTCTGATGCCATCTGGCAGAGTGATTCAAGTTTGTGCTAGACACAAAATATATGTCTTTTTCCCTCTATTTGCCTGCATGTATTAATAAAAACACCGTTGCAGTAGACACATACCAATTTTACAAGGAAATGTTTAGGGATGAGGTGGGACTGTTAAATACTTACATCAGGTCAAAGGTCACTCTGCTGTCCCCAGAGGACTGTCAGATAACCAGGAGGCCCAGGGCCACTTATGGGCCTGCTTACAAAACCCTAAATTTTCCGCAGTTGAATGCCAAGAGTCTTTTGCAGTTATTTTAGAGCAGGGGAAAAAGTACAATGTGTTGCCAAATAAGGTTAATTTGGTAGGCAAGCAGTAAAAATAATCCAACAGCCAACATTTAGAGCATGCGTACTCTCTTAAATGCTTTACATGTATTATTTAATCCTTAAAACACTGTGGGATCAATACTTTAATTATCCCTGTTTTCAGATGAGAAAACAGTTTGAAAGTTTAACTAAATTTACCCAAAGTCATGCAACTGCTAAGTAGTGAGCAAGGCCGCCTGTCCCAGAGTATAGAATGAATACCTACGATGGAAAGCTACAGAGAGACAGACTTTTATTTGATTTAAGGAAGCGCCTTCTAACCAAGATTTTGGGAGCTGAAATGGGCACGTTGGGAGCCTTGAGGTGTCAGTCTAAGGTGGACAGGCATTTGGTTGGAATGTAGCAAAATGGATTCAAACACTGTACAGTTATCCTTCAGAATCTGTCGGGGATTGGTGCCAGGAGCTTCACAGATACCAAAATCCACAGATGCTCGAATCGCTTACATAAACTGGTGAAATATTTGCATATAGCCCATGCCCATCCTCCCATATATAGTCATATGTCACTTAATGACTGGGATGTGTTCTCAGAAGTGTGTCACTAGGTAATATTGTTAATCATTGTGTGAACATCATAGACTGTACTTAACACAAATCTAGAGGGTATAGCCTACTACACTTAGGCTATGTGATATAGTCTATTACTTCTAGGCTACAAATCTGTCAAGCAAGTTACTGTACTGAGTACTGTAGGCAATTGTATCACAGTGGGAAGTACTTGTACATCTAAACATAGAAAAGGTACAGTAAAAATACAGTGTAAAAGATATGAATAGTGCTTGCAGGACTCGTGCTTGGGGTGAGTCAGTGAGTAAGCCATGAGTGAATGTGAAGGCCTCAGACATGACTGTATACTGCTGTAGATTTTTTTTTTTCTTTTTGAGATGGAGTTTCGCTCTTGTTGCCCAGGCTGGAGTACAATGGCGCAATCTCAGCTCACCTCAACCTCCACCTCCTGGGTTCAAGCAATTCTCCTGCTTCAACCTCCCGAGTAGCTAGGATTACAGGCATGCACCACCATGCCGGGGCTAATTTTGTATTTTTAGTAGAGATGAGGTTTCTTCATGTTGGTCAGGCTGGTCTCGAACTCCTGACCTCAGGTGATCCACCTGCCTCAGCCTCCCAAAGTGCTGCGATTACAGGTGTGAGCCACCGCACTCGGCCTGCTGTAGACTTTATACACACTGTGCACTTAGGCTACACTAAACTTATAAAAAACTTTCTTCAATAATAAATTAACTTTAGCTTCCTGTAACTTTTTTACCTTATAAACGTTTTAATTTTTTAAACTGTATAACCCTTTTGTCATAACACTTACCTTAAAACACAAATACATTGTACAGCTGTATACAAATATTTTATATTTTTATAAGCTTTTTTCTATTTCCACAATTTTTAATTTTTTAATTTCTTTTTTTACTTTTTAAGTTTTTTTTGTTAAAAACTAAGACACAAACACATTAGCCTCCGTCTACACTGTCTTCCACCTCCACAGCTTGTCCCACTGCAAGGCCTTCAGGGGCAATAACAGGCATGGAGCTGCCATCTCCTATGAGAGCAACACCTTCTTGTGCAATACCTTCTGGAGGACCTGCCTGAGGCTGTTCACAGTCAACTTTTTCTTTAAGTAGAAGGAGTACACTCTAAAATAAAAAGTATAGTAAAGCCATAAACCGTAGTCATTATTATCAAGTATTATGAACTGTGCATAATTGTATGTGCTATACTTTTATATGACTGACAGCACGGTGGGTTTGTTTACACCAGCATCACCACAAACGTGAGTGATGCATTGCACTGTGATGCTAAGATGGCTACAGTGTCACTGGGCCGTAGGAATTTTTCAGCTCTACTATAATCTTATGGGGCCACTGCCTATATTGACTGAAATGTCATCATGCAATGCATGACTGTACTTTAAATCATCTCTAGATTACTTATAATAATACAATGAAAATGCTATGTAAATAGTTATACTGTATTATTTAGGGAATAATGATAAGAAAAAAAGTCGGTACATGTTCAGTACAGATGCAACTGTAGTTTTCTTTTGAATATTTTTTATCTCAGGACGAAGCCCCAAATGCAGAATTCATAGATACAGAGGGCCAACTGTTCTTGGAATTTGGGTTGAAAGCTGTTAAAGTTCTTTTCAGCCAAAAAAAAAAGCCTTGTAATAAATTGTCATGTTTGAAATCTATCATGCTTGTTTTGCTCTACATAGTTTTTTGGTACTACATAACTGTAGACTTAAGTATCTTTTTGGTGGAAATAAAATATGAAATCTCTTTAATTTTGTTAATGTTAGGTCTGGTATTCATTCCATTAAGTTCCACTTTAAAGTATGGAAAAATGTTATAAACATCTGCTTTAAACAATGAATGGTACTGCAACAGTCCTGTAAAAAAAAAAAAAAATGAATGGAGTAAAGTCCTTCGAATTTTCATTTAAAGAATGGCATAGCTTTATAATACCTTAAGTTTTTAATATGCAGAATGTATTTAATATCCTAAAGCGATGAATTGTCTTGGCATTATGCTATCTTATGAAACACTTTCTTACTCTCACATTGTGTCTATAGTTTTCAATATCAGCAAAACCTTTAAATAGTCTTAGTTGGGTGTTGTGTATCATTGTACAGTAACTGTTAGTACACATGGTATTTCTGATCCATGTAATAAAGTACATTTGTCATGTATCTTGTGATCTGCATACCTTTCAGCTGTTACTTCATAAATCTGTTCCATCAGACAACTGCTTTGTACAGCAATGGTTGAAGCTGCTTTTAGTAAACTAATATTTTGTGTCTTTTATATGTAATCAACAGGGAGTATTACAGACTTGTGCCTCTGTGGAGAAGCTTTCCACTAAACTAGTTTTCTCTTGACAATAATGGAAAAAAAAATTGCATGGGAAAAGCACAGATGTTCAAGAACATATGTTGTTTGCTCCTAAAAGTCATCTTTTGTATTATTCCGGATATATATTTTTTAATGCTTTAGAGAAGAAATGGTTTGAGATATGTGATCGGGAGAAGACAGTTACAAATTTTATTGAGAGACCAACATTGGGTGCTATTTGTTAAAATTCTAAAATGCCTCTCCTTGCTCTCACAAAGATAATGTTCTTGAGCAGAGCTGTAGGCAGTTGGCTAAGGATTGGTCATTCTCACATGCTTCCTTCCTTAGACATACACACTCTGCTTCAGTTTTAGTCTTTGTTCTGTCCCAAACTTCAAATTAGCAGTGTCTTCACAAAAGCAGGTATTTAATAATTCAAGTAAAAAGTGATTGCCTTTATGCCCTTTTGCCCCTTGAGTTACTGGATGTTGTCTTCCTTGAGCTGTAGAAATTTGCTCAATGAGTCAGATCTCTACAGACTAGGCAATTGATTATTGATAAATGCATAGGAAAGTATTATTGGAAAATGCTTAAGGGAGCTGTATGCCTTAGGTGGGGTTGGTATGGACATCCTTTATAAGCCTATGAATCTTTAAGAAGAGTTGCCATAAAGAGAATGGGAACCAGCTGTTCCAAATCTCCACTGAGGAAACAGGTTTTAACTTAGCAGGAAGGATTTGGGTTAAATGTAAAGAAGAACTTCATGAATGTGAGTGTTATTTAAAGCCAGGTATGGATTGAAAAGAGGTCGTTTGAGTTGTCTCTGGAGGACAAATGGAGCATGCAAGAAAGAAATAGAAGGGGCAGGGAGAGAGATTAATGCCCATTTAATTGAGATGGCTTAAATGTAATGCCCAATGGCTCCGAGGCCTTTATTCTCCTTTCTGACACCCACACCCCAGGTTATGATGTTTACGAGGTCAGAACTGAAGAGTCTGCTTTGGTCATTAGAACCAAAGTGCTACAGGACCCCTAGGTCTGGAGGTCCTTTCCATGTAATTCTTACTTGAAAGGAAATGCTAAGGTGTGACCAATGGATGAGGAAACGAATCTATGCTTAATTTTCCACCCTTGTCAGTGTACACACTCACAGTGCCAGGGAGGGATTTGACATTCAGCCATTTCTGGAAAGGCAAGTAACTGGTAGGCTGAGACCACTTGGGCTTGGGATGAATGGAGGGCTGAGGAGGGATGGCTGCCAAGCCATTGCTGGACATGTGTCAACTGGCCATTTTGAACAGGAAATTTCTAGGGGTTGCAGATCAGACTTGGCACCTGGAATTCCAGGAAGCAGAGACTGAGAGGACAGGAAAAATAGACGCTTTGCTTTTCATTTTCTCCTGCCTGTCACTGTGTCCTGCCCCTGCTCCCATTTGGTGCTCTCCTTTCAGGAATTGTTATAAATTCTTTTCTTTGGATTCCTTTACTTTTAGCCTTTCTCCTTCAGTCTGTTTTTCTTATAGGTTTTTAAATTAAAAAAAAAAAATAAATCTTGATTGATTTTTTTGAGACAGGGGCTCACTCCATCACCCAGACTGGAGTGCAGTGGCACAATCACAGCCCTCTACAGTCTTGACCTCCCAGGCTCAAGTGATCCTCCCACCTCAGCCTCCTGACTAGCTGGGACCACAGGGGCCATACCTGGCTAATTTTTTTCATTTTTTAGTAGAGACGGAGTCTTGTGATGTTGCCCAAGGTGCCTGGGCTCAAGTGATCCTCCTGCCATGGCCTCCCAAAGTACTGGAATTACAGACAGAAGCCACTGCACAATAAAAGATTTAAGGCTGCAAGTCAAACATTAAAAAAAAAAAAAAAAAAAAAAAACCACCAAATTTAGTTATAAGTGCTTTTTGTTTATAAATGACCCCTAGCATTTTTCTTTGTGGTCCAATGACAATAATAGAAACAGGTTTCATGCTTCTGTGCTGTTTCTCTTTATCACTTTTTCTCTTTCTTCCTCTTCATTTCCCTCTTTTTTTTTTTTTTTTTTTCTGTATTGGCCTTTCTGTATTGGCCTCTTTCGTGTGAGTATTAACTCTAATTTCCTCCTTGGGCTCAAGTCACTAACCTTCTTGCATTTTCTCTCTATCTCCCTCCCACTCATTCCTCCCATCCACCTCAGTCTTTCCACTCATTATGTTTTTCTTACTCTTCCTTTTCACCCTTATCTCCTAATAACTGGATGCAATGTGAATTGAAAAAATGCTTTACAACAGGGGTAGGTGCTATGGTTTGAGTGAGTCCCTCAGAATTTATGTGTTGGGAATTTTGTCCCCAGTTTGCTAGTGTTGGGATGTGGGGCATTGAAAAGGTGATTAGGTCATTAAGTGGGATTAATGCTGTTCTCGAGGGGCTGAGTTAATTCTCGAGTGAGTGAGTGCTCCCTCTCCTGAGACTGGATTAGTTACTGCAAAAGCAGGTTGTTATAAAGCTAGCCCACCTCTTTGTACACAGGCTCACTTGCCCGTCCTCTTTTCTGCCATGCTATGGAGCAGCAAGAGGCCCTCACCAGATGCGCTAACCTGATCTTGGATTTTCCAGCCTCCAGAACTGTGAGCTAAGTAAATCTCTTTCCTTTATAAATTATCCAGTAGTCTCAGGTATTCTGTTATAGCAACAGAAAATAGACTAAGATAGTATGCAAATAGGCTGGCCCTTTGTTTTTGTAAAAAAGTTTTATTGGCACAAAGCCATGTCCACTTGTCCATGAATTGTCTATGAATAATTTGTGCTACAAAGGCAGAACTGAATAGTTGTGACAGAGATTCTTCTATAATCAGCAAAGCCTAAATTAAAATTTGGCCTTTTAAGAAAAAGTTTGCAGACTCCTGCTTTAAAATATTTTCTATAGCAAGAAGTACCACTACTGAAAAGAGAAATGAAAAGTAAACAAATAAAATATTTTCTGTTTATTAAATGAAGGCTTTTGTTCTTTATTTGAAAATTCAGGTGAGTTGGATCTGGTTTTATGTTTCCATCCTGTTGCATTTTATATTTGGAGGATCCCTCCAAGTTTCTTATTGGAAGGCAGTTGTACTAAAAAAAAAAAAAAAAAAAAAAAAAGACAAGCTTACCCTCACTCTGTATCAGCGCAAGGCAGATGGTACCAAAAGGTTGTTTGTGTGTTTAGGTGTGTTCCCCATCTACCACCTCAACTGAGCTTCTTTTAGTCTTTGGACTTAAAAAAAAAAAAAGATTGTCCCATTGTAGAGCTTTTTTCACAAATCTCATAACTCACTTTTCCCTTAAGTCTGCAAACAATTTTTGAAAATGTTAAATGCCGGAGAAAGAACTCTGTTTTAATTTAATATGGCACCTAGAATACTGGCACGTGTAAAGACATTCCAATTTAGTTTGATTTGGTGGGTGGTCTAGCTGAAAATACACTTACAGGTTGGTTTCATCAATATGAAATTAATATGGACTAAAATAGTCATAGCATTTAAGGCTGAAAAACGTTTTAGAGATCATCTATTTTAACTTGTGCTTCTTAACAGATGAGGAAACTGAGGCCAATTTCCCCAAGAGGTTAGTAGTTCATGGCAGAGACCAGGAGCCCAGGAGTCTTTGTGTTCACAGACCAATCTTTTTCAAAACCATATATAGGTGACAATTAGCCACACAAATAATAACATTTGGACTATGTCAAAATTAATTGTATTCTTTTCTATAAAAAGAGGGGCTGCTAAATAAAGCTATGGTGTGTGACTAGTGATCTTTTCTGTAGGTCTGTTTCTGCCGTAGTTAATAACCAATCCTTTCCCATTGGTGGCTGTGCCTCTTTGTTCCACAGGTAGTATAACATCTTTTACTTGAAACAAAACAAAACAACAATAACAAACTTCCCCCCTCCCCCATGCCCTCCATCAAAGGCCAGATTTTTTTTTGTTTTTGTCTGTACTCTTTCCCTTCTAATTCATCTTGTGTGGTTGTCAACTTCTTTTTCTTTCCATAACTTTTATTATTTTTTCTCATAAAAGTAACACATGTATGTTGTAGAAAATTTTAAAACCCAAGAAAGTATAAATGAAATAAATCATTCATAATCCAACCACCCAGAGAATGTGTAGCTGTGTGTATATTTTCATAATTGTCTTAATGCTGTATAATTTTATATTCTGCTTTCTTAACTTTATATCATGGAGATTTTTTTCCCATGCTGCTGGAAATTTTTTAAGAGTGTTGTTTGAAAAGTTCCCTCATTCTGTCTTGTGATAAACTATATATTTTTTTATTTGTCTACTTTTGGACATTTAATTTTTTTCTGAAAAAAACTTTTTTTTTGCTATTAAAATACTTCTCTGTAATATTAATGACCTTACATGTAAGTCTAATCCTTATCTGATTATATTCTTGAGGAAGGGTTCTAGAAGGGTATGAACTTTTCTTTAAAAGACTCCTTATCTGTATTGCCAAACTGCTCTCCTGAAAGGCTGAAACAATTAGTAATCCTTCCAGGAGTGTGTGAGTGCTTGTCTGGGGCACCCTTGAAGGGTTGTAAAATTTAAGCCTTTTAAAACATTCCTTTCAGTAAGTCATTCTCCTGCTAGGAAACTTCCCATGGCTGCAAGACCAGATTGAAGCTTCTTAGCATACTCTCTTCCATTTCTTCACTTCCAGTTGATTTCACAACCACTGCAATCTGGCAGGTCTAACATTATATTGATGCCTAATACCAGGAGTGACAAATTGATACCCTTGCCCTGGAGAGACTTTGTACAGTGTTCTGCTTTGTTTTTTTGATTAGATTATTGCCTTTAGATGGGTCAGACACTTCTAAAGTGATCTCTAGCTAGACAGTCCCTTTTGTTTGACACATACTGACCGGCCCTGGGAGGAAACTGCCTTAGGTAAACCCGTGCCACCTACGCTCTGTAATCTCTTTTCCTCGCACACTCCATGGCTGTCACTGCCAGGGCATCTTGGCTTCTACTGCTTTTTCCTGATAGAAAACAGTAGATATTTTATTGTGGTAAAATACACAAACATAAACATTTATCTTTTTAATGATTTCTAACTGTGCAATTCAGTGGCATTAAGTACCTTCACAGCGTGGTGCAATCATCATCACTGTCACTACTGTTTCCAGAATTTTTTATCATTTCAAACAGAAACTCTGCACCCATTAAACAATTACCCCCCATTCTCCCCTCCCTCCACCCCTAGTCTCCACTATTCTGCTTGCTGTCTCTGAATTTGACTACTCTAGATACCTCATATAAAGGGCATCATGGAATATTTGTCCTTGTGTGTCTGGCTTCTTTCACTCAGCATCATGTTTTCAAGGTTCTCTATTATCCATCTTGTAGTATGCATCAGTACTTCATTCCTTTTTAAGGCCAAGGAATATCTCATTGTATGTATATATCACACTTTGTGTATCAGGTTATCTGTCAATGGACAGATATATATTCCTCTGATTATTCCTCTGAGATGATTTTGAGGCCCACGGTGCCAGCTCACTCAAATTTCCCATTCTGAGAACTCTTTTTTTGTTGGTCTACCTCAATGTCATATAACAAGTGACAAAAATATAAGGGGCTGGGAGCAGGAAGGAGCAAAGGGAGATTCACAGGCTATATGAATGTGATAATAATAAATTTTTACTTTTTTTTGTAAAAAAAGAATGATTTAAAAAAACTCTTCGTAAACAATATAATCATGACATAGCATTCACATTTTTGGTAGCAGATTTCAGGTGTTTTCAATACTTTTCAACTGATACAAATAGCTTTTCTCATTGGGAGAGTTGGTGATGGGAGATGCACAGAGACCCTCAATGCTTTACTTATGCTGACTTGTGACATCTATTATTATTATTATTGTTATTATTATTTTTTGAGATGGAGTCTTGCTCTGTCACCCAAGCTGGAGTGCAGTGGTGCAATCTCGGCTCACCGCAACCTCTGGATCCTGGGTTCAAGCAATTCTCCTGCCTCAGTCTCCTGAGTAGCTGGGACTACAGGCATCTGGCACCAAGCCCAGCTAATTTTTTTTGTATTTTTAGTAGAGATGGGGTTTTGCCATGTTGGTCAGGCTGGTCTCGAACTCCTGACTTCAGGTGATCTGCCCACCTCGGCCTCCCAAAGTGCTGGGATTACAGGCATGAGCCACCACACCCGGCCATGACATCTATTATTTTGTTTGATGATTTAACTTCTGAATTTTGGGGGGTTGTATATTTCATAACTTTGGCACTATATTTTAAGTTTCTCCAGGGAGGAGACCATTCTGTGGTTTGATACGTCCTACATTAAAATCAGATAAAGAACATACATTTCTTAAAGGACCTGATACCTATTTGGAACTCCTTAAAATCTTTCTTTTTACTTTCTGTTTCTTCCAGCATTACCCAACACGATATCATGCAGATAGCAGTCATCCCATAGTTTACTACTTAATAAATTGGTTAGTCTATTGATTCCAGCTTTCCAAAGGGCCTATTCTTTTAAAATATTTGACACTAGAATATTTGAAATATTTATCTTCCCTATAACCACTGATATTCTAATTATGATATATTCGGTCCTGATCTTGAGCTATCACACAAAGTTATCAATTTCTAACAACCCTGCATAATGAAAAGATTTCAGGGGCGGAAAATGAAATTTTTTCTTGCCAAATTATATCTTTCTCTGTGGGCCTGTAGTAATTTGCATTGCTGGTTTACATAGTACAATATTTTAGTATGTGCTTATTATACTATCTTAACTCCCTGAGATTTACCAAGAACAAATGTGATTTTAATATTATATTGTATTTCATTTCACAGGTTTGTTTCATAACCTCAGTAGTTATTTCTAGTTGTGATTCTGTTTCCTTTCTAAATGTGTTAATAAAATGCTTGCACTAAGATTGGCTTGACTCCAGAATCTGATATGGTCATGCTTCAAGTAAGTGATAAAACTCATGACAATGTAGCACTTGGAGATGTTTGAATGCATCCTAACTATACAAGTGTGGAAATTCTTAGGTCCTTGCAGAGTTAAATTAAGGTCAGACCTGGTTTCCGACACGAAGTTCAGATGTATTGGCAGATCCCCATGCTTGCATTTATTATACTGTAATTTGGGGCTTAAAGAGTTATATCCAGTCCATCCCCAACATCTGGATAGTGTTTATAACGATCACATTTGATCCTAATGTAATTTTGTTGGGGAATTCACTAGAATTCCTCTGTTGGCTACATTACAACTGAACATGAGATCTGCTAAAATATTACTAAAAAACTAGTGAATATCCATAGAGAATACAAAAATAGTTAGATTTCATCTCCCCTCCCCTTCCCTTCCCCAGCCAATAGCCACTAGCCCATCATACTCACCTATCTAGTCTTCCTTGTTTCCACTGGTAAAATGGGGGTGAAGTTTTAATAGCAGCTAACATTTGTCAAGGGTTTTGAATCCTGAAAAGCAGAGCAGGCACAAAAATCTTTCAAGGATGATTACTGTACGTGTGCAACCGCAATGGCAGTGTCATAGACTCAACTGATGTAGATGACACAGGCTTGATGGCAATTTTTCCTTTCATTTCCATTTTGATTTAGATGCTATTGCATAGAGTTAGGAAGACATTATTTGGGAAAGTAGAGCCAAAGGATTGGTTTTAACCACCCTTCCCCCATCAATGGAAGCCCCAAATGAATCAAACTGAACCTTTTAAGGTTGTAAAGGGAGCCTTTAATTATGTGAGATTGACAAGGGGGACATTTGGGAAGTTTGGCAATGCAGTTTCAGGGCCTCCCAGCCCTGCCAGCAGGAAGATTATTAACATATTTCATGTAATTTGTGCATTGCTATGTACCCTCCTCATGAAATAATTTTAACATTCAAAAAGAGACAGCTGGGAAGAGGAAAAGACAGATAGGGAAGGACAGAGACTGTAAGAGTCTTTAGAGAGGGAAAATTATTTCATTAAATCTAAAGAGCATATGCTTTTCTGATGTATACCATATGCAAGTCTATGCAAATTATTTAATAGCACTGTACTCAGAGTAATTTCCATTTCCTCCCTAGCTTGTGACGGGACTATTCCTTTTAATCAGATTAGATGACATTCTCCGCAAACTTTTGGGGGTTTTAACTTAATTTGCCATGCTAAGTAGTTAGGGTAATTTGAAATAAAGCAATCAGTGGGCAGAAAAGAATGAAGCCAAACCTCATTTCTGTCTTTCAGATGAGGGGCTGGCCGGCTGTGTGAGCCCCACAGGACTTCTTTCTCCTCTTCTCTCCTGCTCCTCAGCACCTGAGACCTCAGCAGAGTTTCCAATGGCCAGTTGTGTTGTTTTGATGGCACCTAATCAGGTCTGTTTCCAATCCATGGGGCTCGCGTGCAATGCTGCATTCCATTAGGCCTCCACTGTCACAATTTATGGTGCTGCCTCAAGTAATGATGGAGAAATGAATTCACACTCCTTAAAAACTTTTTCACCTGGGGAGGTCATGGACACCTAAAGGGGTCTTTGAAATGGTCTGAAGGGGACCTGCAGATATTCCATTCTAGAGGTTCTGGGGAAAGGGAGCAATAGTCATCTAGTACTATGGATGGGCAAGAGATACCAAGGAAAGTCCTGGCAGGAAAGAATTCACATGGGACGCACGCCTGAAGGGACAGCAACCGATCAAGGGCGGCTGTGCTGCAGTAGTGCCAGCCCTTGGCAAAACTGTGAAGCTTGTTTTGGGGCATTGCTCACAGTTCTGCAGGCGGTGTGTTTGCTGCGCGATCCCAGGGGGTCCATTGTCTTGTGGTCATAGGGCAATCTGTGTGTTAATACCAAATTTTTCCAGCAGATGGCAGTAAAGGGTCTTGAGGAAGGAGTGACTTCTAAAATCTCATCAGGTTACAGTTTGGACTAGACTAGAAGGCCATTGGCCTTCCCTTTCAAGGTTCTCTGTTTTACGGATGGCAGTGTTTGAGGAAAGGGAAGATTTTAATTGCTTAAACGAATTCCCTGCAAAGTGTTAGCAGATGAGGTTTAAATATCATCTATATTAAGGCTGTTAGGGATTTACTAGCCACCAAGATATAAAAGAGAGAACTTTAATGGTGAAATTTCATGTACTGAGACAAAGAGAAAAATTTGCTTTTTCCTTTCTTTCCTTTTTTTCTTCACACCCACCTTCTTTCCAAGACAATGCCTCAGCCGGGATCTTGGTTTTGAGGCACCGAGGTCGGCTCCCAGGATCTGTTCCTGTAGCACATGGAGGCACTTCTTATCAAAGATTTTTGAATGTAAACAGGCTGCAATCAATTAACTCTTTAAAAATTACTAAGGACAGGCCAGGCGCCCAGCACTTTGGGAGGCCAGGGTGGGCGAATCACCTGAGGCCAGGAGTTCGAGGCCAGCCTGACCAATATGATGAAACCCGTCTTTACTAAAAATACAAAAAAAATTAGCCAGGCATGGTGGCATGCGCCTGTAATCCCAGCTACTGTCTCGGAGGCTGAGACAGGAGAATCGCTTGAATCTGGGAGGCGGAGGTTGCAGTGAGCCGAGATGGCGCCATTGCACTCAAGTCTGGGCAACAAGAGTGAAACTCCGTCTCAAAAAAAAAAAAAAAAAAATTACTAAGGACATCATATAACCAATCCAGGATCCTTCCTACATGCAGGGAGGAAACAGGAATAAAGTTTTCAGAGTGCCTACTGGGTCTTTCCTTTCATTATTTTTCTTAATCCTGTATGCCATCCTTTTAGGTGGTTATCATTTTCCTCATTTTACACAGAAGTAAATGGGTAGTCAGAAAAGGTAAGGCACCTCCAGGAAGTCTCCCAGTTAACATGTGGATTCAAATCTTTTATTTATTTATTTTTATTTTATTTTATTTTATTTTTAATAGAAATAGAGATGGATGTCTCACTATGTTGCCCAGGCTGGTCTCAAACTCCTGAGCTCAAGCAATCCTCCCCTCTTACCTCCCAAAGTGCTGGGATTACAGGCATGAACCACGGAGCCCTTCCTGGATCCAAATTTTCACCTGTCTGATCCCAAAGCCCAGCCTCATGTCAGTAGAGTGCTCTACCACATAACTACTAAAGATGGGACTAAAGGTGGCTTCTTTTTTATTATTTTGAGTTTTTTTTTGTTGTTGAATAGGCAAAATATATACATGTACGACAAATTCAAATACACAGTCGCAAATATATTTCTCTGGTTTCATGCCTTGTCTGGGGCCACCCTCCCACAGGCAACCACAGTTATAGTTTCCATGTAGTCTTTCAGAAACGTTTTGGGCTTTTATAATATAAGCATATACATATATATCCTTTTTTCCTTACATAAATGGTAGCTCACGAAACACACTGTTGTGTCTGTCTTTTTTCACTTAGCAACATATCTTGGAGGTGGGCTAAATAATTCTTTTTAAGTGCTTCAGAGTTGGAAATACTTTCCATCGTATGTATGTACCATAATTTTATTTAACTGAAATTGATCTATTTAACTGATATATTTATTTAAATGAGATTGATGAACCTTACAAACATTACATTGTTAAATGACCATATTCCACTCAGTGTAGCCAGCCTTCAAAACCTTGCTGATGAATGAATGCCTCAAAATTGCAATAAGCATATGGCTTCCCTAAGTGACTTAATATTGGGTATGCTTTTGAAAAGTTTATTTTGTGCTTTAAAATGTATTCTCATTTCTAACATATGCATTTGCATGCACATACACATACATTCTCACCACTTGAACCAGAATTAAAGGTTACCAGTGAAAGAGACCAGGGTCTCAAGATGTTCAAGAAAAGTGAGCAGAGCTTATTGGATCTTTATCCCTCTTTTATAGTAGTGAGACAGTAAAACAGAGTCTATGGTCTGTCTAAACCTCAACTCAGCTGCTTTGGAGTAGGATGATTTGGATCAGTAAGAATAAAGTAGGAGTAGATGCCTTCCTGGAGAGACAGAGAAGGAAATCACAAAAGAAGCAATTCTATAATCTCTATAGAAAAAGAAGGAAATTCCTTTTTAATCCGGTAAACTTTAAGCTCTTTAGATAGAAAGAGTCTTCTCATGGCTAATGTGAATGCCAGTCTGCTTTCTGTGTTGACATCTTATGAATTGTAACTCTAAAAGTGCTCAGGGATGAGGTTCTCTAAAAAATTTAAAAAAAAATTAGCCAGGTGTGGTTGTGCACACCTTCACTACCAGCTACTCAAGAGGCTGAGATTGGAGGATTGCTTGAATCAAGAAGTTCGAGGCTGCAGGGAGCTATGATCATGTCACTGCACTCCAGCCTGGGAGACAGAGAGAGACTCTCTCTAAAATTTTCTTTTTTTAAAAAAAGCACTCAGGGGTTCCTTAAAAGATGGAATTTATATCCCATTAACTTTGTATGCTCCCCAGAAGCATAGGAAGCTTCTCTGTGTGTGTGTGTGTGTGAGTGTGCGCACGCACGCGTGCGTCTGTGTGTGTGTGTGAGAGAGAGAGACAGCGAGAGAAAGAGAGAGACAGAGAGAGAAAGAGAGAGACAGAGACAGAGACAGACAGAGAGAGCACACAGCACTTATTCTCCCAATATCCACCTTATTTAAGGACAGGCCCTGTCTAGGAATTTCCAAGATGTCAGTGGGATATCCATGATGATGAGACTTTCCAATATTCCACATAGTTACGTAAATTTCTTCTTTTGTTGTATACTCTCTATTCAAATGGCAAATCTATTTGCCCTGTTTCCCAGAGCTGACTTAATCTATTGCAAGCAGCAATTTGATTTGGAAGTCTAGGATCAAGGTTGGTATCCTCCAGCAACAACTCTTCCTACTGCTCCTCCCCACGCCGTGGGGTTATTCACACCACATGCACTCCATCTCTGTACTCGTCCCTTGCCCTCTTAAGGCTGTGATACAAACCTCTGGATGGGTGGAGGCCTCTTGACTTGTCTGGTTGCAAAGGATCTCAGAAATAATGACACTAAAGCAGAGGGGGCAGACAATGACCTCCACTTAACTTGAAGCAGAAGCTGCCAGAATGGAGGAGATACAGGTGAAGCAGTGAACAAATGGCATGAACTGGATGATACAGAATCATGAAATTTTAGATTTGGAAGAAACCTTAGAGGTCATCTAATCTAGTGGTTCTAAAGCATGACCATGGGCGTGGACTGAGAAATATTCACAAACACACCCACGCATGCATCAGCAGGAACAAATTTTTGCCACATCATGCAGGTGCAAGAAATGTTACATCTATTTAAATCAAATGAAGTCAGGTCTGATCAAGGTAGGGAGACTCCTTTTCTTTGGGTGGTATAAGTGTTTCTGGGGACTTGTGTAACTGGGGACACAGCTAACTGAAATGATGTTGCATGAGGAGCTCAGTGGCTTATAATAATAAGCCAGCAAGTTCATTATTGTTATAACCATCAGCTCAAACTCAGTGGCTTATAAAAATAAGCATTGCTTTCTTATGCTCACAGGTCTGCTGGTTAGATGAGGGCAGATAGGTTTAAACTATACATTGGGTTCAGGTGTGCCCCATGAGTCTTTCATTCTCCCTCAATCAGCAGCTATACAGGACATGTCCTTTTCAAGGAAAATGCCAGGAATGCACGAGATAAAATAAACGAGGCAAGACCACTTCAAGCCTCTGTTTCATTCACACCTGCCAATGCAAGTCACATACCCAAGCCCAGTGCGGGGGTGGGAAAGTACCTTCACCCACAGTGGGAGGGCGCTGTGAAGGTGCATGGCAAGTGGCATGGATGTATAGCCTTCTTACAGATTAATAAATCTCTTAGTCCATTTGTGCTGCTATAACAAAATACCTGGATGATTTATAGAGACTGGGTGATTTATACATCCTAGAAATTTATTTCTCACACTTCTGGAGGCTGGGAAGCCAAAATCAAGGCACTGGCATCTGGTATCTGGTGAGGGCTGCATTATCTAGAGGGGAAGAGTGCTGTGTCCTCACATGGCAGGATGTGGAAGTGCAAGAAGGAATGAACTCCCTCTGTCAAGCCTCTTTATAAGGGCACCTAATCCCACTGGAAGGGACACATTCAAACTATGCCAGTGGAGAGTTGGACTTATAATGCCACTCTTCATCTGGATTCCAAGACACTTCACTCATGGTTTTCCGCCTGCCTCACTGGAGCTTCCCTCTCAATTTCCTTTGTGGCTCCTTCTTCTCTCCACAAGCACTCACCATTGGAGAGTGCCAGGGCTCATTCCTTTGCATTCCTTTCCATTGACTACTCTTATAGCTGTAAATAATGAGGACACCCATGGTTCCATCTCTGACCAGCTCTCCTGAGCTCCAGATGCACAATCCCGTTGAATGTCTAACAGATGTCTCAAACTCAAGTGTGTCCCTTCCAAAATTGCTCTACCTACAGCCTTCTCTCAAAGTGGAAAATTCATCTTCCAATCATTTAGGCCAACATCCTTGGAGTCATCATTGAATCTTCTCTTTCTCTCACATCTTTATTCAATTTCTTGACAAATGTGATTGGTTTTACTTTCAGAATTGAATCAGCATCTTACCACTTCTTAGCATCCTCACCAATTACCATCTTTGTCTATGCCATGGTCATCTCTCATCTGGACCACTAAGATAGCCTCCAAATAGGTCTCCTTGTTCTTACTTTGCCGACCTATAGTCTACTCAGAGCGATCCTTTTGGAATGAAATTCATATTGTTATTCTTCTGCTCAAAACCTCATTCCACCTAAACTAAAAGCCCAAATCCTTACAATGCCCTATCATTTTTCTACACTTTATTTCTCTGACAATCATCTCCTGCTGTTCTCTTCTTCACTTACTCTTCTCCAGCCATTCCGGACTCCTTGCTGTTTCTTAAACACATCAGCCATACTCTTGCTTTAGTGACATAGCTTTCTCTTTCTCAAGCACTTGTCTTCTAGGTATCTGCTGCTCTCAGATATTTGCCCCAGATATCTCTCTCTCACCTGCTAATAGTCTTTGCTGAAATGTTGCCTTCCTAATGGGACCAACTCTGGCCAATATATTTAATATTGCAACCTGACACGCCTCCCCAATCCTGATCTAGTACTCCTGATTCTCCTTAACCTATTCTGCCTTCTCTCTTTTCATAACACTTATCACCTTTAAGCAACATATAACTTACTACTTTATTATGTTTATTGTTTATAGCAAGACAGTTTGTTTGAAAGGCAGAGGTAAGGCATATCTTTTTTGTAGTCATGCAAAGATTCCATATTTGTTAGCACTGGCCTTCACTTGGTGCAAATGCACAATAACTTATAGAGTCTACTTCTTTTTCTCATTCACCCATGATAATAAAAGTAGAACTATTTGGTTTTTAGGCAATTGTAAATGTGGGCTCTGAAAATTTCAAAAACATTGCACATATGGACACTGAAATCACTCAATTAAATCTGATCATGCTAATAAGAGAATATTAATTTTATTATAGTTTAAATGAAAACACACAAACATAACTCCAGAGAGCTCTCTGGACCTCCAAGAATACATCTATGGACCCTGATTTTGGAAAACACTGACCTATGAAATAATTCATAAGCAGATTAAAAGGTCACCCAAAATAAAGCCCTGAGTGTGAAGTTTCTGGAATGTTTCTAACACTGACACTTGTTCACTTTGTGAAACAAAACATGTCATGCTATTCCTCCTGACACCCACAGATCAAGTTCAGAGTATTAGATAAGCAGGTTGAAAAGAAAAAAGGAAACTAGTATTTATTAATCATCTAATAAATGCTAAATGTTTTTGTATATACTGTCTCATTTTTATCATTTCAACAAAACTACTCAATTATTTTCCTATTTTCACAAAACAAAACAAACTCAAAGAAGTCCAATGACTTCCAAAGATCACAAAGAAAGTGGTTGATTTACAAAAAAAGAAAAAGAAAAAGAAAAATTTTTTTAAATTTTACAAGTTATAAACTTAACAAGAAGTTGCGAGAATGGCACAAAGCACTCTCTCTATATACAGGTATATATATATATTTTTTCTATATATATATTATATATATATATATATATTTTTTTTTTTGCTCAGAGAACTCATTCAAACTTTTCCAGCAAATAATCCAATCTAGGGACACAAGTTACACTCAATTATGTCTCCACACCCTTTATACTGAAACAGATCCTCAATCTATTCATGACTTTGACATTTTTGAAGATTATACATCTGTCATTTTGTAGAACGTCTCTTGATTTGTGCTTTTCTAATGTTTTCTCATGATGAGACCCTGGTATACATTTTTTGACAAGATATCATGAATGCTGTGTTCTTTTCAATGCATCTTACTGACAGGCATGTGATTTTTTTTCCCTCTTACTGATGGTGTTAACCTTCACCTCTTAATTAAGACTGGGGTATCTTTCCGGCCTCTCTATTGTAAAGTTACTTTTCTCCTTGTTATTAATAAATATTGGGAGGGTGGTTCCAAGACGGCCAAATAGGAACAGCTCCAGGCTACAGCTCCCACAGTGAATGACGCAGAAGATGGGTGATTTCTGCATTTCCAACTGAGGTACCAGGTTCATCTCATGGGGCTTGTCAGACAGTGGGTGCAGGACAGTGGGTGCAGTGCACCAAGTGTGAGCTGAAGCAGGGCGAGGCATCGCCTCACCCGGGAAGCACAAGGGGTCAGGGAATTCCCTTTCCTAGCCAAGCGAAGCTATGACAGATGGCACCTGGAAAATCAGGTCACTCCCACCCTAATACTGTGCTTTTCCAATGGTCTTAGCAAATGGCACACCAGGAGATTATATCCCACGCCTAGCTCAGACGGTCCCATGCCCATGGAGCCTTGCTCATTGCTAGCACAGCAGTCTGAGATCTAACTGCTAGGTGGCAGTGAGGCTGGGGGAGCGGCGCCCACAATTGCTGAGGCTTGAGTAGGTAAACAAAGCAGCCGGGAAGCTTGAACTGGGTAGAGCCCACCGCAGCTCAAGGAGGCCTGCCTGCCTCTGTAGACTCCACCTCTGGGGCCAGGGCATAGCCGAACAAAAGGCAGCAGAAACCTCTGCAGACTTAAATGTCCTTGTCTGACAGCTTTGAAGAGAATAGTGGTTCTCCCAGCATGGAGTTTGAGATCTGAGAAAGGACAGACTGCCTCCTCAAGGGGGTCCCTGATGCCCCAGTAGCCTAACTGGGAGGCACCCCCTAGTAGGGGCAGACTGACACCCCACACGGCCGGGTACCCCTCTGAGATGAAACTTCCAGAGGAAAGATCAGGCAGCAACATTTGCTATTCAGCAATATTCGCTGTTCTGCACCCTCTGCTGCTGATACCCAGGCAAACAGCGTCTGGAGTGGACCTCCAGCAAACTCCAACATACCTGCAGCTGAGGGTCCTGACTGTTAGAAGGAAAACTAACAAACAGAAAGACATCCACACCAAAATCCCATCTGTATGTCACCATCATCAAAGACCAAAGGTAGATAAAACCACAAAGATGGGGAAAAAACAGAGCAGAAAAGCTGAAAATTCTAAAAATCAGAGTGCCTCTCCCCCTCCAAAGGAATGCAGCTCCTCACCAGCAACAGAACAAAGCTGGACGGAGAATAACTTTGACAAGTTGAGAGAAGAAGGCTTCAGATGATCAAACTACTCCGAACTAAAGGAGGAAGTTCGAACCCATCACAATGAAGCTAAAAACCTTGAAAAAGGATTAGATGAATGGCTAACTAGAATAACCAGCATAGAGAAGTCCTTAAATGACCTGATGGAGCTGAAAATCATGGCACAAGAACTACGTGTTGAATTCACAAGCTTCAGTAGCCAATTTGATCAACTGGAAGAAAGGATATCAGTGATTGAAGATCAAATGAATGAAATGAAGCGAGAAGGGAAGTTTAGAGAAAAAGAGTAAAAAGAAACAAACAAAGCCTCCAAGAAACATGGGACTATGTGAAAAGACCAAATCTACGTCTGATTGGTGTACCTGAAAGTGATGCGGAGAATGGAACCAAGTTGGAAAACACTCTGCAGGATATTATCCAGGAGAACTTCCCCAACCTAGCAAGGCAGGCCAACATTCAAATTCAGGAAATACAGAGAACGCCACAAAGATACTCCTCAAGAAGAGCAACTCCAAGACACATAATTGTCAGATTCACCAAAGTTGAAATGAAGGAAAAAATGTTAAGGGCAGCCAGAGAGAAAGGTCAGGTTACCCACAAAGAGAAGCCCATCAGACTAACAGCGGATCTCTCGGCAGAAACTCTATAAGCCAGAAGAGAGTGGGGGCCAATATTCAACATTCTTAAAGAAAAGAATTTTCAACCCAGAATTTCATATCCAGCCAAACTAAGCTTCATAAGTGAAGGAGAAATAAAATCCTTTACAGACAAGCAAATGCTGAGAGATTTTGTCACCACCAGGCCTGCCCTACATGAGCTCCTGAAGGAAGCACTAAACATGGAAAGGAGCAACCGGTACTAGCCACTGCAAAAACACGCCAAATTGTAAAGACCATCGAGGCTAAGAAGAAACTGCATCAACTAACGAGCAAAATAACCAGCTAACATCATAATGACAGGATCAAATTCACACATAACAATATTAACCTTAAATGTAAATGGACTAAATGCTCCAATTAAAAGACACAGATTGGCAAATTGGATAAAGAGTCAAGACCCATCAGTGTGATGTATTCAGGAGACCATCTCACGTGCAGAGACACACATAGGCTCAAAATAAAGGGATGGAGGAAGATCTACCAAGCAAATGGAAAACAAAAAAGACAGGGCTTGCAATCCTAGTCTCTGAAAAAACAGACTTTAAACCACCAAAGATCAAAAGAGACAAAGAAGGCCATTACATAATGGTAAAGGGATCAATTCAACAAGAAGAGCTAACTGTCCTAAATATATATGCACCCAATACAGGAGCACCCAGATTCATAAAGCAAGTCCTGAGTGACCTACAAAGAGACCTAGACGCCCACACAATAATAATGGGAGACTTTAACACCCTACTGTCAACATTAGACAGATCAACGAGACACAAAGTTAAAAAAGATATCCAGGAATTGAATACAGCTCTGCACCAAGTGGACCTAATAGACATCTACAGAACTCTCCACCCCAAATCAACAGAATATACATTCTTCTCAGCACCACACTGCACCTATTCCAAAATTGACCACATAGTTGGAAGTAAAGCACTCCTCAGCAAATGTAAAAGAACAGAAATCATAACAAACTGTCTCTCAGACCACAGTGCAATCAAACTAGAACTCAGGATTAAGAAACTCACTCAAAACCACACAACTACATGGAAACTGAACAACCTGCTCCTGAATGACTACTGGGTACATAACGAAATGAAGGCAGAAATAAAGATGTTCTTTGAAACCAATGAGAACAAAGATACAACATACCAGAATCTCTGGGACACATTTAAAGCAGTGTGTAGAGGGAAATTTATAGCACTAAATGCCCACAAGAGAAGGCAGGAAAGATCTAAAATTGATACCCTAACATCACAATTAAAAGAACTAGAGAAGCAAGAGCAAACACATTCAAAAGCTAGCAGAAGGCAAGAAATAACTAAGATCAGAGCAGAACTGAAGGAGATAGAGACACAAAAAACCCTTCAAAAAATCACTGAATCCAGGAGCTGGTTTTTTGAAAAGATCAACACAGGCCGGGCGCAGTGGCTCACGCCTGTAATCCCAGCACTTTGGGAGGCTGAGGCGGGCGGATCACAAGGTCAGGAGATCGAGACCATCCTGGCTAAAACAGTGAAACCCTGTCTCTACTAAAACTACAAAAAATTAGCTGGGCATGGTGGTGGGCACCTGTGGTCCCAGCTACTCAGGAGGCAGAGGCAGGAGAATGGCATGAACCTGGGAGGCAGAGCTTGTGGTGAGCCAAGATCGTGCGACTGTACTCCAGCCTGGGCGACAGAGCAACACTCCATCTCAAAAAAAAAAAAAAAAAAAGAAAAGATCAACACAATTGATAGACCACTAGCAAGACTAATAAAGAAGAAAAGAGAGAAGAATCAAATAGATGCAATAAAAAATGATACACGGGATATCACCACCGATCCCACAGAAATACAAACTACCATCAGAGATACTATAAACACCTCTATGCAAATAAACTAGAAAATCTAGAAGAAATGGTTAAATTCCTCGACACATACACCCTCCCAAGACTAAACCAGGAAGAAGTTGAATCTCTGAATAGACCATTAACAGGCTCTGAAATTGAGGCAATAATTAATAGCTTACCAACCAAAAAAAGTCCAGGACCACGGGGATTCACAGTCGAATTCTACCAGAGGTACAAGGAGGAGCTGGTACCATTCTTTCCGAAACTATTCAAATCAGTAGAAAAAGAGGGAATCCTCCCTAACTCATTTTATGAGGCCAGCATCATCCTGATACCAAAGCCTGGGAGAGACACAACAAAAAAAGAGAATTTTAGACCAATATCCCTGATGAACATTGATGCCAAAATCCGCAATAAAATACTGGCAAACCGAATCCAGCAGCACATCAAAAAGCTTATCCACCATTATCAAGTAGGCTTCATCCCTGGGATGCAAGGCTGGTTCAACATATGCAAATCAATAAACGTAATCCAGCATATAAACAGAACCAAAGACAAAAACCACATGATTATCTCAATAGATGCAGAAAAGGCCTTCGACAAAATTCAACAGCCCTTCATGCTAAAAACTCTCAATAGATTAGGTATTGATGGGATGTATCTCAAAATAGTAAGAGCTATTTATGACAAACCCACAGCCAATATCACACTGAATGGGCAAAAACTGGAAGCATTCCCTTTAAAAACTGGCACAAGACAGGGACGCCCTCTCTCACCACTCCTATTCAACATAGTGTTGGAAGTTCTGGCCAGGGCAATCAAGCAGGAGAAAGAAATAAAGGGTATTCAATTAGGAAAAGAGGAAGTCAAATTGTCCCTGTTTGCAGATGACATGATTGTATATCTAGAAAACCCCATCGTCTCAGCCCAAAATCTCCTTAAGCTGATAAGCAATTTCAGCAAAGTCTCAGGATACAAAATCAATGTGCAAAAATCACAAGCATTCTTATACACCAATAACAGACAATCAGAGAGCCAAATCAAAAGAACTCCCATTCACAATTGCTTCAAAGAGAAATACCTAGGAATCCAACTTACAAGGGATATGAAGGACCTCTTCAAGGAGAGCTACAAACCACTGCTCAATGAAATAAAAGAGGACACAAACAAATGGAAGAACATTCCATGCTCATGGATAGGAAGAATCAATATTGTGAAAATGGCCATACTGCCCAAGGTAATTTATAGATTCAATGCCATCCCCATCAAGCTATCAATGACTTTCTTCCCAGAATTGGAAAAAACTACTTTAAAGTTCATATGAAGCCAAAAAAGAGCCTGCATTGCCAAGAGAATCCTCAGCCAAAAGAACAAAGCTGGAGGCATCACGCTACCTGACTTCAAACTATACTACAAGGCTACAGTAACCAAAACATCATGGTACTGGTATCAAAACAGAGATATAGACCAATGGAACAGAGTCCTCAGAAATAATACCACACATCTACAACCATCTGATCTTTAACAAACCTGACAAAAACAAGCAATTGGGAAAGGATTCCCTATTTAATAAATGGTGCTGGGAAAACTGGCTAGCCATATACAGAAAGCTGAAACTGGATCCCTTCCTGACACCTTATACAAAAATTAATTCAAGATGGATTAAAGACTTAAATGTTGTACCTAAAACCATAAAAACTCTAGAAGAAAACCTAGGCAATACCATTCAGGACATAGGCATGGGCAAGGACTTTGTGTCTAAAACACCAAAAGCAAAGGCAACAAAAGCCAAAATTGACAAATGGGATCTAATTAAACTAAAGAGCTTCTGCACAGCAAAAGAAACTACCATCAGAGTGAACAGACAACCTACAGAATGAGAGAACATTTTTACAATCTACTCATCTGACAAAGGGCTAATATCCAGAATCTACAATGAACACAAACAAATTTACAAGAAAAAAACAAACAACCCCATCAAAAAGTGGGCAAAGGACATGAACAGACTCTTCTCGAAAGAAGATATTTATGCAGCCAACAGACACATGAAAAAATGTTCATCATCACTGGCCATCAGAGAAATGCAAATCAAAACCACAACAAGATACCATCTCACACCAGTTAGAATGGCAATCATTAAAAAGTCAGGAAACAACAGGTGCTGGAGAGGATGTGGAGAAATAGGAACACTTTTACACTGTTGGTGGGACTATAAACTAGTTCAACCATTGTGGAAGACAATGTGGCGATTCCTCAAGGATCTAGAACTGGAAATACCATTTGACCCAGCCATCCCATTATTGGGCATATACCCAAAGGATTATAAATCATGCTGCTATAAAGACACATGCACACGTATGTTTATTGCAGCACTATTCACAATAGCAAAGACTTGGAACCAACCCAAATGTCTATCAATGATAGACTGGATTAAGAAAATGTGGCACATAGACACGATGGAATACTATGCAGCCATAAAAAATGATGAGTTCATGTCCTTTGTAGGGACATGGATGAAGCTGGAAACCATCATTCTCAGCAAACTATTGCAAGGACAAAAAACCAAACACCACATGTTCTCACTCATAGGTGGGAATTGAACAATGAGAACAATTGGACAGGAAGGGGAACATCCCACACTGGGGCCTGTTGTGGGGTGGGAGGAGGGGGGAGGGATAGCATCAGGAGATATACCTAATGTAAATGACGAGTTAATGGGTGCAGCACACCAACATGGCACGTGTGTACATATGTAACAAACTTGCACGTTGTGCACATGTACCCTAGAACTTAAAATATAATAATAATAATAAAAGAAACCAAAACAGCAACAACAACAACAAACAAATAAATAAATAAATAAATATTTTGTAGGGAGATACTTTAAGGTTATACAAAATCTAATTCCTCACTTTTCATTCACCAACTAGTTTTGCATTCATTGATGTTTTCTGCCAGAATTAATTATAACTTAGTGGTTGCCAAATGGTAGCTTTCTAATTTGATCATTCTTTCTGTATTTTTTGGCGTGGTTTCTACTTCAAGGAAGAGATTTCTCTTCAGCTTTATTCACTCATTCGCTCATCCATCCATTCATTCATATCAGTGTGGATTCATGAATTCCTATTTACCAAATAGGTTGTAACCTACTACTATCATTACTTATTTTGATGTTCAAATTGTCCAATATTTGGACAGCAGTATCCCCTCCAAATAGGTTTTGAATCCATGTCTTCCAGAGCTGGATATTCTTTCATTATACCATTTAGATTCCTATAAATAAAGAAAAAGTAAAGCAAAATTAGAAAAGCAATGAAGTAGGTGTACTGCCTGGCATAGATTCCTCAGGCTTTGAAATCACCAGTTCTTAATTCAAATCCTGGCTCTGTCTTGTCTTAGTTGAATGATACTGGGCAAATTGTCTGGCTTGCTCTGCCCTTATTTACTTATTTGTAAAGTGAAGGGGATAAGATTTATCCTAGTAGGTTGTAAGAATTACAAAAGATTATGTGCTGTGTTTAAAAGATATGACACAGTGCCTGGCACACAATTAGTATGCAATAAGTGGTAGCTATTGCAAACTATTAATAATTATGGGCCACACTTTCCTCACCTCTAAAATAGGGACACAAATCTATCTCCCAGAATTGTTTAAAAGATTCAATGAAGTAGCATATGTAAAACCACTTAGCACATATAAGTACTCAAAAAATGTAACTATTATGATTAATATTATTATTCCCTGAGCTTCGGTTTCATTATCTATAAAAGGGCAGCAGTATGCATGTCACTGACATGTTGTGAAGATCAAATGAAATTACATGTGTAACACTCCCAGCCCAGTGACTGGCCTTTAGAAAGTACACCATAAATAGGAATTAATGTTATTGAAAAGCAGACTTAAGACATCTGGAGAAGTTTTACAGAGGCAAAATAGCACTTCAACTAAAGAAAATCACTCTTGCATTTATGTGCATGTGTGAGTGTGTGTGTGCATGCGAGCATCCATATGAAAAGCCAATGCCTATTGCTTCTCTCTCTGAGTTTGAATCTCTTTTTTTCCTGGATCACTATGTGCTGCTCTGGGTTGAAGAGAAGGCATACTTAAAAGTAATTTGTTTGGTCAAGTGCAGTGATTTAGAGATGCACTCACATTCCGTAACCTCATTTTTATCCACTTGTCTCTAATGGGGATTCTAATCAGCCTCCCCACTGATTTACTTCACTTCCTGTAATAAAAGAGCACTCAGAAGTGACATGAAAGCGGTCACCGCGGGATCAGCACCTCAACTGAAATGGATAGAAGGCTATTTTAATAGTAAAAGCAACAGATCAACATGAATGTAAGTTAGTAAATCCTGCATTTGTTTAAACTTTCTGTTTTCATTTCAAGCAAATAGCATTCAGTGGGTCTGGAGCCAACACCAAAATAACTTTCTCCTTCATAACTAGGGCTGGTAACTGGTCTCAAAAATAGGGAAATATTGCTGGGAAAACCCCACTGACTGGTTGTCTCACAGAGAGGTTCAAGTGGCTTGATGCCAGCTTGGTAACTACCCCATCTTACTCATTCATAGCAAATGTCAAAGACATTTCATAACCAAAACATTTTATAAAAATGGCAGAGTAAATTCAATGCTTTAAACACAGCCTGGGAGGTGCTGAGGCTCAAATAACAAGGAATCAGAAATTTTTTTTTTTTTTTTCTGACGACATGGCACATGTTGACTATTTTTTCCCCTTCTGTGTGTTTTTTTTTTTTTAATTTTTCTCGTCTTTCTAAATTTTTGTTTATTTATTTATTTATTTATTTTTGAGACAAAGTCTCACTCTGTCATCCAGGCTGGACTGCACTGGCATGATTTTGGCTCACTGCAACCTCCATCTCCCGGGTTCAAGCGATTCTTATGCCTCAGCCTCCTGAGTAGCTGGGACTACAGGCATGTGCCACCATGCCTGGCTAATTTTTGTATTTTTAGTAGAGACCATGTTGGCCAGGCTGGTCTCGAACTCCTGACCTCAAATGATCTGTCTGCCTTGGCCTCCCAAAGTGCTGGATGACAGGCATGAGCCAATGCCCTAGCCTTTTTTTTTTTAACTTTTTTTTTTTGGCAGGGTCTCACTCTGTCACCAAGGCTGGAGTGCAGTGGCACTCTAACTCCTGGGCTCAAGCAATCGTTCTGCCTAATTTTCTTATTTTTATTTTTATTTTTTTGGTAGAGACGAGGTCTCACTATGTTGCCCAGGCTGGTCACGAACTCCTGGCCTCAACTGGTCCTCTTGTCTTGACCTCCCAAAGTGCTGCGATTACAGGCATAAGCCACCATGCCCAGCCACAAGAATCAGGAACTATTTGTTTTTGGGGAGCCAGGCACTGTGCTTAACATACTACATGGGAGCTAAATAATAAGAACTTGGCATGGTGCAGTAGCTCATACCTGTAATGCCAGCACTTCGAGAGGCCAAGGCAGATGGATCACCTGAGGTCAGGAGCTCAAGACCAACCTGGCCAACATGGCAAAACGCCATCTCTACTAAAAATACAAAAATTAGCCAGGTGTGGTGGCACACGCCTGTAATCCCAGACACTTGGGAAGCTGAGGCAGGAGAATCTCTTGAGCCTGGGAGGCAGTGGTTACAGTGAGCTGAGATCACACCACTGCACTTCAGCCTGGGTGACAGAGCAAGATTCCGTCTCAAAAAAAAAAAAAAAAAAAGAAAAAAAAAAATAAAAGAATCTATGAACACAAAGAAGGAAACAACATACCTAGAGTCTACTTGAGGTGAGGTGGGAGGGTGGGAGGGGGAGAGGAGCAGAAAAGATAACTATTGGATCCTGGTCTTAATACCTTGGTGATGAAATAATCTGCACGACAAACCCCTGTGACACGTATTTATGTAACAGACCTTCACATGTATCCCCAAATGTAAAATAAAAGTATAAAAAACACACACTACACAGATTATTTAACTCTCACAACAATATTGGGTGCCAAATACTACTAGGTTGGTGCAAAAGGAATTGCGGTTTTTGCCATTAAAAGTAATGCAAAACCGCAATTGCTTTTGCACCAACCTAATATTAAAACCTCAATTGCTTTTGCACCAACCTATTATTATATAGTAGAGAGGCCAGAAAGTCTCAATTTATGGACTAGGAAACTGAGGTAAAGAAAATGCTTTTGCAAGGTCACCCAGATGGTGATTCAGGGAGGTTTCACAGTGAGGCAGCCTGATCCTGGAGTTCAAGCTCTTACTCTCTTCTAAATACCAGACAGGTTCGATTTTTGTTATTACTGCTGTTTTGTTTTTGTACTTCTCTTTGATTATGGAGCTGTCAGTTGCGCTGGGAATTGATTTCAAGCCAAGTAATGATACAGACGATGCTGAATAACAATTGCTTCTGAATTCTTTCTGGATATGGACCACTTCCTGATACCCTGCGTCCACTCCCAGCTCTCAGACTAACAATGCAACATCAGTGCAAGGTGTGGAGGTACTGGTCAGGCATTCAATTTTCAAAAAAGCTGACTTTAAGGCACCTATTTCTTTTGTTACTAAGAATTTTTTTTCAAAAACGGTATTCATCTATGTGGCTTCCATTTTGTTATTTAACCTCCCTGGGCCTCTATTTATGAATCTGTACTCAGAAGGGTTGCACAAGATGTCTTATAATATTCCTTCCAGCTCTGACCTGCTGAATTTCTAAATGATTGGATAACGATTTTATTATTTCGATTCCTCAGCCTCTCCAGGAATCTTCCTCTCCCGACCTGCCCTTTGGCATTTTCATTTTTTTCCCTCTTGAAATTGCGTCCCTTTCCCTCTTTCTCTATCTTTTCTCTCTTGATTTTTTTCCCTTATGCCTTTCCCTCCCTTCCTTTTTTCCTTCCTCTTTCCTTTAACTTCCTTTCTCTGCCACTTTTTCTCTCTTGCCTTCATCCCCTCACCTCCTCTCGTCTCTCTGATAATTTCTCTCTTCCCCTTCTCTCTCTTCTCTGGATATTTTCTTCTCTCTTTCCCTTCCTCACGCTTTTCTTTCTTTCATTGAACTCAACACGCCTTAATTTTCCTTTGCTGTACTCTTTAGATCCCAGCAGATCCTTGGAATATAAGAGGAAATCAGTCACAGGAAATTCAGAACGTGTGGTACCTTTCTTTAGAAAAAGACCAATGAATGGTTGGAATAGCAGGAAGTTTAGGCACTGAATAGATTACCTTAGTTTCTCTGTGCTGCGCAGATAAGCTCATTGCTCTAACTCAATAGAGGCATTTTTTTTTTTCCTGGATGTGCCATGTTTCTGGTGTTCTTCTAGAATCATCTGGGCTCCTTCTTGTAGTAAAAACAGTACTTTCAAATTGTTAGCTTTATTTGGAAAACTTCAAAGGTAATCTTGAAAAGCCCCAGGCTAAAACTCGCACCTCTATTATGTTCCTTTATCCAGTCGAAGAGTTGCAAATTATATGAGCTGGATTTGGATCCTGAATGGACACAACAGAAGATGTCAATATTTTATCTTGTATTCTTTCTCTGAGCTTCACAAATCTCTTTTGTATCCCTTCATTTTTGGTTTAATTATTGAAGACATATCATTTTCTGAATGTCTTCTTAGTCCAGATTTCTTAGGCAGAAAAACCACCATCTTATTTTGGATAATGAATCCTCCATCTTCCATACTGACACGTGAAGTACTAGTTGGTTTGCAGCAGTGTTTTCATCATCATCATCAAATCTTTCGGGACACATCCATTTTTTTCTAGGTCTCTTTTCTGTGCCAACTGAAGTGAGACTGGCTCTTTAAGATAAAACAATGTTTGTGAACAACCTTCATTTTTTAAATCACTTATGCTTGTAGAATGTGTTATTTAAAATTCTCTTTGGGGTCCAGGACTTTATGCTGTATGGTCTTGGAAACACCAAGGTCTTTTCCAAGTTTCTATTCTTATTTCTCAGGGAGAGAGACTAATTGTTAAAATGATCAGTATGCTTCTGATATTGTTGCATAAGTCATGTGAATAGGGGCCCTGCTATGTTGCCCAATCTGCCCTCGAAATCCTGGGCTCAAGTGATCCTCCAGCCTCGGCCTCCCAAGTATCTGGGAATACAGGTGCATGCCACTGTGCTGGGCTCATGTGAATATTTTTAAGGACATACAAATAAACCTGTGTTTGATGTAAAGGGTGAAGAAATTATCTTTGATTCCCAATTTCTACCAATTTTTTTTTTACATAAGCTTTTTTTAGCCACCTCAGGTAATCACAGCATTTCAAAGGGGCTAGCTTGATACTTGGTTGAAGAGGGACTCTATCCTCCTCTGAATCTTGGATTCTAGCCTCAACATACACATCAGGTTTGGAATTTAATTTAATTCTTGGAAAACGGTTTCTTCATAAATTTTTTTAATAAAAAAGAGATTTTAGAAGTATGATCAGGTGGTCTCCACACAGAGACACACAGGACACTTCCTGATTTGTGGACAACCGCCTTGGGTAAAACGGCCATGATTGCTCAGTCCCCAGCTTCAACAACAGCTGGGGCAGCTCTGAAACCCTCCGGCTGTGGCTGAGGTGGACTTACCTTCAAAAGCGTCAAGGCCGGTGGGAGCTCTGAACTCAGAGCAGCTCCACAGGGGGCTGGGCAGGATGATAAATGGATTTGTTAGTGTTGTGTGGAATGTCCCCAAGAACCCTTTTGCACCTGAGACGCAGAAAACATTAAAGGGGCCAGGCGGCACAAGCTTGGCTTCTGAAAGACAAAATACCATAAAATGAGCATGCAATCGTTGGGCAGATCATGAAGGAGGAAGGCTTTGGACCTGCTCTCCAGGAAAGGACCTCAAGAGAGAACTTGCCAAAAAATCTCTTGGGAAGGTGCACATCTCCTGCAGCCTGCAGTAACCTCCTGGCTCCTGCAGGGCAGAAAGGAGGTCTCTTTTTTCAGAGAGATGGCTGTGTTGGCACCAACACACAACCCCTTCCCTCGTTTCTCATCGGCATCACTTTACTGGGAATGCTCTATGCTCCCAGGATGGTATTTCCATGAAGACATAGTTGGCCAGTCCTGCTCCCTATCCTCAACCTGATACTCAGACAGTCCCAGAAAGAGCAAGGCATCGGGTTGCAGTTACACAGCAATCTGATGTGATAGGGCAGTACGCAGCTCAGGCCTCATATCATTAGAAACATCACTGTTCAACCGGGCTCGGTGGCTCACGCCTGTAATCCCAGCACTTTGGGAGGCTGAGGCGGGTGGATCACCTGAGGTCAGGAATTCAAGACCAGCCTGGCCAACATGGTGAAACCCGGTCTCTACTAAAAATACAAAAATTAGCCAGGCATGGTGGCGCATGCCTGTAATCCCAACTACTCAGGAGGCTGAGGCAGGATAATCGCTTGGACCCAGGAGGCGGAGGTTGTCATGAGCAATCAGGCCATTGCACTCTAGCCTGGGGGACAGAGCAAGATTCTGTCAAAAAAAAAAAAAAAAAAGAAAGATCGCTGTTCAAGAACAAAATGTCTTCTCATTCTAATAAAACTCAACAATCTGGATGTCCTTCTGTGAAAAAGGAAATCAACACAGATGGCATTATCTTAAAATTGGGCCACCATTGAAGCTGTGGATCAGTGGCAACATGGAGTTTGGTTCCTACCGAAAACAAAACTGTCCCAATCCAGAGTCGGCCAGTAGATGGCACCCTGAGCATCTGACATAAAATCTAAGGCTGAGAATATTTATCTTCACCAAAGCGCTTCTCAAAACATTAAGCAAAACTGACTGAAACGCAACCGTATTTGGACAAGCAGGTTTATTTTACTTTAGTGCTGTGTTATTAGAAACATACATATGTGTGTGTATATATTTTACTATCAAACCCTAAAGTTATGGAAAATATCCTTGATGGTTAGGATGGACTGTAAACTTTTACAGTATTATTTGCAGGCAGATTTTTCAATTTCTTATTTAAGCCAGCTTTTTCTTAATATGAGGTTTAGTGGTTATGTGTCATACCAATGCTCAGGAAAACTCAGGAGAATATTTTTGGTTGTCTAAATACCCCTGTGAAAGAAACGCACTCATAGGAAGAAAGAGAAATGCAGTGTGACACATTTTGTGTTTTTAAAGAACAACTGAAATAAATGTTTTTATTTTGTTGTATGCATCTATATGGAATTATGTACACAAACACGTACAGCAAGATCAAGATGAGAAGATATATGGATATAGTTTAGTATAGGAATGCCACTCTATCTCAGATTCCAGCCCACACACAAACCTAAAGGTTTTAGAGTAGGGAATAACTCTTAGAATTTAGTGATAGATATAGTATTTGGAAGATAAGCAATCCTTTAACCAAACAAACCATTGCCTTGAGTGGAAAGTCTGAACAAAACCTTCCACTGTCTCTGTGTGGATATTTTCTTACTGGTAAGTGGTCAAAGAAGATGTGGTGGAGTACAAACAAAAACTAAAGGACAGATTGGAAGATCAGAGACTCAAGTTGCATGACAAAACTATTTGAGACTGAAGCAAAACTGAGGACCAATAATCAGAAGAACATTAATGAGAGACATGAAGCAAAATTGGGGACCAATAATCAGAAGAATATTAATGAGAGATAGCAAAGTTCCAGAGGTACACATAAGAGGAGAAACTGGGAGCACTCAAGACTCAAAACTAAAGGCACACACAACTTGTGGGCAGAACAAGATGAGCTTCCTGGGATGAATGTGTTTTGCTTGTAATTTTGTTTCCTTTGAAGGTGCAAGGGCTGCCTCAGGGATGCATCTTTGCCCTTCTCAAGGGCACTCTTTCTTTTTGTATGCAGCGACTGACAGACTTACTGATCTCTTTGTAATCACAAATATTGACTCCCATCAATTATTCAGAGTTTATTTCATTGATAGCTTTGACACTTGACACAGAGTTATATCTTGCAGATGGTGAAATAAATACTCATTCTTTGAGGTAACTGGATATCAGAAGGAAGTAGAAGTCCTCGGAGTGTCAGGTGTTGGGTGTCTGTGGGAATTTCAATTATTTGAGTTGCAAGTTGGTTTGGGAAACTCATTCAGGAAGTTGAGTGGCAGGTAAGGACAGGCTGGTGAAATCCTGGTCAACAGATTTCACCCGAGTCCTGTTGTTAGCAGTGATGGAGTCTCTAGTGTCAGTAGGAGTGCGGACCTATAGGGGGAAAGTGCCCTTGTATGTGGCATTGGGACACAGATTCAAATGTCCTCAGCTTTAGGAATCTTTGTATCATCCTTTCCTGCAGCAGCCATGTTTTCATGAGCTCATTGGCCTTCCTGGCACACAAGGATGAAAATAGTAAAAAGGAGGCCAAAAACAAAGCCATATTGACCTCAGTTGAATTCCAAAGATGAGGAGAAAGAAGTGTTAGAGTTTGCCAAATGGAAACAGAAACTAGTCTGTGGGAAAAGCAGTTTTATTTTCAGTCTTCCAAATAGATCTTTCAAATGGCAAACCATAAAAAGTAAATATGAACACTATTGAGGAATTGCCTGAAATACACAAAAAGGGCCCAGGCCATTGTTCCAGCAAACAGTTAATCATGAGACCAATATATTGCTGTAGTGTCCCCAGGAATGTTTAAGACTTTTAAAAGGAGAAAGCACAGGGAGAAAAATATGCCTAATGGCTGCTAAATGGCAAAAACAAGCTAAGTCTGATTCTCCCCACCTCACAGGGGAGTTAAAGGTATTGGAAAGCCTGGGAGTTTCCTCAGTTCATTCAACAAGGAATATTATTGTCTAGTGCTATCTCGTATCCAAGCTGGTTTTGAGTTGTTGCTCCCATATATCCTGTGTGATTTTCAGCAAGTTGCTTAACCTCTCTGAGCCTTAGTTTGACAATTGTATCTACCTTAAAGATTAAGACATGTTAGTAATGAACATAGAAATATTATTAATATTACTAAATATTTATTGAATGCCTACTATATTCTAAACACAGCTCATTTTTTAAAAAGTCCATAATTATTTACATCCTAGACGCTGATTCAGGGCTTTGTGTCATAGGGAAGTTATTTTCCTCAAAGGCTGAGAAAGCCAATGTGCAATGTGCCAGAGTTAATTTGTAGGGTCCACTAATGACAGGTTATTCTTCCTTTGGTAAAAACATTGAAAAGTAAAGGGTTTTTTGTTTGTTTGTTTGTTTGTTTGAGACAGGGTCTTGATGCATTTCCCTGGCTGGAGTGCAGTGGTGTGATCATAGCTCACTGCAACCTGGAACTCCTGGACTCAAGTGATCTTCCCACCTCAGCTTCCTGAGTAGCTAGGATTACAGGTGTGCACCACCATGTGGCAGGCTAATTTTTTTATTGTAGAGATGGGGTCTTGCTATATTGCTCATGCTGGTCTCAAACTCCTGGCCTCAGGTGATCCTCTCACCCAAGCTTCCCAAGTGTGGGGATTACAGGTGTTAGCCACCACACCCAGCCTGGATTATTATTATTATTTTAAAAAGTAAGAAAGAGAGAGACATATTGTTGGACTTTCCTTATATGCTTTTTGTTATCTTCCAAATTTTCTTCTGGATCCATTCCTCCTACATTCTGAAACAAATTGCCTTATAGACACAAATAGCTAGTGAGGACTGTGGTCCAGCATCCTATAATGGAACTGCTCCTTAAAATGATTGTATTTGGCGGCTCAACATTTGCCAGCCGCTGCCTTAAATCACAGAACAGATCAATGTCTGTTGTATTTTTTTGACTTGGCTTTCGACTCCAGTCAACAGAAATAATTCATTCTTTGAGAGACAAAGAGAGAGATTCAAACTAAAGTCAGATAAGATATTGCTACTTAACAGAGTGCATTCCATGTTGGCACATAGACAGCTTTTCCCTCATGCGGCCTTACTTGTACACCAACTATTAGAAATAGCTAGAAAAATTAAAATAATTATATGAATTCTCTTCTAACAGCCAGAATTATTGCTGCAGAAATTTGTCAACCTGGAAGAAGGGTAATATCATAGTCTGCCCTGGTGCATCTGATATAGATAGTTCTTTTTATTTGTCTAATATCTTGATTTTTTATATTTTTGAATGTGTAGAATTTTTTTTTCAAATATGCTCTGCCACTTTTCATAGTTTCTAGTTCTCCAATTATATATTTTGACTTGGTTTTATTTTATTTCCTTGTGAAAAATAAGTATAATTATTTTATGGTCCTCATTTGATACTTTCTATGTCTTTGGTATTTGTGAGTCTGTTATCTGTTATTTCTTTTAGTGGTCATTTGCAGTGCCCTGTTTTCTTGTGTGCCTGGTTATTTTTGGCTGTGTGATGGACATCATATTTAGAAAAATGTATTAGATACATTTAGATTAGTTTGAATCTCTCTTTGATGCCTACAAATCAATTTTCCTCTACAGCACATTATTTTGTTTCAACCATGAGCCTGGGAACAAGAACAATATGGGACCACCATAATACACCTTCAAGGCTTGAAGTTTCATGAACAACCCAGATGATGCTAGCTGTATAAATCCATGTGAAGGCTGGGTTACTCCCACATCATCCTTACTCTGATCTAAAAGTAAGAGAGAGTTTATCAGAGTCTTTGCCTTTGGTAGGCGCCAGGCTTTTACTTTCATCCTGTCAAACTTTGAAGCCCACTCAAAGCACAGTTTAGTTTCAAAACTTGTTTCTTATGGATCAACAAATGCCCTCAGGGCAAAGCAGCTTTGAATGCTGGGCTTACCTCTCTAGGGTCTTATCTTCAACTTGATTTTGGCCCAATAATACTACCCTATTTTGTTAGCTTCTTAATGCTTTTTAAGATGATACTTCCACTCTTTTAATTTGCATCAGCGGAAAGATTGGTTTAAGTGACTAAGTTCTGCCATGTTTGGAAGATTGCTGATGCTCTGGGGGTAAGTAATGGGATTCTAAAAATGGATATGAACATGTGCTCAATTTAGAAAATGGTACCTATAAAATAAAAACAAAACTAAATAAAAATGAGGAGTAATATGAATGTCACGTAGAAGGGAAAATAAAGCCTGAATATTTTTCTGTATATAGCTTCTAAGTAGTGTGAAATTTGGGAGGACTTTCTTCAAATAGAATTTGGAAGCACCCTTGAAAATTCTGTAAGTTTATTAGTTACTTTTGCTGTGTGATAACCAACTGCAATACATACGGTAAGCATGTAGTTTTTTCTCATATGTCAATGGGTTGGCTAGGATGCAAATGGAATTCAGTTCTGCTTTATCATGCCTGGTTCTAGTGTCCAAGCAGGAGGAACAACAGTGAATTGAGCCATGTTTTTCCCATGGCAGAAGCCAAAAACTCCCAGAGAAGTGAGTGGAGCAAGTGATGGTTTTTAAAGCCTAAGCTAGGAACTGGTGCCCTATTACTTCAGCCCACATTCCATTGACCAAAACAAATCACTTGTTTGTGCCTAACATCAGTGGAATGGAGAGGAAATCCAAAAAGTAATCAAATCTACCAAGTAGGTCTTCCAATAAATTGACACGAGGTGGTGGTGATTGTAAAGTACCAAGTATTTGGTACAGATTTGGTGATATGAAACCATGCTTTCAAATGCTAAAATTCGATGAACTGTTTCTGTAAGTTTTCTTTTTCTTTCTTTCTTTTTTTTTTTTTTTTTCTGAGACAGGGTCTCACTCTGTTGCCTAGGCTGGAGTGCAACAGTGTGATCTCAGCTCACTGCAACCTCCGCCTTCTGGGTTAAAGCAATTTTCCTGCCTCAGCCTCCTGAGTAGCTGGGATAACCGGCGCGTACCACCATGCCTGGGGCTAATTTTTGTATTTTTGTATTTTTTTTTTTTTTTAGTAAAGACAAGGTTTCACCATGTTGGCCAGGCTGGTCTCGAACTCCTGCTCTCAGGTGATCCACCCTCCTTAGCCTCCCAAAGTGCTGGGATTACAGGGGTGAGTCACTGCACCTGGCCTCTATAAGTTTTCTTAAAGCTCCACATATTAATGGTAATTGTACACATCTAGAGCCTTTCCACATGAACTCCTACTTGCTAATGCATATCTCAAAATGACTAGATAATCATTTAAGGTATTCCCTACCCTAATAGACATGACAAATAGTAAATATGTTCTTAATGTTGACCTTTAAAAAATGTAATTGAGGCTGGGCGCTGTGGCTCACGCCTGTAATCCCAGCACTTTGGGAGGCCAAGGCGGGCGGATCATGAGGTCAGGAGATCGAGACCAGCCTGGCTAACACAGTGAAACCCCGTTTCTACTAAAAATACAAAAAAAAAAAAAAAATTAGCTGGGCATGGTGGTGGGCACCTGTAATCCCAGCTACTTGGGAGGCTGAGGCAGGAGAATGGCGTGAACCTGGGAGGCGGAGCTTGTAGTGAGCCGAGATCACGCCACTGCACTCCAGCCTAGGTGACAGAGTGAGACTCTGTCTCAAAAAAATAAATTAATAAAAAATGTAACTGAATTTCTTCAATTCAGTTTTTATGTCTGCTATTCTATGTTTTAATATACAAGATCCCTGTTTTGTTCTCTGAACATTCTTTTTTTTTTTTTTTTAATAGATTTCTATTCTTGTGTCACAACTGTTTTATCTTTCTTAGGCTCTCCAGGGCACTTTTTGACTTTTTTTTCTACTGTATAGTTTGTTTCCCCTGCATTGTTTTATTCTCCTTGTTTGCTTGTGCCCCTGTTTTTTTGCATTAGAGGATTTCTTCAAAGGTCTAGTGATCCTTATTGTCTGCTTATATTAAATTTGAACTTTATCCTGCTGATTGGAAGCTCTGTGCATGTGGGAGTGGTTTAGAGTGTGTGGACTAGTAGCTGGCTGGGCCATTTTGTTGAGGATTTTTCTCAAAGGCTAATCACATGAACTGGAGAAGACTTTTCCAGTCTCTTGCTTACATTTCAGTGTAAGCAAGACAAGTGTAAGCAAGTAAGTACCCAAGCAGTGTAAGCTCAATGGGAGAAGAAATCTGGGTAATCTCAACATAAAGAATGTCACTTTTCTCTTACTCCCTATGTCTTCAACATAACATCATTGCACTTGACTGAGCCTGGTGTCCTCCAGTCTGGAGACCTTCTGTTTTATTCTCTGGAGATTGAGCCTCCTGTCTTCTGCTGGGGTGGAAAAGGAGCAATTAATTAACTGCATGGAGTGGAATAGAAGGATCTGTTGAGGGATTAATTACTTCTTAAACAGATTTCCAACAGTTCTGTTTTCAGTCTCATCCTCATCCCTGCTACCAAAGATGTTGTGCCACCAATATTTAAGCCTTTTGTGGGTCCCCAGCGTAATTCAAGTTGCTCGTCAGCATTCCTAGTTGTTGGCTTAAGTGTTAGCTCTCAAGTCTGCCAAATGCCTTTCCATTTGTCCAACAGCTTTCTCGCTTCCAAAATTTCGTTATTATTGTTTTCTTCCTCTTTATACTTCTGGGTATACGCTTTGAAATTTTTTTCTTTATTGTTGCTTTAGTTAAGTCTTGGGAGAGTGCAGAAGCTAATGCCATCTTCAGCCAGAAGCCTATCTGACTTTCCCAGGTGAAGTTTCCTCTGCTTCAGTCTGTAACCTGTTTGACTGGATGTAAATTTCTTCTCAGTCGTTTAGGAGTCTTCTTTCATGCTATGTTATCAGACAGGAATCATGGTTTAAAGCAATAACTCCATCACTTTCACATCAAGGGCTGCTCAGTTTCATCTTCGGTGTGCATGAACTACAGAAACTGCTACATATTACCCACCCTCAGTGAGTATTGGGAGTGGTATTGGGAAGTCCATATTATAAGGCCAATTTATGGGCTTAGAAATCCAGTATTGATTTCTCTTTCTAGGCTGAAGATGGCAAAGAACATAGCAACACTACATTTTTTTCTTTATCAATTAGCTCTCTGCCTCTCCTTTCCCATGGAGCCTCTCTTCCCACTTCTCCCTTGTTTCACTGTTTTTTTGTTTTTGTTTTTCTTGATTTTATTTACTGAATGATTCCCTCTGTCCTGCCTGGGCCCAAAACACTGACCCTGTGTGAAGTGAGGCCTTTTGTGGTTGGGGCCATCCATGGTCCTTCATGGTTGTATTTCCTTTCTATGACTGGGTCAGGGAGGGGTGGGGAACCAATCATTGTGTCAGCAAGTGTTAATGAGCCTTCTGTCTCTCACTGCACCACGTCACTCTCCTGTCACCCCAGTACTTGCTGGCTTTTGCTGCAGCTACAGGGGTAAGGGTAGAATTGAGTCTCTATATTGATAAGAAGTAGAGCAAGTGTATGACTGAGTTCGCATTTGAGGGGGACCTCCACACACACCCACTCTGTATTGCCTGTTTCTCAAATCCTCCAACCTTATGGACTGTCCAATCTCACATTCATAGATAGAAAAACCAGGATGATGAAAAGGTGTGGATATTTCTATGTTAAACCATTGATACAGTTGAATGTATGTTTATTTAGATGACCGATTCTTAACTGAATAAGGTAAGTCAAATGAGAGACTTATTCAAACCATGTATTTTCCAATTCTAGTTTGACGTCCAAGGGATATGGTCCTCAGGTGAAAAAAACTCTGCCATAAAATGTCACTGTTGTGGGTGAGATACATCCTATCCTTTGGGTATTTTTTGATTAGGAAAATCTTGAGAACAACCAATCCTAAGTGACCCTCTTCTTGAGGTTTGAAAGGATAGTGTCCTTTTAGTTCAGAACAGTTGGTTTTAAAATACATGGGGAAAGTTTAATTTATTTAGTAATCAGAAAACTTCCAGTTAAAATGCGTTGTAGTACCATTTGAAATTGGTAAATTGTAAGATTGAATAATATAATAAAACGTTCATTACAAATGTAATAAAACTGGGTAGATTTCTGTGTAGATTAGTAAAATTTTCTAAGAAAGCAATATGACAATATATCATCAAGAGTCATAGGACAACAGCCCCAATATTAACTATAATTATAATTGGAGGTGCTTACTGTGTGTCATATACTATGTTAAATACTTTATATGAATGATTCCATATGAGTCTGTCAACAATCTTAAGAAATAGATATCTTCATGCATCTGTCAACAATCTTAAGAAATAGATATCTTCATGCCCATTTTACAGATAGGATATGGAAATTCAGAAAAGCAGGATTGGTGACATATTTCAGGTCGCATAGATGACTGAGCTGGGATTCGAACTCAGGGATATCTGATTTCAAATCCCATGTTTGTAACTCTTTTTGTATATTTTACCTCTTTGTGCCAGTAATCCTACTGTAGGAAATGTAATCTAAGGAAGTAATTTTTTAGAAAAAATCCCTGCATATACACAGATGTTTACTGCAATGGATTGTATAATAGTAAATATTTGGAAACCACTTACATTTCGAGATGGTTAAGGAAACCATAGGAGATTTGCTCAAGGGAATATTATGCGATCACTGGACCAGATCATTAGATTGTTTTTATAACAATAAGGAAAGATGTTTATAATTATATAACTTTCAAAAAATCGAATGCAAAATGCTGTTTACCACCAAGATTTCAACTATAAAAAAATATATGTATGCATAAAAACAAAGACCTAAAGTCACAAAAATAAAGTAGTTGTCAGGCATGAGATTTTTTTTCAAAATTAAAAGAACTTCTTATGGAATTGGATACAAAGAAATCAGTTTTAGTATTTCTGCCTCAAAACAGCAGCAATTCATAAAAATAGCAGTGAAGTAAAATAAACTCTTGGCAATACTTATTGTACAGATATACTTCTTTGGGAAATATGAAGACCTGCAGGACGGCACAAGATTGGTAATTATCTATTTGTGTATATATCTCCCTCACAAGACTTGACTTCTGGGGTAAGGAGGACCCTATCTTTGTAGTGCATATCATTTTTGTTTTATCCATTCAATGTTCATTCCCCCTTTTTCTGATGACAGCTGCTTAATTTCTTGTCTCCACTCTTATCCCATGCAGTTTGTGGGGAGCTGACTCCGCTCCTGGCTTTGGGGATGGGCCACTCCTGGCTTTAGGTGTGGACATGGAACCAATCAGATCTGTAAACTCAATTTCATAATTTTTGACAAAGCAGCTTTAAGAAAAAAAAAAAAACTCTCTTTCTACTGAAGTTGCTGAGAAGATGGGCTGTAAGCATGGAGTTCTGGAAGCTCTCTTGCCAACATGAGGGCAGAAATTGGGAGAATGGAGATAACACTGAGAAAACCAGAGTCAAAAGGTAGAGAAAACAAATGTAATTGATATTATCAGAGTCCCTGGATGCAACTATGTCTGATGATAGAATAGGCGTCACTTTTATGAGCCAGTTAAATATCTTTTCTTTTTCCTGTGCTAAATTGAGTAAGTTTCTGTCTTTTGTATCTAAGAGATTTATATACTATATTCTTCATCACATTTCCTTTTAGGAAGAAAGGAAGCATAGGACAAAGTGCAAGAAGAGGAGGGGCAGAACAGAGGTTGAGCTTAGGCTATCATCTGAAGGTAGAAAGAAGGGGGGATTCTAGAGTGTTTCGAAGGTCAAACTGTGGCATAGGCTATCAAGAATCAAAGGGACAAAGTAACATCGCTGAGATTTAGCCTTTCAATCGGGTCCATTGTAGGTATACTAACCAGGGGAAATCAATGACCCAGATCTATTCTTAGCACAGCTGTTAACTCAAGAAAGCTTCTTGGAACTTGGAGCTCTCTTAGAACCAGACTCTACCAGGTTACTAATTTACCAGGTTACTAATAGTTTTGATCCTCTTTGAACTTGCCTTATGCTTGAATCAAACTGACTTATACTTGAATCAAATTGAATCAAGTAGCCACTAATCTGATGCTCTGAAGGCCATCCTCATAAAAATCCTGTAGCTTAATAGGCTTTGTGCAGACAGTACAAGGACTGTAACCCATTGGAAACTAACCTCATCAAAAACAAAGCGGAGATATTGCAAAAGCAGAGGTGGAAGAGAACGCCTCAGGGCACAGATAAAATCACCTATTCGCCCATGGGTAAAATCAAGTTCCTCTTGAAAATGAAAATTCTTTTCCCATCCAGAGTGCATTCTCTTATACCACGTACTCAAGACATTCAGAGAAATTCCGTTTCTTTTTCTCTAAGGAAAAAAATTAGTTTTATCCTTCTGCACTGTGAATTTTGCCTCTTTTGAAGCAAAGGTACTGTTGAAGAATGGCGACTTGGTACGACTGGCAATACAGATGCTTAAATAACAATAGTGCAAATATTTTAGAGGGGATTGTAAAGCATTCAACATTTTTATTTAAACTCAAGATTTATTAAATACTTGCCTCAACTCATGATAAGGCATTTTCCTCCCTCTGCCTCAGCCTCACAAATCATATTTCATAAAGGACATCATTCTTAGAGTTTTCAATTCATGAAGATATGGATCCTTGAGTTGATTAGAACATGGGTTTTAGAGTGAGTTGGACTTCAGGTCTAGGTTCCACAAAACAGTACAGCGTGATCTTGTGGAAATTTCTCGCCCTTGATTTTTCTCAACTGTAAAATGAGGCTGCTACTACTTACTTCAGGGATTGCTGGAGGATTACACAAAACATTTTGGGTGCAACAGCACTTGCGCAAATAAGCACTACACTAGTTGAAGGGTTAACTGCTGCTATTATTATGTAAATCAAAAGGCCAAACTTTTCTGTAGATTGTTCCCTCTACTGCAAGGACTCAAAGAAAAGGCAGCACATTTTTTGAAGCTCAGAAGTTCTTTTTGATTTCTCAGTTCTGAAAATAAGAGATGACTTCTACCTTCAAGAGAGAATTGAGCACATGTCCTAAAGATGCTGTTTTAGAGAAATTGGGTATAAGTTAAAATTTTTCTTGTAAAATTATATTTGAAATATGCCTTGGCCCACCAGTCAAAGGATCCTAATGCTAACCTCTATTGTAAATGGCAGAGTGATGGGCTATCTGGGGTCAAATCCTCATCTTTGCCACCCCAGCTTCCCCAGTCTCCTCTGCAACACATTTCCAAGAATCTCCCTCTTCATTTGTTTCTGGGCCTGAGTGGGCTAGTGCAAGACCCATGGTAAGATCTGGAAGGGAGAAGAGGAGAGACTATTACTCTCCAGAGGCAGTTTCAGGCCAGCGTGTGGGCTGATCACACGTGAATGGTCTATGGTTGCTACTGTGTGAGCTCCTGCTAATTACCTGCTTTGGTCCTGCAAGTGGCTGCTGTAGTTGGTAATGGCTTTTTGAGAGTCATTTACTTTAGTGCAGGCTGAGAGCCTCTGGAAGAGCTCTTGAGAACTGCTCACATAGTCTTGCAGACTGGGATAATGGGTGATGGCTTCCCTGACCTTTGTTCCCCAACCCTACCAATGTTTGTGTAAGCCTCTACTTCCCTCCATTAAAGCCCTTCCTCCATAGAGTGACTTCTGTTTTCCTGACCCAACTTTAACCAAAATGGACAACATAGTGTATTGAACACTAAACTTAGAGTCAAAAGACCTTATATATTATGGTTATTCCATATCATCCCATATTGGCCTAAATCATTTTTTAAAGGAAATTTTCATTTTCCATTTGTGGATGTAACATAATTCATTTAACCAATCCTCTGTTGAAGGACACTCTGTTTCTCATTTCTGATTTTCCTCTGTTTTAACACCAATGAACATCCTTGTACATTTTGCATGCTCATGTGAGCATATCTGTAGAATAAATTTCTGGATGTGAATGCTGTGTCCCCAAATAGTAGTATCAATTCCAAAAATAGTATGTAGTTTTTACTTTTGTCCTTTAGAAACCACCTGTGTGATTAGGTAAATTAATTAATCTGAGCCGGGCATGGTGGCTCACGCCTGTGATCCCAGCATTTTGGGAGGCCAAGGCAGGCGGATCATCTGAGGACAGGAGTTTGAGACCAGCTTGGCCAACATGGTGAAACCCCATCTCTACTAAAAAGACAAAAATTAGCTGGGTGTGGTGGTGGATGCCTGTAATCGCAGCTACTCAGGAGACTGAGGCACGAGAATCGCTTGAACCCAGGAGGTCAAGGCTGCAGTGAGCCAAGATCGTACCACTGCAGTCTAGCCTGGGTGACAGAGCAAGATTCTGTCTCAAAAAAATAAAAAATAATAATAATCTGTGTTTCACTTTCTCTGTCAGAAACCCTCTGACTTTTTCCAAGAAAAGTGTTATTTATGTCTAAGGTAGTAATAGTAATAGTAATAGTGATAGCATAATCGCTGAAATCTATTTTCTTTCTAGAGGATCAAATTTAAAATATTATAAAAGTATTTTCCTTTTTTTTGTATTTAAAAGTATGTATATCATTCAAGGATATCTGATTGAACTTTCACTAAAATGTATCAGGAAAGGTCCTGTTACCGTGTATGAGCTGGGATACAGAGGTCATGAGGTGAGATCTCCTTGTTTCATGCTTCTTTCTTTCTGCAATGCCAGTACTATGTGGGAGGACAGTGTTTACATTTGTGGCCGGATATATATTTGTGCGGAAAGCAAGAAATGCTTGAAGCATTATTTCAAGTTCATAAGAAGTGCGTGCTGTTATTCCTTGCAACTACTATCAACACATACAGCTTCCACAACAAAATTTGTCCCCTTTTTTCTTTTTCATCACTGGATGGAAATATACAGCTTACTGCTAAGATCATATTTCCAGCTTAGTGAGGTAAGAGTTCCTAAATCTTTATTTATTTCAGATCTCAATTATGAGGCTATATTGCAAGTTTGATAGTGTCTAATCCATAATAAGTACTCAATAAATATTTGTTAAAAGAACAAATGTTTGCATTAACTACAAAGTGCATTTCAGTGTATTTTTCCACTAAAAAACTTCTACCACCTTGAAGATATCAAAAAAGTTTCCTATATTCCTTGCCATTGCTTTTCTGTTCTCAGTTTAAGAGAAAGCTTGTCTCTCATGATCAACTGCAGAAAACTTTGTGGTTTTTTGTGTTTGTTTGTTTTTGTTTTGTTTTGTTTTGAGACAGGGTCTTGTTCTGTTGCCCAGGCTGGAGTGTGCAGTGGCATGATCATAGTTCACTGCAGTTTTGAACTCCTGGACTTAAGCTCAGCGGGCACACATCACCATGCTCATTTAATTAAAAAAAAAAAATATATATATATATTATATATATTAGCAGAGACAAGGTCTTGCTATGTTGCCCAGGCTGGTGTCAAACTCCTGGCCTCAAGCAATCCTCCTACCTCGGCCTCCCAAAGCATTGAGATTACAGGTGTAAGCCACCTCAACCAGCACCCCCCTTCTTAAAAAATAGAGATAGGGTCTCATTCTGTTGCCTAGGCTGGAGTGCAGTGGCATGATCATAGCTCTCTGTAACCTAGAACTCCTGGCCTCTGCCTCAGCTTCCCCAAGTGCTGGGATTATAGGCATGAGTTGCCACACCTGGCAAGTGCAGGAGAACTTATAGAATCTTACAGAATTGGCCGGGCGAGTGGCTCACACCCGTAATCCCAGCACTTTGGGAGGCCGAGGTGGGAGGATCACTTGAGGCTAAGAGTTCGAGACTAGCCTAGTCAACATGGCAAAACCCTGACTCTTCTGATAATACAAAAAAAAAAAAATTGTCCGATGTGGTGGCATGCACCTGTACTCCCAGCTACTCAGGAGGTAGAGGCAGGAGAATCGCTTGAACCGGGGAGGTGGAGGTTGCAGTGAGCCGAAATAGCACCACTACACTCCAGCCTGGGTGACAGAGGGAGACTCTGTCTAAAAAAAAAAAGAATCTTATAGGATTTCTGGGTTAAACTTCTTTTTTAAAACTGCCAGAAGATAGGCTAGCTGTTTTTTGAATGGAATGTTGTTGCACCTTGCACCTCCTTTTTTTTTTTTTTGAAATGGAGTCTCGCTCTGTTGCCCAGGCTGGAGTGCAGTGGTGCAATCTCCGCTCACTGAAAGCTCCGCCCCCCAGGTTCATGCCATTCTCCTGCCTCAGCCTCCCGAGTAGCTGGGACTACAGGCACCCGCCACCACACCCGGCTAATTTTTTTCTATTTTTAGTAGAGACAGGTTTCACAGTGTTCGCCAGGAAGGTCTCCATCTCCTGACCTCGTGATCCGCCCACCTCGGCCTCCCAAAGTGCTGGGATTACAGGTGTGAGCCACCGCGCCCGGCTGCACCTCCATTTTTAAGCAGGACAAAATATCTTTGGAACAGCCAAATAAGTGAAGAGTGTTGAACTAGTTGGAAGAAGATGAAACTTAATGGACTCCTCTCTGCTCACTTTTTTCTTATCCTTGGATTTGATTTTTGAATAATTTTATTTGGAGAATGATTTGGTGATACCCTGGAAGAGATTCGAGGGATTAACTGTAACGGCCAGTTGGTCGCAAGCCACATAACGAACCTCACATGATTCATAGTGTGAATCATTCCTAAAACGGAAATTAGAACTGAAATTTTCACATGTAGACCTAGCGCTAATGGGAAATCAACATAGAAAAAGTTACGTTGCAACTGAAAACATTAGGCTTGGAAGCCAGACACATCACACTTTGGTATCTTACAAGTTGAGTCACTTTAGCCAAACAAGTTTCCTCATCTTTACAACGAGGTGATAATGCCGTCCTCCCAGGGATGCTAATAGGCTGAAATAAGACAAACAGCTTGCAATAGACACATCCTGATATTCTTCTGTTATTATCATTGAGTGTGTTTACAGGTTCAAGAACTCAGACAAGGAATGGATTTTTATATATTGGTCCCTCTCGCATTCGAATTTGTGGTTAGTAGATCAACAAAACATAGATAGGCTTGATGAACCAACCCTTAAAACTATAGATATTGCCTTGTAATCTGTTCCTACACATTTATTTCTTATAACAGGGCTTAAGAAAATTTCTCTTTCAGTTTTAATGTTTCTCACTTGTTAAGTGAAGGTGTTCGCATAAGAGGAACTTCTAGGTTCCCACAACTCTCTAAGAGGAAGCTTACGCTGTTTTTGTTTCACTGTTGGTACAAGACAGGTCACAACTTTGGATTATTTTCCCTCCCAGTCCTGAACCCTCTTGGAAACACCCTTATTCTATGTCACCAGCCTCCATCCCTTATCTTGACAAAAAATTTGGTCTGATTGTATCTTTGGCCTGTCTATAATCTCAAAATAGGGGAGCCTCAAACACATATTCCTAGAATTTAGAGAGAGCAATTTGTGAAATCATTAAAACTAGTCACAATTTATGGCAAAAGATTAAAAAACAAAACAAAACTTGTTGATTTCATTCAGGTCTAAAAAATATTGTATTCATTTTTGTTTTAACCTCAGTGTTAGAAGTGAAATATGCAGACTGTGAAGCTGGTAAATGTTGGGGCATATATTTAAGGCAAAATACACTGTAGTCTCCTCAAAGCGCAGGAAAGAACAAAACTCTTATGTCCTGGATGTATGCACTGCACTGTTTGTAAAGGAAAACAGCTTCTCTCTGGGCCCAAGAGAAGCATGAAGTGGAGGGACTGGAATCCCCCACAGTGCAGTGATTTCCTCTTTTTCTATTCTTAGGCCACAGCAGTCTCTAAGGATATGCTAACATGTTCTTTGCTCCCCAAACTCCCTGAGGAAAGGGTCCAGAGGAATGGCTCATATCAAGGGTCCTAGAACTTGGAACGAGGAAACCTAGAACTTGGAGCCAGACCTAGCAAGTAGAGGGTAAATCCAGTTTCCCCAGTAACACCCCATCCCTCCCTGGGTGTAGTCCCTCAGCAATCAATCTAAGCTTCTGATACAGGTTATAGGGGCAAAGAGATAAAGGGCTAGAATTTCCAAGACTGGGTGGGGTTGAGGCTCAGAATTCTCAGCCTATTCCCCCCCGGGGTGTACCATGCAGTTAGCCTGCCAGGGTGGGGGTGGTGAGCAGCAGGGAAAGTAGTGAGGGTGAGCTATGCCACTCATAGAAAGTCAAGTTGGTAACAAGTATGGGGTTACCTATGATATCGAGAAAGGGGCCCCCACTCCCACATCTTTTGCACCAGAGCCCCCCTCCCTGGTTAGCCTAGAAATGACCTGGACTCCAGCCTTCGGCTCTCTCATTCGCCTGGCACAGCCCTGCTACAGCAGCATTCTGAGGTGGAGGGCTCATCTCAGTAGCTCCCCCTTCAATAGCCAACTGCTCTTTGCTGAACAGTAATGCACTATCTCAGTCTGTTTTCTGTTCCTATAACAGAATACCTGAGGCTAGGTAATTTACAAATAAAAGAAATTTGTTCCTTACAGTTCTAGAAGCTGAGCAGTCCAAGGTTGAGAGGCTGCATGTGGTCAGCTTCTGGCAAGGGCCTCATGCAGGGTCATAGCACGGCAGAGGTGCCACAGGGCAAGAGGCTAGGAGCCCGAGTGTCAGCCTGGGCCTCTCTTCCTCTTCTAAGAAGGCCTCCAGTCCCATCATGGGGGCCCCACCCTGAGGACTTTATCTAATCCCAATTACCTCCCAAAGGCCCCACCTCCAAATACCATCAACATATGAATTCTGGGATTCCGTTTCCGACATATAAAATTTGGGGGACACATTAAAACCATAGCTAATACTAATTTCTCAGAGCCCTCCAAAATATATTCCTAATTGACCTCTCCTTCTGTTTTCTTTTCCTTCCCAAACTATATCCTCTGTTTCAAGAAACATCTTTATATAATTCCCAGAAATTACTCCGTGTTTTCCCACTTTCAGGATCTTGCACTTATACCCTCTGCCTGTTTGCCCCCTGAATACTTGCCAGCAGAACTTGCGGCCACAGCGTTTGCTCTTAGATAACTTTGCCACAAAATATCTCACTTTCATTGTTACTATTTTTGCATTGCTCTTGTATACTGACCTTGGAAACAAAAGACATCATTCTATTTATAGCATTCTGGTTTTAGTAATCATATTTTCGTTTAAAAAATATAGTAATTTTTGGCCAGGCACAGTGGCTCATGCCTGTAATCCCAGTACTTTGGGAGGCCGAGGCGGGTGGATCACCTGAGGTCGGGAGTTCAAGACCAGCCTGACCAACATGGAGAAACCCCATCTCTACTAAAAATACAAAATTACCCTGGCGTGGTGGCTCATGCCTGTAATCCCAGCTACTCAGGAGGCTGAGGCAGGAGAATCACTTGAACCTGGGAGGCGGAGGTTGTGGTAAGCTGAGATTGCACCATTGCACTCCAGCCTGGGCAACAAGAGCAAACTCCATATCAAAAAATACATATATATGTATATATATTTATTATATATGTATATATATTTATTTTATATATATATACACACATACATATATACGTATATAGGTATATACGTATATATGTGTATATATATGTATTCAGGAGGCATACAGGCAGAGGGTGTAAGTGCAAGGGCCTGAAAGTGGGAAAACACGGAGGAATTTCTGGAAATTATGTAAAGATGTTTCTTGAAATAGAGGATATAGTTAGGGAAGGAAAAGAAAACAGAAGGAAGGGTCAATTCGGAATATATTGACTTTTGGGAGCCTGCCTTGGCCTCCCAAAGTACTGGGATTACAGGCGCGAGCCACCACACCTGGCCAAAAATTACTATATTTTTAAAATGAAAATATGATTACTAAAACCAGAATGCTATAAATAGAATGATGTCTTTTGTTTCCAAGGTCACTATATAAGAGCGATGCAAAAATAATAACAATGAAAGTGAGATATTTTGTGGCAAAGTTATCTAAGAGCAAACGCTGTTTGCCCTTATATATACATATATAAGTGTATATATGTACATATACACATATGTATATATAATATATGTATATATACACATATATATGTTTATATGTATATAATATATGTATATATATGAATATATAATATATGTATATATATGAATATATAATATATACTTATACACACACGTGTGTATATAATATATACATACACACACGTGTGTATATAATATATACATATATACACATGTACGTGTATATAATATATACATATTACACATATACGTGTATATAATATATACATATATAGTATATGTATTATATATACCATATACGTATATATATTATATATACACGTATATGTATATATATTATATATTTATATAATATATATACACACACATATATGTATATATTATATATACTTATATATAAAATATAAGTACATATTATATATACTTATATATAAAATATAAGTACATATTATATATACTTATATATAAAATATAAGTACATATTATATATGTATATAAGTATACGTATACATATATACATGTATACGTATATACATGTATATATACATGTATAATATATAGGTATAATATATGTATATTATACACATTATATTTTATATTATTTTATATTATTATAAAATATACATTATACTTTATATTATTTTATATTATTATATTTTATATTATTTTTAATTATATATTATTATATATTATATATAATAATATAATCTATAATATATAATAACATATAAAATATATTATATTTTATATTATTATATACATATAATATTATATATGATATATGATATATAATATTATATATATAATATTATATGTATATAATATACATATAATATACATATATGTATATAATATGTACATATATGTATATAGAATATATATACATACATATATGTATATAGTGTATATATAATATATACATATTTTTATGTATATATGTATATACGTATATATGTGTGTGTATATATGTGTGTATATATGTATATATATGTGTATATATATAGAGAGAGAGTAATTCTTGATTGCTGAAAATGTCAAATCCTAGAAAATGTGACATTCCTACATGTGGTAACATTGTTCTCAAACAGTTGTTAGCTGAAGATTAATTTGATGAATCTGATTTTTTCTGAAATAGACTATTTCAATGAATCAGACAATTCTGATGTTAGTTCTGTTTAGAAATAACTCCAAGAACGTTTTTATATTTTATTTTCACATTGAAAATCAGTCAGATTTTCTTCAGCCTCAAGGAGCGTGTTTATGTAAAATTAAATGAGTGCTGGCAGAAAGCTGCACTTTTTTTTTTCTAAGTGGAGAAAGGGTTAAGGCTCTTTCCCTGTAAAATGTCTTCCCCTGACACGTTAACTTATTAAAAAATGTATTCTTCCTTCATAAAAATCTTTCCTGAACCTTCTAACTTGGTGGGATTTTTTTCTTTCTTTTATTTATCTGTTCTTTTATAATTTATGCCATACAGTTAGAAGTCACACTTGATGGCAGGTTTATCTTACTCATCTTTGTACACCCAGCACACATGTCACAGGTTCTTAATAAACAGCTCCTGCAAAGGACTGAGTTGAATTTACTTTGCTTACCACTACTACAGATACGACGTATCAAGCATGGTGCCTGCTCTGGGAAGTCTTAGAAACATGTTGAACGAGAGAAGACATTCAGAATTAATTAGATAGCCAATAAGAGCCTGTGAAAAGGGTCAAATTAGTGCTACAGACAGTGAGGACTAAATGAGTCCTTGGAGGAATGCATTTCATCTGATAGACTTGAATTTGGTCTTGGTGAATGGATTCCTTCCTTCTTTCCTTCCTTTTTAGCTAAACGCCCCAAGTTCCTTTAACCGTCTCTCATATGACATCATTTCTAGATCCTTCCTCATTCTGGTGGCCTCTGAGGACTTGCTCTACCTAGATGAGGTACCCTTTTTAAGTGCATCTCCAGAGTTGAGCACACTGCTCCAGATATATTTCCAGGCCAGAGGGCAACGGGACACAACCCCACCTCCCTTGTCCTGAATTTCTGCTTCTATGAAGGCAGTCTGAGACCACACTGACTGCTGGCTCTTACAGACAGATGAACATGTGAACATTCCTGCCACTTTGTGTACTGTGAGCACTTTAAAACTGGTTCTCCACAGGCTTTTATGAGCACTAATTAATTAAGCATCACTACACCTTGGTGAGGATTGGGGAATCACTTCTTTTAGCATGGAATCACAGGCTGTTCCTGCATGGAATGCTAACATCATGCCCAGCTTTGAGACAGAGGGCTAAGACTATTGTATTCAATTGAAACTGCAGGGGGGATTTTAGGGAGGCAGAATGTAATTACTTTAGTTGGACTCCAGCCAGGATTCTGGAGTTAACACAACTGCTCTTAGAAAGTCTGCCATAAGATCTCTGGTGACCACAAATGGTTAGGTCTGTGGTTTTAAGTTTCATACAAAAGGTAAACAGCTCAGTGCAGACAGTGCCCCCTAACACCACGCGGGGCATCGATTCACATGGACCCGGAGAGGAGAGGCCACCTACTGAATGCGAAACACCATTTCCTGAAGTACCTACTTGTTCCTGGGAGGTCTCTCATCCTTGCACCAAAGCAGGCCAGCCCTTACTTAGCTAGAAAGAACTGACAGGCTCACAGCACAGAGTGGTATGGCTGCCAGACTAAATTATGTGCTTGTCATTTTTCCCTGTGTTGTCCAAGATTCCAGCAACAAAACAGTAGGGAACTCCCCATACACATTTTTGCTCAAAACACATTGGTTTCTCCTTTCTGTAAAGTTCCTGGGTCCCACAGTCCAAGTTAAACACAACTGGAATTTCCCTATAAGTCAAAAACAATATTAATTCTGAGCCCGCATATTTTTCTTCCTGTAGGGTATGTACACATTTAAACCCAGCACATGTTGCAGACAATCTGCAAATGGTAAAAAGCTCTGGAGGAACAAACAAAAAAGGAGAAATGCAAGGAAACATATTTTTAACAAGAGAGCAGAGGAGATTTGGTGGGATGTCTGACCCAGCAATGAGAATTTTCCTCTGTGGTCTGTTGAAGGAAGAGCAAAAGCTGGCATTATGCCGCGGATTGATGGTTGGAGGTTTCTCTATTACACAAATCTTCAATGATGGTTCTTTCTCGGGGAGAAGCAAGGAGATTCTGGTAGACTATTAGTGTGGCACACAGCTGAACTAATGAGTCCTTGACTCTGGCTATAAAGGAGATACTGACATCCCTGTTTATCTGAAGTCTCAAGATCACCATAGTCATCTTTTTCAAATTAAAATGGTAATACAAAGTTTTGTAAATGTTAGCTCTTCTAATTGACAGTGGCTTGTATAATTAAAATAAAGTCACTACTATTTTCTCTTGTTTTCTTTTTTATCACTGAAAGTTCATTTTTCAATAACTCAGACAAGGTCTTCATTTTTATGAAGACCCATGCTGACCCCTAAATATCTGATTTTTTTTTCAGTTAATGTTTGTGCCCATCTGGTTTGAATTTAGCCTTCTTATGAGTCATTTCACTGTGATAGGAACACTCTGCTGTAGAAAACTTCTGTTAATATTTTAACATTTTAAATCAAACACCGCATAGAGCATTACCTAAGTCTCCTTGCAATTATGGAAAATCATACCCTCTATTTGTTCGTGGTTCCTGCCTTTGCATTTATTTTCTTTAAATTGAACATAGTACATGGTAAATAAGTGCATATCCCATATCTGTGTTCAAATGCTTTACCATCTTGGGTCAACTTAGACTTTTGCAGCTTCCGAGCCTTTTGGAGGCAGCCTTTGCCTGAGGAAGGCTGAATAATTCTATAGGAAGTCAGATGGTCTTCACTTCTCATGGCTGACAACCTACTTAAAAGGGCTCGATTTATTTTTCGATCAACATTGACTTTACAACATACATTTTACTACCCAAATTTCCTGATTTTGAAGCTTGAACTCATTTTCCTTTTACTGCTGGGCAACATTTCTCAAGGTAGTCTTTAAGGCGAAACGAAGGAGGAAAAAAATGCCAGGAATCTCTTTAAGAAAATACAGCAGTGTCTCCTCCACCTTCTTAAGCGAATGGATGGTTCCCAGGGAGGCTAGATTTGGTTGTGTACTTAGTCTAAATTGAATCTGCACATGGGATGGACATAATTTTACTTAAAAAAATAAAAAGAGGATTTTGAAGTATTATTTGTCTATATTAAAAGTGAAGTAAGCATGCCTTAACTAGCCAAGCCATTTTGTCCTTTTTGCTATATGTAAAATATTTCATCCTAACTTCGGAAGAAAAAAAATCTCCGTGGTTTAAATCAAGTGCTTCAGTAAGGAGCAGGCCATTTTTAAGGTATGTATGAGTTGTACGCTTCACCAAAGATATAAATGAGCTCCTGCTCTGAATGAATAATAGGATTTCACTCCCCTGTTCCCCCATTAAAGTTTCTTGAGTTTATTTCCTAATCTGCAGGACTAAAGCTTAACAAAACAAAGTGCCTTACCTGGGCTCTGAGCACCAATTCCTTAAGACAACTTTATTCTAGTTCTCATTACATTTTAGTTCTCTGATGGCGCTTGGAGAGGTTTAAATCAAAATAGGAAAAATAGTAACCGTTGACTCACAGAGGTGGAGCTCAGTTTTTCAGTCTTTGTTCAGGCAAAACATGTGTTAGAGGCTATGAAAGCTTTGCAAAATCCAAATCTGGGGATTTTAGCAGCCACATGCCATAACTGCAGATCCCAGGCTCTGGGCATGACGAATACGTTTGTACTTCCCATTAGCCATATTGTTGCAACCGAATAAAAAATGTAGTCTTTTTCACACAATTTAATTAGAAGTACCAGATGTGGTGTTGTATGACTGATGTCAAAATATGACACTTTTATGTAAACACTTTAACTTAATCAATCAAGTAAATAGCTTTCATTATTTTAAAGCATTTCAAATCTGCTTGGTACAAATGCATTATTTTTGTGTTATGCTAAATAGATCATGGCCAGCTGCAGCATTATTAAGAGATTAGGGGAATAAAGTTAGATTTTGCTGTATTATTTTTCAAGGGCTGGCCTTTACAATTTCCTTCTCTGGGAAAGACGAAAAGAAGACAGGGTTAGAAAATCCTTTAATTTTGTGGTGCCAAAAAAAGTTCTCCTTGAAAAAAAAAGCTCTTTCTCCACCCCCATCAAATGTTATTAAATATATCTGTGCATTCTCCAACACTTTTGGGGGAAATTTGTTTTTTCTCTTGTTCTCTATATAGTAAACAGTTCATTGCTGAAGTAGCACACCCTCAGCAACATATTAAGTGTCCTAGAAGTTTGATACTCCCGGGAGTACAGCCTGGGAACAGAGCATTCAAAAGCTAAGCCATTAGTTTCCAAGCACCTTTCCTTATCCTACCTAGTCTGAATTCTTTGTCAGTTCAAATTGCCCTATATCACTAGGGTCAATTTAACTTTATCAGCAAAAATTATGCCTCTGCCCAGAGATGTCCCTCTGTGAAGAGCAAAAGCTTGGGGGAAACAACAGGAAACTAAGTTGATGCAAGAAGCTGAAGGTTACAAGTGTGAAATGAACTATAGTTATATGTTCCAAAAGTTGTGTGAATCTTTGTGTGGTATTCACAATGAGGGGGGCTGAAATGGCACTCTGTGGAAAATACTTCAATTTAAGAAGATGCAAAAAGGAAATCGACTTTAGGCTTCTTCAGGGCAACAGTGGCTCAGAAGGATGTTTGAATGTGTGTTTCTAATAAACCTGTTTCTCACCCGGCCCTGCTTCCCCTAGTCCTCTTTTTCTCCCTTGCACTGGGCTTTTGTGACAAAAAGAATTATTTTGGAGAGAGAGTGGTTGGGAGAAGCACAGCGGAAATGTGGAAGCTGATGTACGTAAGGCCAGTGTTCTAGAATATTCTACAACCTCCATCCTTAATATAGTTTTGGAACAGTTATTCCACATTGTACCATTTACACTGTGGTTTACAAAAAAACAAAAACAAAAAACAAAAAAAAACCATGTTTCCTGCAATTGGGCAAGGTAGTGATTGTGCTTGTGGAAACTGAGTGAGGACAAAATGAAAATGAGAACATTAGCCTTGAGGCCCTGATTTTCCTGCTTTAAGAACTATTGGCAGAGAGGAAATCTTCTGAAGAAAAGAGAATTCAACCTATAGCTTATGTGTTTTTTTTTTCTTATTTATTATGCTGAAGTCAAAACTTTTTTGTTTGGTTAAAACAATGGGATTGCTTTAAAACTCAAAACAGAACTCAGAATAAGCTGAATCAGTACATAATTTCTTCAGAATTCAGTTTTAAAAGCCAGTCATAAACTATGAGTGATTTTGTGTAGAGAGGTGGGCAAAGTTAAATCCCCGCCTGGCCTCTTGAAAAAGGTTTGAGATTGTTGAAAAGCCCATGTGCGCTGGGAGGCTCTTAGTTCATTTCCATGCCAGATTGGGACTGTTTTAGTCAGAGTAGCCTCCAGGGGTTCCAAATTAGGAAAATGCTGAGTGACCCGTGATTCAGCTTCATAATCATTTCTAAGTAAAAATTTAGTAATTTTAGCTCTTTGCTGCATTACCCAGAACCTGAAGCATCAGAAGGCTTTGATCAATCTCTTCCTAAGGTCCTGGTATGAAGGAAGCCTCCCGACTCCTTCTTCGGCACCTCCCTCTACCCGCTCCTTCCCTCCCTCCCATGTTTCCTGTGTTCCCTTTATCAAGGGCTACTTAATTTACTGATCCTACTTAGGTTGCAGGCATTACCTGAAGAAAAAAATGAGTGAGGAAACCAAATGAACTTGCAAAGAAGAGGTGTGGGCTTTGTCCTCCAAAGGGATTGATTTTCTGGACCACACACCTTGAATGCGATCAGCTGGAGGGCCTGCTTTTTAGGCCACTTAAGCTGGGGAACCCGGTTTTTCACGTGTTTTGAAAAGCTACAGGAGTCAGGTTGGCATTCAGATGATTTTGCTGTGTGAATCACGAAGTGCAAGAAGTCCTGGAGGGATTTATATTCCCCTTTCTCAGCATTTCCCTCCTATATATGTATTTTTTTAAGGTATCTCTGTTTACTTTGGCAAATGCATACGTCTAACTTTAAAGGTGGGTGGAGGAATTCAGGGAAGGAAGTGTGTGTGGGGTGGCGGGGCTGGGGAAGTGCAATGGGCCAGCTGTCACTCTGCTTTGCTTTGCTGGGAGAGCAGAATCATCATCAAATGAATGTTTTGGAAATAATGTTTTTTAAAAAGACAGAGACTGTAGGATTCTTTCTATTTCTCCCCCTTTCCCTCTGCCATCTTATGCTGGATTGGGGCAGGCAGATGCTGAGAACGGACATAGGATCTTCATGGTGGACTCATGAATACTTCAGAGGTTGCTTCTAGAGCAAATAATTCCAAAAGATTTTCTATACCACTGCCAATGGTGATTGTTTAGGGTTTGAATCCATTTTTGGGGTCTGTTTTGTAGTATCTTATTTTTTAGTGCTCAGCTTATATGGCAGTTTCCAGAAGATACTACTCTATTGCCAATCAATAAAGAGTTAATTTTTTTTGTTTGTTTGTTTGAGACAGGGTCTTGCTCCATCGTCCAGGCTGGAATGTGACCTCTGGGGCTAAAGCAAACCTCCCACCTCCGCCTCCTGAGTAGCTAGGACCACAGGGGAGTGCCACCATGCCTGGTTAATTTTAAAATTTTTTTGTAGAGAAAAGGTCTTCCTATGTTACCTAGACTGGTTTTGAACTTCTGGGTTCAAGTGATCCTCCCGCCTTAGCCTCCCCTGCTGGGATTACACGCATGAGCCACTTGTTAATTATTTAATAATTAAAATGAACACCCATATTGCATCCAGCTCCTTCCTGTTTCAAAGTCTTTGCAAATGCTCTGTTTAGAATATTTTTACCTAACGCTACCTGGCCCCCACGCCTCCTAACAAACATGCATTCATTTTCCATGGGTCTCAGCTTAAACATCATGTTAATGAAGCCTTCCTTGACTCCTCCAGGCTGGGCTGACAACACTGTTACATCTTTCTGTGTGATGTACCTCTTTGTGATAACATGTATCTCAACTGTAATTTATTAACTCTTGGGCAATTAATTATTTGTTTACCACTGGACTTTCCTGCTAGATTGTAAGAGTCTGAAAGCAGGACTGAATCTTGTTCGCCACCATATCTTCAGGGCCTGACATTTGATAGATATTCCATGAGTACTTGTAGAATAAATGAACGAACAAATGAGTGCCTGGCTTCCTACCAGATGACTGCTACTGTGAGAGAATTGCCACCATTTATGGGAGACCAATAAACTGCTAGCTCCAAACAAAACCACAATCATAATGGTTACCCAGAACCGTGAAAAGCCAGTTTAAACATATTCATGGGAAATTCAACAGCAGAAGAAAAGATAAGGAGGAGGAGGAGGGTGTGTGATGGTCACTGTGTTTCTCTGCAGTATGCAATTAACGATTCTTTGCCATTCTGTTAAGGAATCTGAGTCATTTTCAAAGATCCTCACCCTTTTATGGTGTCCTTTCCCCTCAGATCTAGCAATATGTGAATACCTAGTGAATTTGTATGTTGAGAAACTAGATACCTACTCTGAAATGCATTCACTCATTTATTCACTTACTCATTCAAGTGCATATTGAGTATCGATTATGCAGTATCACAATTGCTGATGGGAGACATTGGGTAAAACACTTAATCTGGATGTGCCTCAGTTTCTTAAGTGTAAAATAGGTTCATAGGATTAAATGAGATAACACTTGCAGTAAAGCTTTTAGCACGGTGCCTGGCATACAGCAAGCTTTCACAGCTCGTGAATGACTGGCACTGCAATGTTCAGGAGGATCTTTCCCTTTCTACAGTCAGCCAAGTTGATAAAATGACCATCAAGAAGAGTTCCTCACTGCACTCGTTCTGTGCTATGGCTCCCAGCTTTTCACGTGTTTTGGCAGAGCTACAGCATGTTCACATCACACCACTCCCAGCAGCATTTGTTTTTCTGCCTCTGTGGTCAAGTGCCGCATGGAGTCCAACTCCTTGGGGAGTTGGAGTGGCAGGACAGATGGTGTGTTGGCCATTTGCTGTCGTGCTCGGATTATATTGAGCTTAGGTGCTGCTGGATACATGGTTGAAGGTTTAGAGAAAATTGTTCACAATCTGTGAAGCATGTGAATTATATTCCTGTGACATTTAAAAAATTCTTGGCAGAGGAAAAAGTGTTGAGTGAAAGGTAATAATCCGCTGTTACCTTCCCCTTCATTTGACTGCTATAATAGCTGTTGGAAAGGCCTTTGAAAAATCTGCTGAATTAGACTCTTGCCATTGTGCCTCCCATTCGTTAGATAGCCTCCTTATTCTTCTGTGCCATTTCCCACTGGCGGTCTGTGATTAAAAAATATTTTGAACACGGGCAAGCAATTGATGTTCAGTCCCCCAAGTGATTCACTTCTTAACACAATAGGTTCTGCGTGAAATTGAGAACAAGTTTTGGTCATTACTTTTATGGGGGTACATGTTTCGCAAGTGTCTGCTATTTCTTTAAAAATGCTATCTCAGCCTTGTGGGAGATTATTTTTTGTTTATGGGAAAGTTTGGATGATGATATAGAAGTCTCTATTCAAGTTTTTTGGAGACTTTCACCCAGATGGAAGAGGAAGAAAAAAAAATCAACAAACCCTCTGAGACTTCATAACTTAGAACCATGCATATCATTTGTAATTTTTTCTAAGATGACTTTCATATCATTCGTAATTTTTTCTAAGACAATTTTTGGCACTGCTCTTACTTCCTTCTTGATTTTTCTCTCACTTGTATCTTCACACTGACTGCATTTATAAATACAGTTAATACTTACATTACACTTTTTTATGTATCAGGCATTGCCTGAAGAATTTTACATGAATTAACTTCACTGATGCCTTACAACAACCTTATGATATAGTGATATTTTTAATATTATCCTCATCTATAGGCAAGGCAATAGAGGCAGAAATAACTAAAATAGGCCACTTAAGATCACGAGCTAGTAAGTAGGGGACCTGGTTATTTGAACACAAGCAGTCTGGCTGCAGAATAGTGCCAGCCCTTAACCACAATGCTTTATTACCATTCACATCCCAGTATATGCAAAGCAAACCACAGAGAGCCTAGCTCAGGCCCAACAACTTCACCAGTAATTACAGAACCTTGCAGAGAAACCAGTGGCCTCTGGGTCTCAGTGCTGAACACTTTGCTCGTGTGCCCTTCAGTAGGCCATTCACTGAGCTGAACTTTGCTGCTTAAAGTAATACATCTTGGCTGGGCATGGTGGCTCACGCCTGTAATCCCAGCACTTTGGGAGGCCGAGGCGGGCAGATCACAAGGTCAGGAGATCGAGACCATCCTGGCTAACATGGTGAAACCCCGTCTCTACTAAAAATACAAAAAAAATTAGCTGGGTATGGTGGCGGGCGCCTGTAGTCCCAGCTACTTGGGAGGCTGAGGCAGGAGAATGACGTGAACTTGGGAGGCGGAAGTTGCAGTGAGCCAAGATCACGCCACTGCACTCCAGCCTGGGTGACACAGCGGGACTCTGTCTCAAAAAAATAAAAATAAATAAAAATAAAGTAATACATCTTTAAAGATTAACACAGTCTTTGTGAAAAAAGCTGTTAATGGAATAAAGTATTAAGAGAACTTTCTTCTCAGTGAGGCACCCATTGAAGAAGGCAATTATCCAGAGTTGTATTTAAAATGTGTAATTTCTTTTAGGCTTATAAACGCAGATCCTGTAAGTTAAAACAGACTGATGTGTGCATCTTTCTCTTTTTTCTATGTAGTATTATTTTAAAGTACTATATGTCTTAAATTGTGTTTTTCAATGTTAAAGATTGTTATTAAGTGGAAACATAGAAATTCTATAATGTGACGGGCACAGTGGCTCATGCCTGTAATCCCAACACTTTGGGAGGCTGAGGCGGGTGGATCATGAGGTCAGGAATTTGAGACCACCCTGGTCAACATGGTGAAACCCTGTCTCTACTAAAAATACAAAAATTAGCTGGGTGTCGTGGCAGGCACCTGTAATCCCAGCTACTTGGGAGGCTGAGGCAGGAGAATTGTATGCACCCGGGAGGCAGAAGTTGCAGTGAGCCACGATTGCACCATTGTACTCCAGTCTGGGCGACAGAGTGAGACTCTGTCTCAAAAAAAAAAAAAAAAAAAAAAAAAAAAAAAAAAAAAAAATTCTAGAATGAGTCCACTCAGGCCATTAGAATTAGAACTGGCCAGTTCTATTATTTGCCTTTTCATGTTCGTTTGCCTTTTCATGTTTGTTTGTTTGTTTTAATGAATTCAATTTCCTAAACTCTTATTTGGTCCAGTAGGATGATATGTTAGACAAAGACTGAGTTTATTGACTTCAACATCTGTTTTAAGAAATGTGAGTGCTTCTCACCTTTAGTTGGAAGCTGCTAAGTTTTACCCCTAGAATGAGGTACACTTTGAGCAGTTAAGATGAAGATTTTACCAGGCCCTCTTAAATGTTCATACCTTTTATGCCTTCCTGAACAGAGCTCTGGGGATAGAGCAATGTGGTCTTGGCTATTAAAGATAGTGGGCCAGGAACACCTGGTCACAATAAATATGGGCTCTTTCTTCCAGCTTTCTCTGTGGTCTTAAAATGAATCTACAAATTTAAAAATGTGTCATTTCCAGGATTATGATAATCCTAGGTAATGAGAACTTTCACAAACCCTACATTGTCAATCTGATGCTTGCTCATTTAAAAGGCCATATCCAAATGAGATTGAATTGTGTTAACTGTACAGTTTCCTGAATTCAATTCATGCCAACACCAAAAAGACTTAAATCAAGAATATTTACAAGGTATCTAATTATAAAATCATAAAAGCAAATGAATTTATTGAATGTTATTTTAAGAAATTGTTCGCCACTCTGAAATCCCGCAAAATCTTGCAGAGTAGAAATAAATTAGGGCAAAGTCCAAATATCTGTGGGCTTCAGCGAGTCTAAAATCTTCTTTCCAAATAATAACATTTATTGGTGTGTTTCTAATTTATAAAAGTTATTCATGCTTACTTTAGAAAACTTGGAGGAAAAAGGAAGAAAACAAAACAATTTTCGATCTCTCTCATGCTTGAAATCTTGTCATCCAAGAAAAAAGCAACTGTGTGTATTCTGTTGAGGATTCTTTTTCAAAGTGACTACATTATTGAATTTAACACGCATTTGAATTTAAAATACAAATAAGACTATCTGATAATAGCAGCAATTACAATGACTCTATACTATAATTTCTAATGCTAGGACACTCCAATTGAAGATACACCTTTCCTTATTTACTTTTTAAAAGTTACTTTTTCCAATTATGAAAGTTACATTTTAACTATGGAAAATTCGAAGAGCATGGGAAAAAAAGTCACACAATCATCCTTACTTCTTCTCAGGACAAGCAGTAATATTGATCTATTTTTATCTAGCCCTAAAGCTTTTCTTTCTTTCTTCAGCAGGTGCTTTCTCAGAAATAGGTTGCTCAGGTCCTCTTAGAAAGGCAGGCAGATTTGGCAATGTCAGATCCTGGGCCAGTATTTGGCAGACTAGCACTGTGTTAGCAAACAGTTTCTAACAACTGTGCTCGCTGGGTAGGATTGTGGGTGGAGTGTCTAGGAAGGGAACTGAAAATGATCTGTGACATGAAAGCAAATTCAAATATGTTGGGAGCTGAGTGATCTGTCTATCCACAGCTCATATTTGCCACTGGTACTTCTTTGATTGAGATAAGTGTCATCTTGTCCTCATTCCAGCTTGTGCTTCACCGCAATGTAGTTTTCATTTCCCAATCAGCTTGTGAAAATAACCAACCCAGCCTAATTGAATCAGGCACATAGTGGGTCCTATATAAATGCGTATTGAGCTCAGCTGAAGAAAACTAAACTTAGAATCTGGATGGCAGTCTTATTTAAGAATATCAAATTGTTTTGTAGAAAGACCTATAATTGGGGCCAGGTGCGATGGCTCACGCCTGTAATCCCAGCATTTTGGGAGGCTGAGGCGGGTGGATCACAAGATCAGGAGTTCGAGACCAGCCTGGCCAATATAGTGAAACCCCCCATCTCTAATAAAAATACGAAAAAGTAGCCTGGTGTGGTGGCATGCGACTGTAACCCCAGCTATTCAGGAGGTTGAGGCAGGAGAATTGCTTGAACCCGGAGGCGGAGATTGCAGTGAGCCGAGATCGCACCACCGCACTCCAGCCTGGCGACAGAGCAACACTCTGTCTCAAAAAAAAAGAAAAAAAGAAAGACCTATAATTAAACTTAGTGAAAGGATAGATCTTTTAAACAAATGTGGACATAATTTGATATGCACTGAGTGAGGTGCTGATGATGACAATGGAAAAGGAGAAAATGGAGGAAAATGTGAAGGCCAGAAAGAATTATTCATTCAGCAAAGCATTATGCTTATCTCAGTATATACACATCTGCACCTGTATACCTGTAAATAAAATATTTTACAAAAATGTCTTGGGCTGTGGTGCTGATAAGCTTATTTTTAGAGAAAAAGTAAGAACTGAAAATGCCAAAATATAGAGAATGTCAGATGCCAAGAAATATGCTCAAGGAATAGAAAACCATAATGAGAAAAATGTTACATTTATACATCAGCAGAAATCTTATTTTTGCTTTCATGAATTTTAAAGTTGCATTGATTTGACTCCACTCATTTCATTAACATCTAATTTCTGCTTAGGACTATTAATGACATGCAAATGACTTATCTGAAATGAAGGCCAGCCACTCACATGTTTGGAGAATTTTTTTTCATTCATTGGGAAATTCCTTTAATGTTTGGAAAGTATTAGCTGTGGGTACTGTCTACTTAGCACAGAAAATCAAATCCGTGAAAATTCTTCTGGTTCAGCAGGTGCTCTTTATCGTCTCTGAGGTCCCAAGACTCAGAGGGTCTACATTTCTGAATGGGTGACCTAGGGACCACCTATGTCAGAATCACCTGGGTACTGACTTCATGCACATTCTGCTTGATAGCATGGAGATTCCTGGGCCTCGCCACAAGTCAACTAGAGGAGAGTATTTAGGTATGAGGCACCAGAAATCTGGGTGATGTTTATGCACACCATAATTGGAAAGCTGGTGTATAATAAATGCTAGGAGATATTTGTTTAAAGTTCCTAAGTTATATAAATCCAGAAGAGAGAAGGAATGGAGTACACTGGTTCTTTCACCAAAGGGAATCACTTACCCTTTAGTCTTAAAATTAGTTTGAACACACTGAGAGACAGATTAAAAAAACCCACAAGCAGAGGGTGAACTGATACTCAACAGAGGAGAAAACCAGGAGGTTTACTTCTCCAATGAATGATTCTGCTTTTTGATCATTGCAATAATAACGATCAATGCCATTTTTTGATTCCTACTTTATGTTCAGCCCTTTCCATGTACAACTGTAGGGGATCTTACCTGATCTTCTCAATAACTCAGTGAGGCTGATGCATCTAAATAAAGATGATGAGGCCACTGAGGTTCAGAGAGATTAAATAATTTGGACCAGGTCTCCCTGCTAGTAAATTGTAGAGATACAATCTCTTTGATTCTAGAAACTGGGATCTTAGCTCCCAAAGCACAGTGCATTCAAGACTTTTATAAACCACAGCTTTGGGTGCACCTCCTAGGGAAAGAGCTTTAATTGAAATGTTTTGTTCCCCTCTTCTCTGCCTTTCTTGAATAATCCACCTTGAGCAGTTGGTGTCACACACAACATTTTGGGACCTGGTAGCCCTGTCAAAACCACAAGCAGAGAGAACTCAACACTGGCTGTTGCCATCTCCCATTGCTTTCCAGATTTGGGGCTTCACTATTCTTTCTAATCATGATGTAGGACAAGATGTAAATGCTGACTGTGAGTAGCGAGACAGTGCTAAGTCAAAAAAAAATTGTAAGAATGCTGGTAATATTCTATGTCATGGTCTAGGTGCTGCTTACATGGATAGATTCTGTTTGTGAAAATTCAATAAGGTGTATACTCATGAAATATGCACTATTCTGTTTGTATATTACACATAGATAAAAATTCTAAAAATAAACAAAATTTGTAGTCTTATTTTGAATTATGTAATTTAGCTGCTGAAACTCACCACCTCTGGCCATCTTCCACTGGTCCCAACTCCCCCTTTTGTTACCAAATCAACAAACAATTTTCTGGTGAGAAAATGGTAAGGTAATTGTTCCAACAACTGCAAATATAAGTATCTGTTAGACCAAAGACTCAGAGTGGAAGTTAACCCTGGTGAAGGAAATGGGCTGCTTACCTGTTAAATTCTTTTCATCTCTTGGTTTCAGTAATCTTAAAAGTTTTGCACTTTTTTCTATTATGTTGACACATTGTGTACTGAGTGTGCAGACCTGAGGCATCTTGAGTGTGCTTTAAAATTTTTTGCTTAAGTAACCCACAAGACTCCTACATTCTTTAGTTTTGCCTGTATTGAGAATCAGCAGTTACTTTTAAGTTTTAATAAGTTTCACATGTTTTGTAGTGGAACTGTGTTTGGTTAATTCCAATCTTTAATTAGTAGCCTCTGGATTGGTGTATACCAGACACAGGGATGTTATTAGTGCGAACTGAAAGCTATGTGTGTTCCTCCATAACAGATCAAAACAAACCTTGTGTGCTCTGACAGCATTAAACCCCACTGAGACCTGACCAGGATATGGTTTTCAGTTGTAAAAGAAAATTGTAATTCACAAGTCCTTGCCAGATGTTGTACCCCAATATCTCAGCTTCATTACATCTACCCCAAAGTAGGTGGTGATATGAGGGTTACCCAAAAGGGACCTGTTTGGTTTTTAAAAAATCATTTAAAAATTAGAGTCATTGAAAATATTTAAAGTGGGAAAATTGGTGCATCTTGTTTTTTTAAACTTTTTAATTAAAAAACTTTTAGGATGGCAAATTTTGGGGAATGTAAATATTACTTTACAGTTTAGAAGATAGCTTTGAAATCCTCATATATAAGGTACATTTTCTTGACAATGTTAAATCAAGAAGAAAATTTGCATCTACAAAATATAAAAAGATATTAAGATAAAATGACTGGAAATGAGCAAACTTGAATGAAAACACAGATTAGGGATCTGGTCTGTTTCAAGAAGCAAATGAAAGAATTCTAAGATTTTTCTTATCTCAAACTTGTGCTACATTGTGGATGCTACCAAGTGCAAAATTACAAAAACTTTGATTAGCTTGACCAAGACAAAAAGAGCTAATGCATTTTAAAAAACTAGTTTGATTGGCAGTGGCCTCTGAAGTGTGGAAAGGTATCAGATAAAGTTCAAATGCTAATGTAAATGGTATATTTACAAGTGGTTCATGTGGTTATGTCAGGATGGTGAGATTCCACCTACCTTGGAGTTTAACACATGACTGTGAACGCCTAGACTCCTAGGCAATTTAGATGTTCTTTCCTTCATCATTCTGTTATACGACTTTGGCAAAATATACATTTTGTACCTTACATTTCTCCTTTCTGAAACTATTAGATTTCTGAATGTTTTCTTTGGTTAGACAATTGGTGTTCTTCTAGCACTTATTTCAATATAACTTTAATATAATTTCACAGTAATATATAATGCAGATGGTAAAATATAGTAGTAGCTTTCACCTTATAAGCAAATCGTATTTTATCTGGTTGCAACTATAAAAAGTTATTCCTGAAGGAATGCCATGGTAAGAGCTTCCCCCGCCTTCCCCCATAGTGGGATTTTACTGTAGTAAAGATCAATGTTAAATCTTGGTGATTTAAAATTTAAGTTATATATATTCCCTATAAAGAAGTAACTGCGGAGAGCAACTCCATGGGTAATCTGGTTATGAACATAACTTGACACTGAATTCCCTCTTGACTAATTTGAAAGATACCACTATGTTTCTTTGTTTTTAGAAGCCCCCAGTTGCCTGTCATTGACAAAAGAGCACCGTTTTAAAATGTGGTGGAAGGATGTTCTTTTTTAAAGACACTCCCCTCTCTCTTTTCATGCATTTTGAACTTGTGAGGAAGCAAATAATCACATGCTGAATTTAAGAGAGAGTGTTTTCTTGTATCAACACCAGGAGCAAATGATTTTTTTTTTTTTAAACAGGCTTTTAGGATCCCCAGTGCTAATTCCTGTGTGTGAACTAAGCAATAAAACCACACAGGCGAACTTGAACTAGGCTCTGAGGTTGGAGAATAAATTTAAACCTTCTTTGGAATTTTTCCTTTTGACTTGTTTTATTCTCCAGATACAACCACAGAAGTGGAATTCATTGCTCTTCATGCTGTGTATAAATTGTTGTTGGCACCGAATTTTTGAATGATATCCTCTAAACATCCTTCAGAGGGATAGAGTTTTTTACTCTTTCCTCTCCATTTTAAATTTAAAAATTTCAACTTCAAGAACTAATAGGATTGAAAGGTCTCTTCATGGTTCATTATCTTTTCAGAGTTTTCATTAACAATTCATTTTGGAAAATTTACCTGTTTTCAGATTAAAACAGATAGATAATGAGTTCCTCATTTTATCTTGCTATGTTTTCTTACAGTGAAAAAGATTTAAAATCATTATCTATAATTCTAAACAATCTCCAGCCCTTGAAAGGCTATTAAATACAGAAACTAGGAAAAATAAACTTTTTATAATCAGTAACACCTTAATATTTTATGAGGACTATAAATATGTGATTCTGTTGGTATTTATTGTTAGGCTAATGAATTGTTTTAATTGCTGCTGAATTTTTGTAAAATTAAAATTGAGAAGCATTGTAATTCGAATTATTATTTTTATTAACACAAAGAGAAGTACTAGTACCTCCTTACTTGTGGAGTGCATGTGCACGTGTTTTGAAAGAGATACCTCCCATCACTTCTCCTTCTACCTCTTTATAGTACAGAGTGGTATGGTTGCAACAGCAGAGGAGTTGCTCCTGACTTCTGGTCTTCATCCTGCCTCATGCTAGCTGTATGACTTTAGGTAAGTCCCTTAATTTCCTTAAGTCTCAATTTACTCAGCTCTAGAATAGAAGAGTTAATAAACACCTGCCTCAAGGGTTGTTGTTAGTGGCTACACATCTTGTACACTGTAAAGTGATATGTTACTACGTTACCAATCAGGGATAAGTATCTCAATAAGTAGCTCTTCTTTTGGCTAATATATTACCTAAGGCAATGGGGAGATAGTGGTTAAGTGATAAGCCTTTGGAACTAGACATTCCAGAGTTCAAAACCTGGTTCTGTGTATTAGCTCTAACAAACTATGACAAGTTTCTTTATCTCTCTGACTTTCAGATTCCTCACCTGTAGAAAGGGATTAATGAAAATAGCTCAAAGAGTTACCAAGAGGATTAAGTATACCAAGAGGATTAAGTGAGATAATATACATTTGGCACTTAGTATGTGCCTGATATTTAGTAATTGCTCAATATATGGTAACATATTATTATGATTTTGTATTTGCCAAGAGTAATCAGTCTTAAGTTCCCCTTGAGTAATTATAATCATTACTAATTTTAAAAATGATGTATCAAGAATTTATATCTGTGTCTATGCAGATGAAGCAACTCAGTAAATACTTGCTGAGTGAATACATGACTTTCTTCAATGTGGATTTTTTTTAAAAATGTACTTTGTTACCCAGCAAATGCTCCACATTTTAAAAAACATTTTCATAGAGACTGGGCTGTTTCAGCCTCCCAGCACTTTGGGAGGCTGAGACAGGAGGATTGCTTGAGGCCAGGAGTTTGAGACCGGTCTGGGTAACATAGGGAGGCCCTGTCCCTACAAAAAAATTTTTGAAAAATTAACTGGGCATGGTGGTGCATGCCTGTAGTTCCAGCTACTCAGGAGGCTGAGATGGGAGGACTGCTTGAGCCCAGGAGGTCGAGGCTGCATTGAGTTGTGATTGCACCACTGCACTCCAGCCTGGATGACAGAGAGAGAGAGAGAGAGAGAGAGAGAGAGACCCTGTCTCAAAAAAAAAAAAAAAAAAAAAAAAAAAAAAAGCATAGGATAGTTATCAATCAAGGCATATCTACATAAGCTGCCAGTGATTATTTCACCACAAAACTTCAAACAAAGATATGCTTATAACTGTTCTTTGTTCAAGGACTTTAGCCTAAGATAGTTCTTTAGCCACAACATAATTATCTTTATACAATACTTTCCCTTGCAAATAATTTCAAAACAGCAGACTGCTTGCTGTAGGGACTTCTCTTACTGCTTAAGAAATTCATCAGAAAAGTAGCCATTCAACAATTGTGGAGACTATTTAAAAATGTTTTTCACCAAAAAACACTGTAAAGGAACACTTTGAGAGTAATGTTAGTTTTCCATAAAATAAAACAAACATATCAATTTTCTGTGAGATAGATCACACTAAAAAATAAAAGTCCACAGATTATTCCTGAATCTTATTGCACCCCTCTGTTTTACCTTTCATCACTACAAGAACTAACAGCAGCTGAAAGAGTAGAATTGCACAACCAATTGTGTACATAAATGCTAACAAAAAGTGAAATAGCCAAAGGGTAAACCCCGGAAAGAAGAGATATCAGAGACGTGGCTAGTACACATATTAAGCAACTATACCCTGGAATGTTGATGATAATTTATTGTTTGAGGAGGCTCTTTCATGAGTCTGACAAAGATGACACTAACACTGTACTGCTGTTTATCTGGTCTTATTCACTGATGGAGCTCAAGGTCTTTTTTCACGTGCTTGAGAAGTTGGAAGCAGACACTACCTTTTTTTTTTTTTTTTGGAAGAGGAAGAAGGGAAGAAAGGTGAGAAGTTAGAGGAATCTCAGTGTTTGCAGGTTAGAGCAGAAGATGCTGGCAGCAGATTTCGTTAGCTGAAGCAGTGTGGTGTTTGACTCAGCTTGATGTGAGAAGCACCCTGTAGACGCTGCTCCACTTTTAGACCTTCTCAGGAGGTTTTCTCTTGATGGGTAGATCCCCAGGAGACTCCCAAATCATGCCATTTTGCCTCTCCTTTTGCCTGGAAAAGTCCTTATCCTCTTCTCACCTTGGGGACCTTCTGTTTTTTTCAGAGCCGCTCAAACATCACTTCCTCCATAAAGCCTGGCACAGGCTCCTCCTTTGCCTGGCACACCTCCGTGCACCCCCATGTGCTAGCATGGCTGGTTTCCAGGTGCTGGTCATATATTGTAGGTGTGTCAACCAGCGTTCCCCTCATTGTACTGCAATCAGAGATTTCCATGTCATTCTTCCACTACTCTACTGGGCAGGGCTCATGCTGGATTCCTGTTTATATGTTCACCACACAGCATATAACTTGGCAGACAGGAAGCCCAAATTTAACATAAAATAATTGAATATAAATGGAAATTAAGAAGTCTTTATTTGCATCTTGATGATGTAATTGTTTTATAAGAAAGCTTAAGTACGTGGCCTTTTAGGAAATTCTAAACCTGAATATTGATGGAGAGATTAAAAAATTAATTTTAAAGTGAAAAGTACTAATTATAGTGGCATTATTATTAGGTGCTTCTTGAAGAAAAATTCTGAATTCCAAAAGTTAAAGAAATATGGGATTAAGCAAAATTAAAAATGACATATTTAAACTCTAGATTTTGCCAGAGCCTAGTAGATATGTGTGTTTTGTTTTCTTACCTAAATCCTAAATTCTTCGAGGGGAAGGAGATTTTTAATTCTATTTTCCAACAAGTAGGCACAGTGCTTGATACACAGTTAATGTTCAGTAAATGTCTACTTGACATCACACACACACACACACACACACACACACACACTTCACCACACATCTTGAGAATCGTTAGGAAGCCTAGCATTATTTTTGGCTAGGGTATGCATAAAAAGACATCAGCTTTTCATTTAATACCACCAATATATAGTTAATTCATGAGTAAGAGAAGTGTCATGGTCTGTGAATGATTTGGGGTCTGTGCTCCCAAATTCCTGGAAGCTCAGTGACTACAATTAGAGAAACACAACCTCAAGGGTGTTTTTTCAATATGGATCTTACATTTGCTTTTATGTTTACATTTTTAGAAATGCTGTAGCTGTGACTGTTCTCAGAAACTAATGCCATGTGAATTTGCCTCTAGTTTCATGAATGATTTCAGATGTGAGAACTTCTCCAGAAAACCTGCTTTCTCTATCTGGGTGAGGAAAAGAGAGAGAAAATACAATAATTTCTCTTGTGTAGTACTGACTTCCTCTGTGGCCCCAGAGAAGACATTTGAACTTTCTTCTTTAGTTCCTCCAGCTGTAAAATGGAACTAATAATGACTAATAATGTATTTCACAAGGTAACAGTGAGGATTAAAGTAGTCAGTGTTTCAAGGCGGTAGGCCCCAAGTATGAAATATTTGTATAATGTCAAACTCTGACCAATGTTTTTCTATTAGATTGGGTTTTCAAATCCCCTAACTTCATTTAAACAGCCAAGTCAAATGACTTGCAAGCAAGGTGCCATATTTCTATGTTAATAATTCCATTTTTCTGACAGAGAAGTTTCTGGGAAACAATAGCATTTGGCATTAAGATAAACAATGTAAATTCTTATCCCAGCTATACTGCAACTGTAGGCAGACCTCACAATTTCTTTGCTTCTCTTTTTCCTTTCAGGTCTGAAAGCAAAGTATCTGTGCCTGACTCTTACAGGATTGTGAAAAGTAAAGAGGTTAACATATGGCCAATGCTTTAAACTCTGTGGTGAAGATGCCAGAGAGTAATATTCTACAGATGGGAAAACTGAGTCCCAGAGAAGCAAACAGTCTGACTTAAATCATGTGACAAGTGAGTATCAGGAAAAACACTCAATACTCTGGATTATAACCAGTTATTTTGGCCTTATGGCTTCCTAAAGAAACAATACCTATAGAGGCAGAGTTTTCCCTTCCCACTTTCACGAGAGTTGGCTTTCTTTCACCTGTTGAGATAGCTTTTGCTTCCTTCTAAAACTGGAGCACTTTTTTTTTTTTTTTTTTTTTTTTTTGCTGAGTTTTCTCTCAGCAAAGAAGAGGAGGTGGCTAGAACTTGTTGCCAAGGAAAAGAGCCTGATTAGAGTGTCCAATTGAAGACTTCTTATTGGCTGCCAAGAACACTGTCACATGGCTTGTAGAAATAAATCAAAGTCTCGAGAGGAGGCCAGAAAGTCAAAGAAATGCTGTTAAATCTTGAGTCCTGTATGATGCTGAAGAAATAAAGGGAAAATATAGGGTGTAAATTGAGTTGTAATTCCAACCAAGTCAAGGCAGTCAGTTGTGATGGCCAAACAACAGATGCATGAAGGCTTTAAAGGACAAAAAATGTTAAAGACTCTGGCTGCTACCCAAACACCCTTGCCACTGAAATCAAAGAGTCCAATATTCTTGCAGAGACAAAATCTTAAAGACAAAGCAGCAGACTCTCCTGGCTAAAAGGGTTTGCAATGGATATATTGCCAGTAATCTTAAACCCACTCAGCAGAGACTGAGTAGGCTTGGGAAGCAAACAGGTTTTGTAGAATGATGAATTTTGTATAATGCCTAACATATTCTTGGCACTCAATGGCCTCATTATTATTCCTTCAAGTATTAGGTATGTAGCATAACAGTATATGAACACAGGACTCCCTGGGTGGAGAAGAAAAGAAAGTGGCATGATTTCTTCAAGTTTTCCCTGCTGGTTCCACCTCTGGGGGTCTGGGCTGAAAGGACAGGGAAAGTCAAAAAATAATATCTGACATCCTTTTAGTGCTTTCCATACCCCAGGCCCTGTGCTAAATTTATATGCATTATCTCTTTTTTGTTGTTTTGTTTTGTTTTGAGAGAGTGTTTCGGTCTGCCGCCCAGACTGGAGTGCAGTGGCATGATCTTGGGTTACTGCAACCTCCGCCTCCTGGATTCAAGTGATTCTCCTGCCTCAGCCTCCTGAGTAGCTGGGATTATAGGTGTGAGCCACCACATCTGGCCTATATGCATTATCTCATTTAACCAACATAATAATTCTATCAGGCTTATAAGCTATATTTTTTAAGATGAGAAAATGGGCTTAGATAACTTGAAAGGTAGCGTAGTCACTAGGAGCTTGTGCTCTGTGGCCAGACTTTGTGTGTTTGAATCCCAGGTCCTCCAATTCTGAGCTGTGTGACATTGCGCAAGTGACTTAATTGCTGTCTCGTGTATAAAATGGTGTGAAAATAAGTACTTATCATCATTGTGATAATTAACTAAATTAATAGACTCAAAGCCTTGAAAAGAGTACCCAGCACACAGTAAGTACTTGATAAATTACTTGGTGAATGCCAATCAAGATTATAAACACAATTAAAAATAGTGTAGTGGCAGACCTGGGCCTAGAACTCAGGTCTCTCTGAAGCCGGCGACTTTTCCCTCACCCTTTCACTCTACTACCTATAGAAGGAAAAGAGAGAGGATGTGGCCGGGAAAGGCAGAAGCAATGTTCTGAAGCAATTTCTAGCTGCTCAGCAAAGGAGAGCACCAGAAAGGGAATTTCTTCCACATTCCACCCCTGGCCCATTCTCATCCTCACTGATTGTATTTATTTTATTTTTATTATTTCCAATTGCTATCACTGAAAGCCAAAAATAAGAGTAGCACAACAGTGCATCCTTACTTTTGTGCTGTCTTGTTAATGCTGTCCGTTAGCGGTATATCCTTCCTACCGATTCTTGCCTGTCCTTTGCATCCAATGCTTCTCTTGCCAAAAAGAGAAAAGAAAGATGGTTTTCCTGATGTTTCTCATGAGCAAATAGCTTCAGAGGGAAATATCATCAATTCTATTCAGGATTTTAAAGGCATGGGCATTTAGATGTTGAAAGGGCACTGTCTAATGCAATTTTCTTGACATAACCCTTTGGACTTGGCTTCAGTTTTGATGAAACCCACAGGAAAGCTCTCATCAGCGGCTTGGACAGACAGCTCTTCTCTCACAGCCCTGCCGGATCGTCTGCACAGAGAGTGGAGGATGAATCACGTCCTCTTATGCTTGCAGCTACCAGCGGTACTCTGGTGGCAGCAAAGTCCAAGGCTCTCTGTAAGACTCCAAGTAAGTTGGAGGTCCCACATCTGTTACAGAGGGAGTGTAAAACTCATGCTACCAGTTTAGAGGACTAAGGCAGTTATTAAGATTTTTATTTTAATAATGATTTAATTTTTTTAAACTCAGGACCATAAGAAAATTTTCACATGAATGTATTTAGAAGGTTTTCAAGTTTTAATGCAAGAAATTCAATGGATTCAGTCCTGCTGTCAGGCTTCAGCTGAGATCACATCCTCTTTGATTCTCCAGTATGGGCTGAGAAACACCCTTATGGGAGTCTGGCTGTTAAAATGATACAGGCAAGGGCCTGCCCAGCAGTTGTTGGAATGTCTTTCCTGGGGCCAGAAGCATCTTGTTGTTCTGCTGCAGATGGTTACCACTTTGCCTCAGCCCCCACAGGTTAAAGACCCAGCAAAGACCTCCTACCTGTTGGGTAGGAAACCTGGACTTACAGGTTTGAGTTGCCAAAGGGACACCAATTTGGACACGCTGTGATTATTTCTATATTTACAGCCCAGCCTCCAGAACGGATGGGTAATGCTTTAATTTTCTGGAAGAGGTTACATTCAAAAAGTGAACTCCTCAAGGACCTTCTTAGTTCAGCCAGTGGTCAGTTGTACTATCTAGTCTTCTTTGTGCTTTTTGCAAAAGTATGTATTGACTGGATATAAATTAATATGTGTTAATGATACAGGAAATAGAAAGAAATTATTTAGGCGGATAGTGAGGGTAAGAGCATCCTTGGCAAGGCTTTCCTTTTAACACAAAGCAACCCCCAAATCATTTCTTTTCTAACAAAGGGCAGCCTGAAAAATTGAGCTGCAGACACAGATAAGCAAGCTGGAAGCTTGCACAGGTAAATGCCAGCAGCTGTGCCAACAAAGTAGGGCTACCTGGAAGCCAGGTATGTTCAACATGGAGTCTTCATCTTCCCTTTTCTTTGTCACCACCTGTGCAGTAAAGAACCAGGCAACATGGCACCGGTGAGGTAGATAAACCATCTGCATAATAAAAGATTAGGGTGCGGCGGTCCACTTCTTTGTGCACTATGCAAATGGCACACCTGGTCCAACTAATCTTTTGTGCCCTGTGTAAATCAGACACGGCCTCCTCAAGCTCATCAATAAAACCTGCATTTCACTATGGAAGTGGCAACCTGTTTTTCCAGGACCTCTCTTTCTGCAGCAGAGAGAGCTTTTCTCTTTCTTTTGCATATTAAACTTCCACTCTGAACCTCACTGTGTGTGTGTACACATCCGTCCTAGTTTTCCGTGGCCATCAGACAATGAATCTTGGGTATTTACCCCAGACAAATGACAATGCTTCACTAATGTTGGAGCAAACTGACCCCACATTTTATGCATGGAGTCCAGGAACTTAGCCTTCCCTGGCAGACCACAGAGAACACTGAGAGAATCTGCGGCACAGAGTCCAGGGATGTTTAGACTCCATTACCCATCTACCCCCAACATGGCCAATGTTTACTGGAACAAACCTGGGAGCTACTCAATGTTTTCACTTTAGAAACTTTGTTGGAAGTGTTTCAATGGCTCAAGGTTGGCTGCACGATTTCCTCAGGCCTTGAACAGACCTGTTATCTACAAATTCAGCATGTTCTACCCAACATCTAGAATCATTTAGTCCAAACTCCTGCCCAGTGGGGAAATCTCTTCCACAATAATTCTGATACTGAATATACCCCAGGGCAGCACTCACTATGCACAGGGTTTGAGAGAATAAATAATCTTTACACTGGATCAAAGCTTCTTAAGTGAAAAATGATAAAAATGTGAGGTTGATTCATCAATCCACTGTTAATTCCAGGCTACTATCCAATTTGCTAGTATGTTTGATCTGGCTTGCTTTTCTGCTGTCTTTATAAACGCCTCTTTAGAGCTGGGAGTATGTGTGGAATTATATTTATGTTAATTTTCATACTTCGTAGTAAGCTCAATCAAAGAGTTGTTTTTTGCTTGAGAGAAGTTGAAACTAACAATCTAAATGAAAGAATAGAGTCATCTATGCATTTTTCTTATGCACGCTGTTGTCACTCCCATTCTTGCTAGTGGGCAAAATTTATGATCGGAGGCTACTAAGGTTTCCTAATTAGCAAGCCACTTCTTCCCATACCTTTTTCTCCTAGAAGTGTGAAAAAGTCACTTTACATGCTGTTGGAAAAATGTCTATTTGTCCCATAGAGAAGTTCGCCAAAACCTATTATCTGTTGAATAACCAAGACTTGTCTAAGGTAAAATTGCGTTCCAAAACATTTGGTCTCAATCAGAGACACACTTGTGCTCATTTGCTTAAAACTGGGTGCAAGTTTTCAGGATATTTGAATGGAGGCTTCTGTATTATCATCCAAGCTATTATTGGCTTCTCTCATGTCCCTAGATCTTTAAGTATTCATCTTTGATTTAGACATTGGCAATTCTCACCCTAAAAAGAAAATGTTTTAAAACTGTTTTTCCTATCAATGGGTGATATATCATGTAGCCCATTTCCCCGTGAAAACAATGCTGCTAGTCAGAGTTTCTCTTTGTTCCAGGTTTTTCACGTTAACGTGGTCTGCGTAGTAAAATTGTTACTAGTGAAGGGGGTGCCAGATTTGTGGCACGGCCCATAACACACGTACATTAGTGAGACCACACACAGGTCAAAAAGATAAAGGCACGCATTGCTTTTGAGCAATGACCCGTGTGCCAAAAATGAGGTTTCACCTACAAGAGACCAGAAGAATGTAAGTGTTTTAGTCTCAGGGAATCAAGAGTTTCGTTTTTTGTTCTAGTCTATGTTTTAAAAGGATGATAGGACATTATTTAGCCCCTTTGATTGTTCTTGTTTCACTATTTGCAACTGAAAAAGAAAAAAAAAATGCCTTCTTCCTCCCTCCGGTAGCCACTATAAGAAGTGCAGCGACACAGTGAAGGGCTAGGAACTTTGGCTGGTGGGCCATACTGGCTGGGCTCACTTCTGCACTCCTCACTGTGTAACTTAGAGTCTCAGTTTTCTGTAAAACAAGAACAATAGCTGCAACTACTTCATGAGGTTGTTGTGAGAATTAGCTGAAATAATACAGGTGCTCAGCACAGTACATGGACCCTAGTAGGGTTTCAATTGCTATTGTTACAGTAAAATGTTATTATAATAACATCAATATGCTCCGTAAATTAAATTGCATAAAATGTGGCATCAATTTGCCCCAAAATTAATAAATATTAATATATTCTTAGTCAATCTGTACTGTTGCAAAAAGCACAAAGAAGATTAGATAGTACAACTGACCACTCGCTCTATGAGGAGGTCACCTCTTGAAGACATCCTGTTCCAGAAAATCAAAGAGTCACCCACCCGTTCTCCAGCTCTTTATAGGGGTTGGGCTGGAGTATAGGTACAATCACTGTGTGTGCAAATTGACTTAATTAGGGAGGGGAGGCATTATTCAAGGTGTTACTTGTTCAGTTATTAAGGTTGTTGTCTCAAACCTGCTTTTAACCTTTCTAGTCAGTGACTGTTAACCCTGGATGCACATTAGAATTACCCAAGGAGCTTTAAAGACATAGTGATATCTGGTCCAAGATAGGAGCAGCAAAATATAATTACTCAGACTTGAATTCAGATCCTGTTACCATCATTTTTTAGCCATGTGACCTTTGACAAACTATTAACCTCTCTGTTGCCTGATCTGGGATGGGTGGCAGGCGGTGGGCGTCATTGTAGGGACTAAACCATTCATTTAAAGCTCTGGGCACACGTCTTGGCATGTAGCAGGCATCCAGTAAATACTTGTTATTAGAAACCTGTTTTCTTTGAAGACCTCAGCCCAAAGGATCCCCCACCTCGACTGAACTCAGTTATGAAAATTTTACCTTGAAATATAGTCTTGGGCAAAAACTAATGAAGGTTTCTTATTTTACGAATGAGAAAACTAAAGCACAAAAGAGTTGTTCAAAGTTACACGGCTAATAATAAGCTAGAACCTGAACCCAGGTCTCCTAATTCCTTGACAATTGTTTTTCTTCCTATTCCATAGTTCTTAATCACATAACCCCAGAAGCCTCAAATTCTGGCCCTGGATACCAGCGTCAGCCTCATATTTTTCCAGTCCCTTCCAGCCTTAGCTTTGTGGTGCAGCAACACCAAATTGCTGTTTTCTGATACTCATAATTACTGTTTCTCACCTATTTGCCTTGGCTTATGTGATCATCCCTGCCCTGCCTGAAATGCTCTCCTTGCCTTGGTTTTCTAGCAACTACACTAACTTCTGCTGCTGACCATCAATGATTAACTGCCAGAGCAATTGTCTTCCCATTGTAAACAGTTAGAAATGAGACAAACCGTCAGACATCGGACAAGATTTTAATTCCTGTGAGTAGGAAAATAAATGTGATGAGCCCTGTGATTGCCACACCTTATACCTGGAAGCAGTTTCCAGGATACTACCCATGGTGGAATAACCAAAACAGCCCAGTGGTCTTGCTAAGTTGAAGAGACAGAGTTTAAAGTCTGGGGAGACTGAGGAGGCTAGAATTTGCAGGGCAGATTACCAGAAAGAGGAAACTAGATAGAAAGGAAGCTCTGGAGATCTGCAGAGCACTTACCCCATGTCTTTCGATGAGTTTTATTGATCTGCACGTGCTCGTGAAGACACTATGAAGACTGCGGTGAAGAACTCCCTGAAAGCACAGGCTGAAAAATACCTAGAGCTTACAGAGGACTGGGAATACTTCATGTTTCTACCAGCCTGAGTGAAGAAACCTCAAAATACATAGTGCATTGGGTGAAGTCCTCAGATGTGCCATGCCTTAGTAGTGGAGTAAATTAGTCCTATAATAAAAGCTGCTCTGGAACCACCATACAAAATGTAAAAATGAGGCTTTCATGAATCAAACTGATCTGCCACAAAATCCAATGTTCTTTAAAGAAGAGAATACAATCCAGCACCCAACAAAATAAAATTAACAATATCTGTAATTCAAATAGTAATTTGTAGATATACCAGAAAGTGTAAAAATGTGACTTTTAACAAGAGAGAAATTAATCAGTAGAAATAGATCAAGAAACGACAGAGATAATGGAATTAGTAGCAAGGACCTTAACAAAGTTTACCGTATGCTTAAGGACGTAAAAGAGAACATAAACACTATGAATAGGGAATAAAAGATATTAAAAAGACCCAAATAAAACTTATAGAGATGGAAATATGAAATAAAAAATAAGCTGGACAGGATTACCAGCATCTTATATGATGCAGAAGAAAAAGTCACTGTACCTGAAGACATAGCAATAGTAACTATCCAAAATGAATCACAGGTTAGAAAAAAAAAAAAGGCCAGGCACAGTGGCTCATGCCTGTAATCCCAGCACTTTGGGAGCTGAAGAGTGGATCACTTGAGGTCAGGAGTTTGAGATTGGCCTGGCCAACATAGAGAAACCCCATCTCTACTAAAAATACAAAAATTAGCCAGGCATGGTGGTTGGTGCCTGTAATTTCAGCTATTTGGGAAACTGAGGCAGGAGAATTGCTTAAATATGGGAGGTGGAAGTTGCAGTGAGCCAAGATTGTGCCATTGCACTCCAGCCTGGGTGACAGAGTGAGACTCCATCTCAAAAAAAAAAAAAAAAAAAAAAAAGACTAAAAGCAAACACACACATACAGAGAGCCCCAGTGAACTCTGGGATCTTATAAAGCCATGCAACATATGTGTAATTGGAGTCTTACAAATGTGATGTGGGTGAAACAGAAACACTATTTGAAGATGTAGTGGCTGAAAATTATACAAATTTTATAAAAAATGTAAACACATAGATTCAAAAGGCTCAACAAACTCCAAACAGCAGTAATATTAAAAAAAATCACACTAAGGCACATCATAGTTAAATTTCTGAAATTAATGCCAAAAAGAAAATCTAAATCACAGCCAGGGAGAAAAAGATGCATTATGTACAGAGATATAAACTTGAGAATTATAGCAGACTTCTCGTCATAAACCATGCAGGGCTAAAGACAATGGAAGGTCATCTTTTAAGTGCTGGAGAAAAACAAACAAAAATCTGCCAGCCTGGAATTCTATACCTACTGAAGATATTTTTTTAAAGATAAAGGCAAAATAAAATTTTTTTCAGGTCAACAAAAGGCGTGTGATCGTTAAGAAATGTTAAATGTTCTTTTAGCAGAAAGAAAATGATACTAGATGGGAATTTGGACCTACAGAAAGAGATAAAGAGCACTTAAATGGTAAATATGTGAGTAAATATTTAAAAAATGGGGTTTCCCCTCATTTTTCATCTCTTTTGCATTTATTCATCCCTCTAGGAAGAAATCCTATGCTTCTTTACCACCTCTTCTTAGGTCAGGAGTGACAAACTCAACTCTCTACACAGGCTTAGATTGATAAGGTAAATGAGTAAAGTCTGTGTATGCTTATAAGGAATAGTGGGAACAGTCACAAACTGTAGAGTGCATGTCTCATTTAAAAGGGGTATCCATTACTCAACTTCAGTTTCTAGTTGCTGGGAGGGAATTGAGCCAAACTCTTCCTTTATTTAAATGTAGCAATTAATTTAAATCAACCAAAACCCAAAACTACTCCGTGGACTATAGTCAGCTGTTGGGCCACTAGGGTGCAATCATAATTTCAGGTATTCTTCACTTGTGCCCCTCATAATCTCAGAGCACTGGAGAAAGGTTTAAGAGTTAAGCACTTTGACCAAAATTTTAGTGGAGTACTCGGTATTTGCATCAAAAAATAATTTGGTTTACTTTGTTTAATTCAGTTGATAAGTTCATGCTATTCCTAATGTAAAAAAGTTCTGTGAGAGTCCCATGTGGGTTAAAGCAATGTGGTACTTTGGTAGCTACAGCCTTACTTCAATGCCTTTATTTTTGTAATAGATGAAGAAACCACAAAGCATGTCCCGCAGCTTCCCTAGGAAGTACCTCTCGTAATGTAATTTCACAGCGATGCATCTGTCACTGGGAAATTTTCTGTCCGAACATGAATGATGAAGGTTTAGGTAGGGATCTTTCTTTTTTTTTTCTTACAGTCCTTACAGGTCTTTTTTTTTTTTTAAAACACCTATTATGCCATGAATTCATAGGGAATAGTTTCCAGCAGCTCAGGCTCCTTCCCATTGGTTCTCACAAAGTGTGCTTCTCTGGGTGGAGCAGGCTGGGGCTTCAGTTGAACCCAGGTATCTTTCTCTTTGTCTTCTTTCTTTTTCTGATCATTTTCCTTCTCGCGTTTCAGGAACCTATCTCGGCTTTTAGAGTGCTTAATGTGCTCAATATGCACATTAATTCTCTTGACAAGAATCTTGCCCTTAACTCGTTTGTTTACAACAATGCCAACAGCATGCTGGGTAACATTGTAGACTTCCAGTTTTGCCATGGTGACACTTGTGGGGCATTCCTTTTTGAACAGTACCCATTCTCTTATGTCTACAATATCACCTTTCTTATAGATTCGCATATACGTGGCCAAAGGAACAACTCCATGTTTTCTAAAAGGCCTAGAGAACATATATTGGGTGCCTGTCTTCTTTCCCTTTGTATTCGTCATTTTGGTGAATTACTGGAAGATGGTGGTTCTGGCTGAAAGGGGGATCTTTCTTTTTATTGCTTCCCAGGCTTGCTTTCCTTCCCACTTCCTCCACCTGCTCCTATCCCTCCACCCTGGACTTCACTTCATTCTGCGCACCTCGTCTCACCGTTAAAAAATCAAATTGACAGTTCAATGTTTTGGAAGCTGCCTCAATGCTCAAATGAGTAAAAATAAAATATTGATGGCGATCAACATATTGAATTCTTTATTATGTCCCAGGTAAATGACATCATGTCACTTAATGCTCACAATAATCTGATACAAGAGTACTTAAAACAATCTCCATTTCACAGATAAAAACACTGAAGCTCAGGGTTTCACAGCTCATAGGTTCTGAAATCGGACTTTGTGTTCTTACTTTCTGCATCCTTGCTCCTCAAAGTATTGTCAACTGAAAGTTTACTAGAAAGGTAGTATCTCAGGGCTCACCCCAGACAACTGAGTCAGAACCTGCATTTTAGCAAGATCTCCAGGTTATTCATGGGCACATTCAAGTTTGAGAAGTCCTGTTCTACACTGCACCACATCTTTCTGGGTGTGCTTCCTGATAGTGCCCATCCACCACTTGCCTGGAAGCCCCCACACACTTCCCAGTGTGCCCAACTTTCTCTCAAGAGTGATTTATGCAGCAAGCCTTTGCTGGTGGAATTCCATTGTGTTGACTTAAACACTCACCCCGAGATCCCTCCCTTCTTCCTACTCTCAATCCATCATCATGTCTCATTTTCTATTTTTGGACACAGCTCAGGGACATGAAGAGGGAGGGCTGGGCTTGCGGCCCTGGAGGGTTGCCTGACCAATAATTTCTCCCAGTGGCTGCTTCTGGCCCTGTGTGGGCCATAGAACAGTGCTATGGGTGGGAAAGCAGGAGAAGCTTCATAGGAAATACCCATCAAGCAAAACCTTTGGCGGAACTGAAGCCATGGAAGTTGTTATGGGTACAGAGGTCCATGGATGCTGGCAACTTTATTAAAGCTTATTTTCACATTGATATCACTCACAAGCAAAAGTCTGACCACTACATACACTCGAATGAGTCCAAAAGGCTGTGGAACTGAGTTATTATAAAAATGGGTTCTCAAAATACTGTATAAAGTCGAAGTTGTTGGATAGTCAGTGAAAACTAATTTTTTCAGTTAAAATAGCTCATACACATTGGCTTTGAAATGGCAGAGGTGACAAAGGATGGTCTTATGATGTCATTCCAAGGCCCATGATGATAATAAACTATTTACTTATTTTTTCTTCTTTTCAAGAGGTAGGGTGTCTCCAAGCTCTCTCCTTGCCATTTCTCTCTTTAGAAACCTTTTGTATTTGTCACCAGGCTTCGGTGGGGGTCTGAGTTAAGCAGAAAAGGCTGCTGTAGAGAGAGATGAGAGGAATTCTTTTCTCCTGAGACATGGCCAGTTGGGGCAGAATGCTGGTGCAGAGACCAAGTTTTCTGCCAACAGAATAGAGCATGGAACTGTAACAAACTCTTTAATGTTGTTGTAACTTTATTTTCCACTTTAAAGTAATAGAAATTCTTCCTAGAAATAATGCTGTTTAGTAGAGACAGCATGGCATAGCTGACTAAAGCCATATCTTTGAGCACTTGCCAACCTTTGTAGTAAAGGGACATTTTTCATGAGGCTCCTGCATTCACAACATCAGGAAATTATGGAAATGTCTTTATCACAGAATCAAAGTGCTCAAAGGGGGCGCTGTAAGATCATTTTATATATTTTGTTCTTCAAAGACAGGCAGACATCCTAATTTTTTACAGAGATGAGAGGCAGTGAGGTATAATGAAAAGAATAAGGCTTTAGGCTGATGCCAATCTTGAAATGCATCTTAATTCTATTATTTATTAACAAGACTTTGGGGGAATTGTTCAACTTTTCTGATTTTTAATATTCTTATATTTAAAAATAAGAAAAAAGACACTTTTGTCTTTTGATCCTGAAAACATGCCTGCAAGTTGATTGTAAGATAGTGAAACAACAGATTTAATATAAAAGGGGCAAGAGATCCTGTTTTGATATAAGTCTTGCTTTTTAGACACAGTAGTTGAATGATTAGAATTCTAGCATCTCACACACATTCTCTAATTTTATTTTTCTTTGTAACGGAATGTATAGTCAACATGCTTAAGTGAGCACCTGGCTGAGGTTAGAGACATCACTTTTAATATGTCTAATAATTATTATTCTTTTCTGTATTATATGAAGTTCATGATACTCCTGTTACTAGTATTTAAACCTTTATTATTCTATTTTCACTATTTTTAATAGAAAAATTATAACAAATTACAGTAAAATATTCAAATAATTGCACAAATATTAATCTTTGTTTGGATCACTGAATTCACAGAAGTTATTTCTTAGGGGTAGTTATTGTTAATTACTGTTGTTACAAACAAATTCCAAATCTCACTGATTTAGTTTAATTTTTTTCTCGTAAAAAGTCCAGTCCAGTGGACTTTGGGAGGCTGAGGCAGGAGGATCACTTGAGCCCAGGAGTTCAAGGCCAGCCTGGACAACATAGCAAGACCCTGTCTCTACAAAAAATTAAAACATTTCCCAGGCATGGTGGCACACACCTGTAGTCCCTGCTACTTGAGGCTGAGGTGGGAGGATCACTTGAGGCCAGGAGGTAGAGGCTGCAGTGAACCATGACCATGCCACTGTACTCCAGCCTGGGCAGCAGAGGAAGACCCTGTCTCTAATCTATAGATTAGATAGATAGATAGAGAGATAGAGAGATGATAGATAGATAGATAGATAGATAGATAGATAGATAGATAGATAGATAATGACAGAGAGAGAGTCCACTGGGGCTGATCTTGCTTGGGCAGCTCTTCTTTAAGTTGCCAGACTCAGGTGTCCTGGCATCTTCCCTCAGAGACTCTGTTATCCATCAGGGCCTCCCCGGGAGGCCTGTGCTGGGTCTGCTTTATTCAGCAGCCAATAAGCAAAGAGAGGGATTCTCACATCCCCTCCCCATCCCCTTCACCCTCCTCCCTTTCCCTCCCCCTCTCCATCTCCTCCTCCTCCTCCTCTTCCTCCTCCCCCTCCTCCTCCTTCTTCTTCTTCTTCTTCCTTTTGAGACAGGGTCTGGCTCTGTCACCCAAGCTAGAGTGCAATGGCACAATCAGGGCTCACTGCAGCCTCCACCTCCTGTACTCAAGAAATCCTCCCACCTTAGCCCCCCAGTAGCTGGGACTACAAGTGCATGCTACCATGCCTGGCTAATTTTTGTATTTTTTGTAAAGATGGGGTTTTGCCAGATTGCCCAGGCTGGTCTTGAACTCCTGGGCTCAAGGTATCCGCTCACCTCAGCCTCCCAAAGTGCTGGGATTACAGGTGTGAGCCACCATGCTGGCCTCTCATGGGTCTTTTTAAGGGCCAGGGCTAGAAGTACACACTTGACACTTGCTTACACTTCATTGGCCATCAATTGTCACAATATGCCATCTAGATGCAAAAGGATTGGGAGATGTAGTTTTTCCATGTGCCCAGGGGAGAAACTAAATGGTTTGGTGAATCCACAGCATTGTCTGTCTAGAAACAAGGCTGTCAAACTGAATTATTAGCCAGTCAGCAGCCACTAGGGCCCTCAAAAAGTTTGTTCATCAAAACTGATGTATAAAAGCATGGTTTTAGTATGTAGTAAGCAGTGTATAGCTGTCCACACATGATATATGGAAGTTAAATGCATGACAATTGGAGATTATCTGTACATCTTATTGCGCAGTTAATGCCTATTGCTGAGATGCTGCAAAGAGTCAGTAAGATATTTATGTGAAAATGCCTAGCACAGAGTTAGTATTAACGTGCTGTTCCCTGAGCTTTTTTTAAAAAAACTAGATTATTGGCTGGGCATGGTGGCTTATGCTTGTAATCCCAGAGCTTTGGGAGGCCGAGGCAGGAGGATCACTTGAGCCCAGGAGTTCAAGGCTGCCGTGAGCTAAGATTGCACCATTGTACTCTAGCATAGGTGACAAAGCAAGACTTTGTGTCTAAAAAAAAAAAAGAAAACCCAGAAAAGGATTTTTCCACAGTCTCCTTTAATAAACTCATCTAGTGATGAATGGGTTCCAGCTAGAGTCTGCAACTTCTCATACATTGCCAAAATTGATTTTTCTACAGTTTAATCATATTTATTTTGAATGATTCTCATAGAAATAGTAAAACATCTGATCATCACTCTTCTTATACTACTGCATCAATGTCAAAGTCATCTGGCCATCTGTAAGCCTTTTCTTCTTTTGGCTCATTTAAAACTTTTTTGATATGTCTATCAGTTTTCACATACGACTCAACGTACATTAACTGCTATTTTCTTGAGGCTTTTTATGTGTGAAAACTGGGAGATTATAGTAGTTTCCTACCTGAGAAACTTGCCATTGACTTTTATTTCCCATTCAAAAATGAATATTAATTTCTCCATTGCTCTCCATCAGGTAAGAATATGTTTGTGTGAAAACACCTCAGGAAAACAAAGATTGCTTCACAAAATTCAGAATGTTAATTTATCCCAGTGGGCTACTGTTTTTGGAAAGTTATCAGCCATATCATCACAACCAAAGGTTTTAAAAGAAGTAATTTTATATGAAGAACATATGAGTGTTACCTTATCCTTTCCTTTAATCTTGTTTTCATCTTAAAAGTAGAGTTTTCCAAAACCTACTATCTTCTGGGCGTAAATCAGAATTTTCCTGAGCCTTCCTTCCTGATGTGCCCCTAGAATTCAGATCCTCATGAATCAGCAGCCACCTCATAATATGAATGCTCAAGAACAGAATGGGGAACAATGTTCTCCCAGGTCTGGTCTGAATTTGGGAGGGCTGACTTGCCTAATTTTAGAGGTGTTGTGCCCAAGAGGAACGGAGGCCGAGTTTCCTTGCTTCTTTACCAATCTACTTATCGGTTTCTGGTTCAACTCTCTTCCTTTGCTTAGTAGGTTTCTAGGTATTCTCATTTATTAATGTTAAAAATAACTTTTCAGATGAATTACTCATTTACACGTTCAAATTAAGATTTTCATTTCCAAGTTTTATCACAGCTGGCATAATGAACCATGTCAAGTTTTTAAACTATATTGTGACAACATTTAAACTCGTTATGCTTTGCCTGTGGATGTAATTAAGACAGTGTGTTTGGTATCAGTTTATTCTTAAAAAGCAAAGTAAAAGCAGATGAGGTGTATTTATAGACTCATCAGCCAATGAATGGATGAAAGAGAAAAAGAAATTAATGGGGAAATGTCAGCCAGAATGGAGGAGGGACCCACTGAGAAGTTCATTTCCAGACCAACTATTTGGAATTTAGTCCAAAGACAGCTGTCCCTTGATTTACAGTAGGGGAAAAACATGACATTGTAAGACTATTGGGCCTCAAGTTAAGAAGCAGGCAAAGAGTAACATACTTCAAATAAACTTCTGCAGTTGGGATGGGGGCCCAAGCACAATGCTTACAGTCAGGACCCTATCTGGAGGTGCATGCCTTCCTACAAAGAGTGGGGCTTAGAAAAATCTGGGAAAGAAGGAAAATCTGTAGGAAACATAGAAGCTTTGGAACTTGGTCCTGGCCACTTGAAAGCCGTTTTGATTTGAAGCCAAAGCCCCTAGGGGGTGGGGGGATAGCGGGGGTAGAGTGAAGGGGGAAGTAAACAAAAGGGCAGAAGACAAAATTGTAGTATAAAACCCCAACCCAGGGAATTCAGTTTCGAGAACCAAAAAAGAAGAAAAATGAATCGCAAAGCTTAAGGGATACAGATTCATTTCTTTGTGTTTTCTTGAGAGCTTGGGTAGTACCTTTCTTTTATTGTAAAATGAAACACAAAAGTTTTCCGACATTCTGGGGCATGCGTCTAACGTTAGACAAAGGTGAGGCACAATAAATCTGCATTGTCTTGAGTACATGAAAAAGGGCAGCATGAGGGGAGGAAATATGGTTGTTTTGGCATCCTGTTTTTAACCACCCATATTTCAGTCTGGGAGAAATGATTTGGGCCCAAGCAAAGTCCTGTGGTCTGCAACACTTCAGCTGGGGTGAGGGGGGAGAAGAAGGGAAATGGCTTCACCGGTTCTCTTCCCCAAAGCATCTAAAGGAATGTTCATTAATGATTTTTAGAAGAAATTCTTTTGGATTTTCATGGGGAGAAACCAAGAAGAGTTCTTCAGAAACTCAGATTTAAAAATTCCTTTTCTAGAGAATTAAAATATATTAATAACAGGTAAGTTTAATTCAGAAAAAAGTATATTCTCTGGGAATTCATAAAGCAATGTTTCTTTTGTTTGATGTAGGTACTTGTCTCTAGATCCTAATGTACCTGCATTTCTGAGCCATAGTTTTGCTTCTCCATATATCCCTAACCTCTTTTACTCCTTCCTCTTCCTCAGTGAATTTGACTCATGTAGTTTGTTGATGTGTGTGATAGTGAGCTCTTGGTTTAACTCTCTCTTTAGAGACAGAGAATAAGACAATATAGGAAAGGAAAAAGAAGAAAAGAAGGGAGGGAAGGAAGGAAAAGAGGAAGGGAGGAAAGAAGGGAAGAAAGAAAGGGAGGAGGGAGGGAAGGGATGGAGAGGAAGGAAGGGAGAAGGAAAGAAGAGGGGAAGGAAGGAAGAAAAAGGATCAAGACATAACAAATCCATTTGCTTCAATCATGTAATCAAACCATTCCTATTTCTGAACACTCCCTCAGCTGTGGCACATCTGGAGATACCGAGGAAATGAGTTCACAGAGCTTTGAGCTTTGTTTCTGCCGAGTTGGCTGTTCTGTTATACAGATAAGGGGTGTGTGTGTGTGTGTGTGTGTGTAATGTACATTTAATTCACAAAACAGTTACCTGACCATCCAGATGACTTTATAGTTTAGACCGAAGCTTCTCAAACTATCTGTGGCAAAGGACCAGTTTTTAAATGTCCAATCAGCCATAAACTGGTGTTTTAATCAAATGTAACAAAAATTTATTTCTAGAAAAATTAAATTTAAAAACACCCCAAATCATACCAAATGCAAGCCTCTCATATTTAATATCAGATTCAAAAGACAGGCCGGGCACAGTGGCTCACGCCTGTAATTCCACCACTTTGGGAGGCCGAGGCAGGTGGATCACCTGAGGTCAGGAGTTCAAGACCAGCCTGACCAATATGGTGAAACCCCATCTCTAGTAAAAATACAAAAATTAGCCAGGCGTGAGGGTGTCTGCCTGTAGTCCTAGCTACTCAGGAGGCTGAGACAGGAGAATCACTTGAACCCGGGAGGCCGAGGTTGCAGTGGGCAGAGATCATGCCACTGTACTCTAGCCTGGGTGACAGAGCGAGACTCCTTCTCCAAAAAAAAAAAAGACAAAAAAATTTCATGTCAGATGACTAGAAAAGTTTCTAAGTGCTCACTCTCAGTTTCGCTCAACTCATTGCAGTGTGGTGCCAATCTGCCCAGGTCCAGCACCGTCCAGGGAACACTGTTTGCATAGTACCAGTGTAGATGTTCTATAAAGAAAAGGTCTCTAAATAAAAGGAAAGGGATAACAGTTTATATTTTTTAAGTTCAAAGTTATTAACTTACTATTGAAGTATAGACAACAAGATAAATTCCAGTATTTTTCAAATAATTTCTTTTAAAGAAAACATTTAATTGCCTGGACAGTGTTGATTTTTAAAAAATCACTGAAGTGTTTGCTTAAGTAAAATAAACTATATACATGGATTATCTCTGTTATCATATGGGCCCTATTTGTATTCAAGCACAGGAAGAATGAATTGATTTTGACACAAATAGTTTTAAGAATGAAACCGTTTCTAAAATGTAAATAAGGGTATGGTATTCTGAAATGCATATTCAGCTGGTTGACGTGACATACACATTCTTGCATGCCATGTTATTTTTTTTCAGCTCATCGTTCTTTACTCAAATGTAATGAACTAATGTAGACCATTGCCTAATTTAATGTTGACTGAAGTAGTTTGAATTCACATATTGGGTTGAAATGGCCAGGAATATTGTAGAGCACTGAAAAGACTCTAAGTGAATTGCGTGTTTTCATTTTGAACCGTAAGATATTTACCAATTCCCACTGATCTCAAGTTGCCCTAACGAACTTTCCACACAGAGGCTAATAGAATTTATGTCCCTAAAAGCAGTAAGTTAAAGAAATGAAAGCCTGAGTCATAAAGAAATTCCCTGGTTATAAATGTATTATTTGTGAGAAATAGTTTATTTTTTAACAAACAAAGATGCAGAGCAGAGCTATTGCATATCATCCCCACATGGAACAAGTGGTGAAAGGACTGTTGGGTTATGCAAATCATATTATTGTTATCATATGTTTTCCTTAGCTGCAGCTATCACAGAGAACCTTTTGGGGAGGGTATTATTTACAATGCTCTATTGGTTAAGATCTCATGTTAGGATTCTGTTTTAATAGTAGTTTATTACCATCCCATATATTTTTTTCTTTCTAGATTTGACTTTAGATAAATGTCACACTCCAGTAAAGAGACTTTAAGAATTACTCAGTAATCAAACCATGTGAATTCAATGGTCTATATGCTTGGAATCTTAAGAAATTACTGAGTAAGTAAATTTCGGATAGTGAATATGGAAAGCATTCACATATATAAACACGTAATTAAAAAATGGAACTAACATCCATTGAACAGCAATAAACTGACATGAATTGGCTGTATTGCGGCCAGCGAGAGGAGCTGGCTCTCTGATGGCTGAATTAGAGACTAGGACAGAATGTGAGAGCTGAGTAGGGGAACTTTTTGGGTGGCATGTAGCATCCAGGTGCACAAAGGTTTGGTGTTGGTGTGTGACTTCGGACACCTTGGGATGCTGAAACTTCTTAAAAGTTGGGTGCAGCACACCAACATGGCACATGTATACATATGTAAAAACCTGCACGTTGTGCACATGTACCCTAAAACTTAAAGTATAATAATAATAAAATTTTTTAAAAAGTTGACCTATTTAAATTGTTTGCCTCCCAATGGGACCCTTTGAGTGTTCCTAGATGATAGGAACCATCCAGTTTTGTCAAAACACATGCATAAATCTAAAGGGTTCTGTGCTCTGTGAGAGGCAGTTTTGTGGAGAAGACAAACAGATCCAACTGTCTCTCAGTTGGATCTGTTTTGGACCCCAGCGGGTGGTTTGCCATCTTTTGGCATGTTCTGGGTCTCTGTACACTGTTTCTGCTCCCATTCTTGCACTTGTTAATATATAGCTCCCAGCTGGTTGCTCTCTAAGTGCCACTCACAATCCATATTTCCACAGTGATGACATTGGCTGTCTCGGTTTTAGGAACTGCCAGAAATAGCCACTAACCAAGAGAAAGAGAGCAAGGACTAGCCCTGAATAATTGGTCAACAATGCTGATTTCGTTGGTTTCCTGTTCCTTTTGCTTCCTGGAAAATACAGACCTACAAAGCAAACATTGTGTGTGGGTTGATGCTACAGCATCGTCTGAACTTGGAAGGATGATCGTGGATTCTGATGCCTCGTGGTCTCACTACAGGTCTAATTTTCATGTGTTTTAGGAGTCTTGGGATTAGGTTATGAACTCTGACTCTGGGCAAATGGAAACATCAGGCGAGAATTATTTATCTCATAACATTTCTTACAAGGTATTAACTTTTGGACCATTTTGGAGAAGATGAGCAAATTCATTTCTCAAGACCAGCAGGGGTGGTTGCTATGAGCAGGCCTGGGTCAGCACATAAGACCTGCCCTTGCTGACCTAGGAAGTTTCTATATATGATGAAAATCTTTTTCAAAATCATATGATGGTAACTGGCAGGGTGTCACTAGATTATGTAGATAATGGTTTATGTTAACAACAACTATTTTGTTAAAAAGTATTTGTCGAACTTCTACTTTGTAAGAGGCCTTCTTCCAGGTGCTGGGCAGTAGTACCTCTTCATTTTACTTTGAACTCTTTCTTTGTTATTTTATTTCATTCACATTTGTAAGTTCAGCCAGAGTAAAATCTTTTCTTAACTCAAATTTTTATTTTGAATTGAGAAATAATGATTGTATATATTTATGGGGTACAATGTGTTATTTTGATATATAAAAACATTGTATATAAAATGTTGTATATAAAAACATTGCAGCATGATTATATCAAGCTAATTAACATTTTTATCACCTTACATAGTTACCATTTTTATGTAGTGAGGACATTTACAATCTACTTTTTAAAGCAATTTTGAAACGTGATACATTATTAACTGGTTGCGATGCTGTGTAACAGATCTCGAAACTTATTGCTGCAACTGAAACTTTGTGTCCTTTCACCAACATCTCCCCATTCTATTCTCCCCACCCTGCCCCTCAGCCTCTGGTAATCACCATTCTACCCTCTGTGTCCACGAGTTGGATTTTCTCAGATTCCACATATAAGTGAGATCTTGTGGTATTTGTTTTTTTGCGCCTGGCTGATTTCACTTAGCACAATGTTCTCCAGATTCACCCATGTTATTGAAAATGACAGAATTTCCTTCTTTTTAAAGGTTGAATAGTATTCCACTACATTTTTTAATTCATTTATCTGTTGATGGACATTTATGTTGATTCCATATCTTGGCTATTGTGAATACTGCTGCAATGAACATGAAGGCACAGATATCACTCTGAGGTGCTGATTTCACTTCCTTTGGGTATATACCCAGAAGTGAGATTGCTGGATGATATGCAAATTCTATTTTTGTTTTTTTGAGGTGCCTCCACGCTATTTTCCACAATGGCTATACTAACTTACATTTCTACCAACAGTGTAGAAGCGTTCCCTTTTCTCTACATCTTTGCCAACATTTTTTATCTTTTGTCTTTTTGATAATAGCTTTTCTAACAGGGATGAGATGGTAGCTCATTGTCATTTTAATTTTCATTTCCCTGATAATTACTGATGTTGAGCATTTTTCATAAGCCTACTGGCTATTTGTATGTTTTCAAATAGCAAAATATTGATCTGACTGACTGTCTCTCTTTTTTTCTCCCTCTCTCCCTCTACACCCCACCCCACACACACTCCATTATAAATATTTATTGAGGTTGCAGTGGGAAAGACAATCATATAACTCTACCATTACTTGAGTATATTTAAAATTATTATCTGCAAGACATCTTGAATCCATGTCCCAGAAATGTTTTGATCTAGACTTTGCTGAAGTATATTTCAAGGTGGGAAATATTGGTTATTCATTTCAAAAATAGTAATAAGTAACACATTATGTTATATTGCTGAGGTGTGTAAGATACAGAACTGTAGAAATCTAAAGAAGGAAATACCTTTAAGGGAAGCTCTCCATGGAAACCTATCAAGCTATGAATTTGAAGCTTGCTAAGTGGCTTCTGGCAAAGCCACATCAATGGAACGGTTTATCACTTAACAATGTCTGCACATGGAATGCCATAGTTCTGTGGGCACTACAGCCAACGACTCATAGGTTTTCTGGACAGCTACACAAATGTTTTCTTTTAGTGTGATACTTAAAGTATTTGACTTTAATTCTGAAATTTTCTCTCATGCCTCCACATCTGAAAGAATTCAACGCTATCTTTATTTGAAGTCTGTCCTGGTTAGCAAGCTGGCTGGTGGTGATGTATCACATACAGTGGTTTCTGTGATGTGGGCTGCTGACTATGGAAAGATGAATGAAGATCACAATCACATTAAGTTTGAGGACTATGGTCAGACTTAAACCATTATCCTTGAGGTGTATGGCTGTTGATTTATCAATGTCCTCATTTTTATGAAGGAAATCTTCTCAAGGTTGCTGTATGCTCTGTGTGTGTTGTATGTCAAATAAGGTATAATGTTATGTTCTCTCATAACTTCATAAATAAGAATGTATTGCTTTGAGAGATGGAATAAAATGACAAGTTTTATTTGGCATCTATATATTTAAGAGTTCATGAAGAGATTAATGGTTGTTGGCCGCTGGTCAAATTTCTTTGATGTACACTATTTTTTTCCACTAAAATTCTGCACTTACCACTCCCTGGACGAGTTACCCACACATTTATGTACATAAATTATGGTGCATTTATTACATCATTTCCAACCTAGCTGGATAAAAGCACAGTGGGATTTTTTCCCTGTGTGCAATTTCCATTTTGGTGGCATTTCTGCTTCTTAATAAATTCCAGACAGTCAAAGTAGACACCCAAATTCTGTTTTTATGTATTTCAGCTTTCTGTGTTCACCTACACTTTGTTTGGGAGACGTCCTATTGGGAAGTTACTTAGATTTCTGAATATTTGATGAGCTTTTTGCAGAAATGGGGATCTGGAGACTCATATAATCTCATTGTATGTAGTATACTTTTTCTTTTTTAACTCTGTACTTCAATTTTTGATAACTTAGATGTGGTATTTAATAACTTGTTGACTTAGTTTTATTATTTACTAATAGTTTCAACTTTGATCTCTTTCAGAAGGATGTTGTCAGAAGGATGTTGAAAAAAATCCAAAATGAGTTCTGGAGAAGATATAAAATGTATCTCCTCTATTCATATATCTATATATATATGTTGATCTTCAAAGATAGGCCAACTTTCTAACTTCTGTCACTTTACTAGCATGAAATGCAAAGGTGCTCAAATGCCCTCAAGTGGTCTCAGCCCACACTGACCTCTTTCTGTTACTTATTTTCCTTATTTCTCTGTATACTGAATGCAGAATTTGGCTTTTTCTGCTGCTTAAAATTAACATCTAAAGGAGGAGTGTCTATGTATTTTTGTCCTGGTGTTTCTCATATTTTAATACTAACACAGCACTGAATAATGTTTGCTGTGCAAATAAAAATTTAAACAAATGCCAGATCGATAAGGTTAGTGTTTTGATTTTGCCTAAACAATAAACAAAACAAGAAACACATTAAAACCTAAACATGCAATCTCTCAAAGTAAAAAAATTTTTTTAAAAGTTATACTCAACATACCCACTTATGGGTTAAGGATATAGTAATATAAATTTTATTAGATTGAGGAAGAAATCACTCTACCCTCTGAAAAGATGTAGATAGTCATATAATTCAGTTAGTCAGTTTAATGGGCTAGGCTCCCAGGTTCAGGCAAATTCACAGAGAAATCTCAGAGCATAAAAATTTTGATCAATAGCTTTATTATTATTATTGTTAGATGGAGTCTTGCTCTGTTGCCCAGGCTGGAGTGCGGTGGCGTGATCTCGGCTCACTGCAACCTCCGCCTCCCAGGTTCAAACAATTCTCCTGCTTCAGCCTCCTGAGTAGCTGGGACTACAGGCACCTGCCACCATGCCCAGCTAGTTATTTTTTGTACTTTTTGTAGATACAGGGTTTCACCATATTGGCCAGGCTGGTCTCAAACTCCTGACCTCAGGTGATCTGCCCGCCTCAGCCTTCCAAAGTGCTGGGATTACAGGCATGAGCCACCATGCCTGGCCTGGTCAATAGTTTTAACTACCAACCCCGCGTAATTTTTACTTACCTTCAGTCAACTGATTAGCTCTTTGGTGGATATATTCAGAGGCTACGTGGGGATAGGGGGAGTCTTGAGGGTGGGTGTGGAGAAAGTAAGAGCCCCTAATCCAACAGACAGGAAAATATCTGAAAAGTGACTACCATGTATACAACACAGCCAATTCTGATACTAAACTTTCTACTCTAAGAAAATCGCTTACATTAAAAAACAACAAAAAAAAAGCTAATAAACAAAGGAAAGCTACCCCAACTCTTAGAATTAATTAAGGAATAATTATTTGCAGATAGAGTTTTTGTTTATGCAAAGCTCCTTCTCAATCCTTCTCAATCTTTTTTTTTAACTGAGTAATCTCGACTGCATTAAAAACTAGCTCACTTAAAAATTGTTTTAGAACAAAGTTTTAGTAGATGTACTTTGTGTGTTTTATATGACTTGTGCAATGCATATTGTAAAATGCTATAATTACATTTTGTAGTGATGTTTTTCCTTTCTACCATGTAAGAAATTCTGTTTTCTTATTCCCAAAGATAAAAATATGGTGGCTTTTTTTATTTGAACCAATTTGAACATTACGCTCAGAGCCAAGCAGAACAAGCAAAGCTTATTTACTGAAAGGAATATTAGGATAATGGGCAGTATTGAAAAGTTACTTAAAATTAACATCTAAAGGAGGAGTGTCTACGTATTTTTGTCCTGTCAGATTTTCTGCTATGTTAGCAAAGGCAGAAAACTTTAGGTATAAATGAAGAGAAGGAGAAATAGTAGATGAGGTTAAAGAAATGAATAATATCTTTAAATAAGGTCATATAAAAAAAGAAATGAATAAATGGGTATGTAATAAGAGAAATCCAATATTATATCAACACTACCAAAGAGGCTCAGAGCAAGAGATGACATTGTCTTTCAGCTCAATTATGCCAGATGCCAGAAAGGGTAAAGCTCTATGTTTGCTGGGACTACTCTTGCTCTTGGACCCTGACAAGATTGAATGGGAAGCCTGCAAACCTGAGTGGCCTTGCCCTGAGAGACATATTCACATGACATAAGAGTGGACTGGACTAATTATTAAAGATTAAATTGGATTCCAATAATTTGCCAGTACCATTTGAGTTGTACATTTTTTTATCGTAAGGGATCTGTGTTGGAGGATAGGGAGTGAACTGGAGGCAGTTCTTTTGAACTCTTTGACCCAAATTTACTAGATATGGACTTATAAATGCTAATAAAATAACAAAATAATACTATACATAGTTCACAGTGCAATGAGGAGGTACTACTGCCCAACACCTGGCAGAAGGTCTGTTACAAAGGAGAGGTTCAGTGATTATTTTTTGAACTGAATGGTTATTGTCACCAAGACCAGCATCTCCATAATCTAGTGACCTGCCCCCATTATTATCATCTGATTATGAGAAAGGGTTTCATCATTTGGAAATGTCACAGGTCATTGGGAGCAGGGTCTTATGTGCTGACAGTGACCAGCATAGTGCCTGACTTGTAGTAGATGCCCGGTAAATATTAGTGGAATTAATTGAATTTGTTTTTTACATTTATCGGTTTAACATAAAAGAAATTGCAAAGAATCAGATGAAAAGATGCATAGGGCAAGGCATGTGGAAAGGGACACAGAGCTCTCATGCCTTGTCTGGGTGTGCCCTGTTCCAAGAACCTCCACATGTTCAGTTATCCAGAAGTGCATCCGATCTCCGTCCTTTGCGGTTTTTACAGTGGCTTCATTACATAGGCATGATTGATTAAATCATTGGCTGTTGGTGATCAGCTTGACCTTCAGTCCCTCTCTCCTTCCCAGAGGTTGAAGGGTGGGGCTGAAGTCCCAACCCTCTAATCCTGCCTTGGTCTTTCCTGTAACCAGCCCTCATCCTGAAGCTATCTAAAAGTTGCCAGTCAACCTTTAGGTGGGCAAAATCTTGATCTGACTGGTGATCTTTTCCCTCTCTCTCTGTTTCCCACACACACTTGCACACTCCTCTACTCTGTCCTCATCTGACAGGATATAGGAGGGCAACACTCCCTGTCCTCATGGAGCTTATATCATAGTGGGAGGAGGCAAAGAATGCACCTAAATAAATAAATTACGTGGCTATTATTTATTGACAGGGGATAAGTACCGTGAAGAGTAATAGAGGAGGGAAATGGAATGGGCTGTGGAGGAGGGGAGGTTTCATGATTTTAAATACAGGTGGTGAGAGAAAGTCTCGCTGGGAAGGGACGTTTGAGCAAAGCCCTGAAGAGGGAGAAAGGGAGATCCCCGTGGATATTCAGGGAGGAATCCTTCAGGCACAGGGAACAGGGCCACCAGTGTGTCTGGAATGAGTGGGCGAGGGGAGCAAAGCAGGAGAGAGGCAGAGGAAAGTGAGGTGAGTAGATGGTCAACAACCACGCATGTGTCTGACAGGGGACCATAACGATGCCACAGACTGGGCGGCTTAAACAACAGACATTTATTTTCCCACAATTCTAGGGGCTAGAAGTGCTAGATAAGGTGCTATCAGAGTTGATGTCCAGTGAGGCAGCTCTTTCTGACTTTCAGACGGCCACCCTCTTGCTGTGTTTTCCCATGACCTTTTCTCTATGAGCATGTAGAGAGAGATCTCTGGTGTCTCTTCTTTTCATAAAGACACCTGTCCTATTGGATAGGAACCCTCCCTTTTGACCTCATTTAGCCTTAATTATCTCCTTAAAGGCCCTAATCTCCCAATATAGTCACATTAGGGTTTAGGGCCTTGATATGGTTTGGCTGTGTCCCCACCAAAAATCTCGGCTTGAGTTGTAATAATCCCCACGTGTCAAGGGTGGGGCCAGGTGGAGATAATTGAATCATGTGGGCGGTTTCCCCCATCCTGTTCTTGTGGTAGTGAATAAGTCTCATGAGATCTGATGATTTTATAATTGGGAGTTCCCGTATACAAGCTCTCTTACCGGCCGCCACGTAAGATGGAACTTTGCTCCTCACTCGCCTTCCATTGTGATTGTGAGGCCTCCCCAGCCATGTGGAACTGTGAGTCAATTAAACCTCTTAACTTTATAAATTACCCAGTCTCAGGTATGTCTTTATTAGCAGTGTGAGAACAGACTAATACAGACCTCAGTGTTTGAATTTTGGGGGGATGTAATTCAGCCCATAACAATCCACAATTGCAGAATGTTGTAATTTAGAGCGAGGTCAGCAGTGGAGAGACATGATTGCAGTTTCTTTTTGAAAGGATCACCTTGTTTGCTGGAGAGCTGGGCGACCGGTTAGAATAAAATGGGGCAAGGTAGTGACGGTGGTGGACCACATAATGTGTAGTATCTATTGTGCAGATGAATTTGAGCATAATCTGGATGAAACATTTGTCATGCCCTTGAGCTCTTCAGGGAGCCTCTTAATTCCTTTGTGTACTAACCTCTGATAAGACTGCTGTGTCTTAATCTGTTGTGAAATGAGTAGTGAATTTCAGATTAATAAAAATTAATAGTCAAAATATCAAAGCTTGCTAATGAAACTTTAAAATTTAGAATAAAATGTGTTGCTTTATTCCTCATAGGATGACACTTTCATTCACTGGCAATCTAATAAGTTATCTTGAGTGGCTGGAAAAACAGGTTACAGAGTGCGTAACTGGGAAATCTATACGTGTGAATTTTGATTGAAAAATCTGCTTTTCTCCCATCTTCATGTGGCTGGCTTTTTTGTGGCATTCAGGTCTCAGCTCAAAATCTCCTCCCCTAAGAGACCATCCTTGACCACTCAATCTAAGTTATTTCCTGCTGTTACTTTCCATCCCATCACTCTGCTCTGTTTTCTGTCCAACACTTTTATTCTGATATTTTCTTGTTTGTTGTTCATTGTCTGCCTGCCCCTCCCAGAATCAGCATTAGAGGAAAGCAAGATCTCTGTCTTGTTCACCACTGTGTTCCCAGCATCTAGAACAGTGCCTTGTGCATAGTAAAAATTCAATAAATATTTGTAGAATGAATGAAAGAATAAAAGAAAAAACACAGAAACCCAGTCATGTAGCTAACCAAGACTTAGAAACCGTGTGAGGGGAAAGAAATCCCTTCTGTGTAGTACAATGTTGAAGGTTGACAGGGACCACACAGTAGACAAAGGGCTGGGCAGATTTCAGGGCTAGAAGGTTTGTATTTTTGATAGTTTATGTGCAGATCTGGGAGTCCAGAGATTGGGGGTTTACATCTGCTCTATCTCCGACTCACCGAGTGACTATGGTACAAATCATTAACTTCCTCAAGCATTAGTTTCTCCGTCTGTGCGGTGTTACCAGTTAGTTTAAACATTTAGAAACCTTCATTGGCAAATGTGACTCTATTTATGCTTTTTCTTTCGGGAGATTGAGTGCTTTGTGGGAGCGAGACCTGCTTTTCCCTTTGGTTTCTGAACTGCATCTCCTTGGCAGGCAAGTGATTAATTCCCCTAGATTCCTCTTTTGCTCCCTTTCCCAGCCTCTCCCAAATAGTGTCCGCATGCAGTGATCACCTTGAGACATGCTTTGGATTGTCATTCTTTGCCTTCATTCCTTTTTACTTGCCATCTGAGGTAGATGAATCCACCAGCTTTCCACCACGCAGATGCTTAAGACTGTGTCAGTACCAGAGGGAGGCATATAGCTTTTCCTCCTCTCCCACTTGATAGTACTCAGACTTTAGGTCTTTTTCCCAGATCCAAGATGCTGCTCATGCACCTCCAATTTTCCTTCCCTGACAACCAGATCTACTCTGCCAGGATGAGGCCTTGGCTCTGTGAACAGATGTTGGATAACTTTCTTCTTGACGTGACTGCATTTTCACCCCTTAAAAGTCAACCTTCCTTTTAGGTTTGGCTCTGGGCTCTGTCCTCTAGCCCTGCCTGACTCTGAAGCTAGAGGGATATTGGGCATGACAGTTAAGAACTTAAGCTTTGGACTCAGCCAGACTTGGGTTAAAATCCTAGGTACACTAATAACTCTGTGACCTTGGGAAAGTTACTCAACCTCTCTGAGTCTCAATTTCCTCACCTGTAAAACAAAGATCAGGAGGGGTTGTGAGAATTAAATGATATGATATGTGCCAACAATTTGGCACAGAGCCTGGCATGCAAGTCTGGTAGTTGCTATTATCAATTACTCGTGCCTTCTTCATCAAGTTAGGAAAACCCACCTGATAACATTCCATGCTTACTCTTCTTCTTGGTTCCAGGGGTTGTTATGGAAGGCTTAACATTTTTGTTTAAAAAATTAATCTCCACCATCCTGAGACCTCTAATTGGTACCATTAGATAATCAAACAGTTTCACCTTAGGTGTATTATCTACTCATCATCTTGCCTTTGACAGCTAGTGTTGTTGAGGTACTTTGGCTGATGCTTAGAAATGCAGTCCTGGAAAAAGAAAGTGTGCTGTCTAATGCCGTGCCTACACAGACAAAATCAAAGATAAATTGATGTAATTTCCTGGAGAATGAGGATCATAAAGGCAGCTGATCTGGACAATTCCAGTTGGAATATAATGTGAGAATATATGATGGACTACTTAAATTTTCCTCAAATGTTTGGTATTAGGAATATCTTTAAAAATTATTTCATTCTGAAACTGGCCTGATCTAATCTTTTCCATGAAAAGAATGTCGTATTGGCTTCTCATACAGCCCAGATTGATGAAATATTTGCTTAGTCCCACGGATGGAATTTCCTCTAAATAAGGAAATATCTCAACAGGGACATTTAGTATATGTTTTCCAACTTATCATGTAGTGCGGCAGGTTTTCTTCAGTGGCATGTAATGGTACTTTCTGATTTTAAGCTCCAATTTATCTTGCAGATTAAAGCAATGAAAGGTGTCAGAATCTATTGGTGTTAAGAAGTCAGCCTCAGCACTAAGAGAAAGAAGGAAAGAATGAAGGAAAGAAAGAAAGAACAATGAGAGCATTGTAAGAAATATTTATACAGCAAATGTTACAGAGAAAACCCCAAACCAAAATGTATTTCAAAAAATGTTGGAGGAAATGTTATATCTTTTTATGTTCTTAAGAAAACAGTTAAAAAGAACTTCACAGCATTGGGTCTATTAAGCACATTTATTCCAGCGATTTCCCAGATATTTCCAAGTTCCATTTAAAACAGAAGTCTCCTATCAAGGAATCCTTTGAAATTATTTACTCTTTTATGGTTGTAAAGTATGGAAATGTAATGCTTTTAATGGAAACCCTAATAAACGGCACATGCTACAAAGTGTCTACTGATGTACTTTATAGGTTAGGATTCTTACATCACACTGACTTGCCAGTCTACATTCTTGGTCCAGTAAATGCTCCAGTGATGAAGAAGAGGATACGTGGAAGGGGAAGTTCAAGCAAGAATGGCATGGACCATTTATGCTGACCAGAAAGATATGGCAGCCAGAGTGTATCTGATAGGCAGCAAACTGTGCCAGTAGCCTGAAACAGAATTATTTGGATTAAGGACTTTGTTTTGTTTAAGAGATGGTGAATTGGTGAGCACCTTGAAAACAATTTTTCTTATGTTCAGTATAAAGGAATGTTTTGTAAAAAACCTGGCTGTGAATCTCAGGAATAAAATAGTATGTAATATTTTAGCACATATTTAATTGGCAACAGAAAAAGTAAAACCACTTGACTTACAAGGTTAAAATGGTTTTCTGGATAAAATCAACTCCCAATCAAAAATTTTTTTTTTTTTTTGGGGGGATGGAGTCTTGCTGTGTCGCCAGGCTGGAGCACAGTGGCACAATCTCAGCTCACTGCAACCTCCGACTCCCTAGTTCAAGTGATTCTCCTGTCTCAGCTTCCCAAGTAGCTGGGATTACAGGCACATGCCACCGTGCCCAGCTAATTTTTGTATTTTTAGTAGAGAAGGGGTTTCACCACGTTGGCCAGGATGGTCTCGATCTCTTGACCTCGTGATCTGCCCGCATCAGCCTCCCAAAGTGCTGAGATTATAGACATGAGCCACCGTGCCCAGCCGAATCAAGAAAATTTAATGTGCTCTTTCAAATGCATATTTTTATATAAAATAAATATTTTATAAAGTTATATATCTTTAATTTTATTCTGAAATAATACAACAGTTCACAAATGGATATTCTCCCCCCGGCAAATCTTTTCATTAAAATGTTTTTAAAATATTCTAAGTTGGGATATATTTTGACTTAACAATTCAGGCATTCTGCATTAAATAGGAATTGATTTATTGACATTTGATGGATTCATACACACATTCCAAGGTTTAAAACTCTTGTTAAAATGTCGTTAATAATCTGTGGGTATATATTTCAAATAACTGTCATTATATTGAGAATAACTGTCATTAAACAGAGAGAATTAAATTTAATAGAGTAGTTACTAGATCTTTAAATACCAATGGGTGATTAGAAGCAGATTTATTGAGGCTTTAATCATGGATGAATAGATTCATCCCTTTTCAGCAACAAATTTATTTTGTTTCCTTTGTTTTATTTTTCTATGTAAAGTAAATGGTTAGTAGGCATTTAAACTGGTATTGTATGAAAAGCTAAATGCCAATCATGTAGTATTCAAAATACACGGAATACATTAGACTCTTCAAGACAGTTCAAGACTGTACATTAATCCTTTGTGAGCTTGGAAAAGTCTACCCTTGGCAGAAACTCAGAGAAGCCTAGAGATGAATGGCTGTTAGGAACAGAGAGATAAGAAATTCACCTGATTTTGTTCGTATTTGCTACTTGGTACAACAGTTGACTAACTTCCTTTAAGATATTTTTGATACTATGGGTAAAATATCAAAGGCGGATACTTTAACAACATTGATCAGAAACCTTAGCTTGAGTCACTTAAACTCTCATTAGTTTGATACACTTAAACTCTCATGCTTTCCGTTTTGTTTCATTTTAAGTAAAAAGACATATCTCTCAAACTATCTGGAGGGGCTGGTTTCTTTTCACCGCCCTTCAGCCCACCCCAACCCAAGTTTGGAGCATTTTGTTAGATCACTTTGATCTTCTGTTTGACTTCTGCTTCATGGAAAAATGCTCATAAACCTTCAGAGAAAGGCTTTCTTTACTTTTAGCTTTATTCAAGAATTATAAACAGTGGACAGATCTATAGCAAAACGATTTTAAGAGCACTTAGGACCCACATGCTAATTTATTTGCTCACCACCAAAAAGAGGCTTGTTTGGTAAAAAGTTTAAAAAGTTCAGCTTTGCTTAGTGAAAAAGAACTCCACTTTTAAGTGGCTAAAAGTATTGTGTTTCAGGTTCCTTTTTTTAATATTAAGATCTCTAAAGCAACAATCTTCTTAAAGATGTTATGCACAAGGATTGACATGACATTTGAAATGGCTTCAAGAGTCCTATTACTCTTGACATGCTGGCGAACACTTCACAGATGTGCATTCTTGTTGCAGCCATGTCAAGAGAGGATACAAAATCTGCGACTACAAACAAGTCTCTGCATGTCTTAATCCCAGGGTAATGGTAGGCCACGAGAAATTAGGGTGAGGGCAACCTATTCCTTCTAATCCATCATTATTCAGCCTTATTGCAGCTTCTCCACAAATTATGGGATTGACCCATTGAGCTCTACATTCTTAGATGTTGGATAACAACTGTGGTTTCAGATAAAAACAAACAAATGAACAAAATTATAAACCATTGCCATTTGGCATTTTGCAATTCTGAGAATGTCTTTCCATGTAGCAAGTGAAAAAGGATTAAAGACTGTTTACACTACTGATTTTTAAAAACGTAGTCCTCTAAACCTCTGTTGGGCTTGTAAATTTATGTCTCCTGGGCTGAATAAGTACTATTGAGAGATTTTATTTGGAAAATCACTTAATTTTATGTAAAAATTCAGATTTCAGCTTCTCTTAAAAAGTCAGATCTGACCACACTAGCATTTTCTCTGGCAGTATCAACTGAAAGTAGTAGTGGCTGCGCATTTTATAGAGACAGTTTAATTTTTATAATTTTCCTCACTCTTTAACCATGACACTGGGCTTCTGGACTCATTTACCCATGGCCCCCCAGTTGGCATTTGAGTCTTTGGCCCCTGTAGCATATGATTACTTTGAAATACCAATACCAGTACTGATGTGTGAGGGAGCCTGCAAAGTTTACATTGCTATTCTGAATAGACGTTATCCATTCTGCAGAACTGGACTTTTTCTTTAGCAGGATATTATTATGATAAGGCAGAAGGTATCAGGGAAATCTAGTGAATATCTTTCCAATAGGTGTAATTCAGTAACCTTAGTTGTTACCAGTGGAGTGAAGTGAGGTAAAGAATTATATTCTGGGCTCAGTGGAAGAAGCATCTTTTGCTGTGTTGGCATATAGTATGCAAACCCTCAATAGAAGGCCAGTTTCAGGAGGACAGAGACTGGGGTTTCTTGTTGAATCCCATGTACCTATAAGAGTATTTGTTGCACATAGTAGGTGCTCCATAAATATTTGTTGAATAAACTAGATGGATTATTTATGGAATCTCCAAGATTCAGTTTAAACAAGACATATAAAATAATCATTATTATTACTTTTTATCAAGTGCCTTCTATGTGTTAGGTATTTTGCAAATATCATTTCATTTATTTCTCACAAGAGGTAGACATTGTTGATCCCATGTTACATATGGGGACGTTGAAATTTAGAGATTTCTAATTGTCTAAAGTCTTGTGCCCAAAAATAGCAGTGATTTTTATTTAAGTCATTTTGACTTCAAAACTTGTTCTTTCTGTTGCTACTCCACATTTTCTTTTAATGTAAGATCATACTTTAAAACATTAAGCAAGAGTGATTACGAATAAGCTCTGTCCAAAGGACACCAAAACATCTAACGAATTGCTGACATTCATTCAATCAACTGTCTTGGCTTTTTTTATTTCACAAAATCCACTGTTCAGCTGAGTTTACTGATCAGTTCTGGACCTTGTGGGGGAGCAGGGTGAGTGAATTGAGCATGCAAAAGTTAATCTGTGAACCAGATCAGAAAGAGTATAAGACACACACCCCAGGTAGAACCAGATATTCAGCCTCAGGCTCTCTTCTCTAAGCTGCCAATTGGCCTCCTTGACCCCATCCTATTTCAGCAGAAAGCCTGAAGGGTTGAATTTCCTCTGGACCTCCCCTTTGACCTCTGGTTTGTCCTACTATGGCTTGAAAGCCTAATTCAGACTTGCAAAGCTCTCAGTCGTCCTTGCTTCCTGCTGACTGTGTCTGCTTTGTCTCAGATCTTCATTTTTGTGTGTCTAGCTCTGGCGTGGTAATCTTAGTCCAACTCTTGATTTCTCCCTTAGCTTGACAGTTTTTGGTTGTGTATTTTTGACCTTGCACAGTAGCCAGACCCAGTTAGTCCAGTCACAGGAGTGCAGCAGACAAGACTCAAGGCCCTTGACTTATAGTTGAACTCATTTGAACTGATCAATTTAGCATGAGGCTGAAAGAGTTGTTTAACTTCTGTTCCCCATGATTCCATTTGCCTCCCCTTTTCATGGAGTTGTGGGGATAGCTTTAATGGTGCTTATAAAGTCATTAATTGAAAAATGATCATGAATCTAAGATAGTGTAGTAATAACATTTTAAACTAAATTTCTATGAACTTAATATCCAAAAAATAATTCTGTAGTTATAACACAAACAATATTCACACACAAAGGTCAAATAATTAGCCAGTTGCAGTGGCTTACACCTGTAATCTCAGTGCTTTGGGAAGCTGAGTCAGGAGGATTGTTTGAGCTTAGGAGTTCAAGACCAGCCTGGGCAACAGAGTGAAACCTTATCTCTGCAAAAAAATTAAAAATTAGCTGGGCATGGTTCTGTGTGGCTGTAGTCCCAGCTACTCAGGTGGCTGAAGTGGGAGAATTGCTTGAGCCCAGGAGGTTGAGACTGCAGTTAGCCATAGTCATACCACTGCACTCCAGCCTGGGTGATGGAGTGAGACCCTGTTTTGAAAAAATAAAAATCTAATAACTATGAAGCCCAGAGTAGAGAATCAAAACTGAAGCAAATGTAGAAAATGATAGAGCTGTGAAGTCATCTGGGCCTGGAATTTTCTTTGTTGGAAGGATTTTAATTAAAAATGAATTTTTAAAAAATATATAAGACTAATCTATTTCTTCTTGAAGGAAATTTGGAAGCTTGCGTCTCAAGAAATGTGTCCATTTCATCTAAGTTGTCAAATCTATGGATACATAATTGGTTTTCTATTATCCTTTAAATAGCTGTAGGTTACATAGTGATATTTATTCTTCCATTTCTGATATTTGTAATTTGTGTCTTCTCTCTCTTTTTTGTCAGTTTATTAATTAATTATATTAATTAGTAATATTTCCCATAATTTTTCTGCTATCAGTTTCATTGACTTCTGCTCTGATCTTTATGATTTTCTTCCTTTGGGTTTACTTTGCTCTCTTTATCAAGTTTCTTAAGGCAAAAGCTTACATCATGGATTTGAAATATTTCTTCTCTTCTAATACAAGCATTTCAGTTCTATAAATTTTCCCCAAAGCATTGCTTTGACCACATCTTGCATATTTTGTTGTCTTGTGTTTTTATTTTTTATTCAATTCAGAATATTTTCCAAATCTCCTTATAATTTCCTTTTTGATCTGTGAGTCATTTAGAAATTGGCTGGAATGCAGAACCACCACCAAGATTTGTGCACTGGTCACTGTGAGCCTCACTCCTGTTTTTTGTTTCTAACTGACCCCACATGTTCTAGCCCTGTCAGTACTCCCAATTGTTCTCTGTGTGATAAGAGAAACAATCCTCCTGCAAAGGAGGATTTTTATTTGCCCAGAAGTAGGAAATCTCTAATGATCTCTAATGGTCTAAACTTAAGATATATTCCTGCCTTTCCCCAGAAGGTTTTTCTATTCCTTTCCCCAGCTACAATGGGTCTCTACCAGTGCCCTGATGGTGACATAGTTTTTGTTGTTGTTTTTCCCTCAGCGAGATAAGGCTTTTTTTTTTTTTTTTTTCCTGAGGAGAGAAAAAGAGAGAACGATGGGGAAGTTGACTATCCATCTCCAACTCATTTTTTTTCTACTACAGAAATTGTGGGTCCAGGGAAATTATCTCTGTGTGGCACTATGCTGGCTTGAGGAAGGTGCAGTGTGGTTCAAAAGAATTTCTCCTCTTATCATTTGACTGCAGCTTTTCTAGGTTCTTCAGTCCAAGGGGATGTCACATTCACTCCCAGTATTCAGGATGGTATTTTTGCCTGTGGATAATTGCTAGTTAGATTTCTTGAGGGTGAGAGGGAATGAAGCCAGACAATGCCTATTCATCCTCATGCTTTCATCATTCTCCAGTATTCTTCATCTCTTTTATCATGCTTTTCATTCTAGCATTTTTCTTATAGTTTCCATCTTTTTGCTGATCCTTTCCTTGTGATCATGCAAATTAATGATGTTTTTCACTAGATCCTTTAGCATATTAATTATAGTTATTTTAAAGTTGCTGTTTGATAGTTCCAAAATATCTCTCATAATTGAATGTAGTTGTGTTAATTACTTTGTCTCTTAATGATATATTCTTTTTATGTGCTGCTTTGTGTATCTTGCAATTTTTGGTTGAAAACTGGACACTTTTTTGTAGACAGCAAAGACTGAAGCAAATATTTATGGCTTTTTGCTAGGCTTCTAGTGTATGGGATTGATTCAATCAAGTCAGGAGTTAGACTGGGTGTATGCTATCTTCCTGTTATGGTTACTCTCAATGTGTCACAGGCTTCAACTTCTAGCGTTACCTTGTGCTTAGGTGGAGAGTAGTTTGTCAGAGGGTTTTTCTCAATGTCTGCTTCATCCTCAGATTTAGGTCTTCCCTTTGTGCCTATGCTTTGTTAAGTTCTCTCTCAATGCTCTCGAAGACTGCTATTACTTGTTTATTGAGCTTGCTAGCCTGGTGTTGAGAGTGGAATGGAGGCGTTCTTTGTTGTTCTGGTTCAGTCTCAGTCTCAGATAGGTGCTCTGTCCTTGGGTCTTAGAGGTGGGGCTTTCTCTGTGATATTTTTATTTGCCCAGCAGTAGGAAATCTCTAATGATCTCTAATGGTCTAGACTTAGGATATATTCCTGCCCTTCCCCAGAAGGTTTTTCTGTTCCTTTCCCCAGCTACAATGAGTCTCTACCAGTGCCCTGATGGTGACATAGTTTTTTTTGTTGTTGTTGTTGTTTTTCTCTCAGCAGGATAAGGCTTTTTTTTTTTTTTTTTTCTGAGGAGAGAAAGAAATGGGTATATCTTCAAGCCTTTGCCTCAGTGGCTGCTCTTCCCTGCAAGTCTGTACCACAGTGATGTTTTCTCTGGAATCTCATCCTGTCTTTAATTTTTCTCATGAGCGCTCAGCATCTGTGGAGAAGAGCCTGCAAGTAGATGTGAATACCCTTTATGTTTGTGGCTCTCAGTAGTTCTATACTGTCACTCTAAACTCTATACCCTATACTATCCCATTTGACCTTTAACAGTCTGTTAAAAATTTTGGCTGATTTTTTTCTTACCAGCTTGGATGGTATCTGGTGTTTGCTGCAGGCAAGCAGGTACTCTCCTTGAAGGCACCTGTCTTTCTTTGAATTTCTTAAGTTAGTTGTGTCTGCCTTGTGACCATAGCCCTGTGATAGATTCAAGAGAAGTTATAATTTTGTAAATTATCTTTTTTTCTTATTGGTTATAAGTGTTGGATGATATTCTTTCCTGCTTTCTACATCCAATAAAGGATCCAGAAATACTGTTTCTTGATTTATAAGAAAATTTATTTCTAGGTTTTTAAAACATCTACAGGTAATAAATCTCATTTTATAGACCAAGTGTCAGCAAGATCATTTTGGACCTCAAGTAACAGAAAACCCAATCAAAATACCCAAACCAAAAGTTTTAAATTATCTCATTTGAAGAGAACAGTGGAGGTACAAGGTTTAGTTAAACTTTTCAGCAATTTTGTTAGGGATCTAGGTTCTTTATATTTTTCCATTCTGGTATTCTCAGGATATTGTTGTGTTCCCTTAGTATAATTTCCCCCAATGTCGCAACATGACTACCAATGTTCTGTGCATCACATCCCTGCAAACATATCCAGAGGAACAAAAAAGCAAAAATAAATACAAATAAATCAATAAAATAAAAACATAAGAAAAATCAATAGACTCGTATCATTATATTTTAAGGGAAGAAAAATGTCCCAAGAAGTCTCTCAGCAAACTTTCTACATGTCTTATTTGACAGGGTTGGGTCACATGTCCACTGCTCAATCAATAGCTAGAAAAGGGATGGAACTATCAAATTTGATTTAACCTCATCAAAGGTCACTTCTGGGCTGGGAAGAGAACACATTTCTGTGAAGCACCCGGCCACCTGACAGCTGAACAAAATCAGGATTCTATTTTTAGCAAAAAAGAATGTGGGTAATGACTGTTCAGTGATTAGTGTTGCCTGGTAAAGTCCATAGGTATAAAGATGACAAGCTTTGGAGTCAGATGTATCTTGGTTCAAATTCTGGCCCTTTGAATTTTGGGAAGTACAAAAGGGATAATATTTTGTAAATACTAAATATTTGGTATTTGTCTTTTTTCCTCATTAAATTATGTTTCTTGGCATTTATTTTGCTATTATAGCCCAGGAAGGGGAAATACCTTGTTATTATAGCCCAGGAAGGGGAAAGCTGCCTCAGGAAAACAGAAGAAATGATTTTGGTTATGGTAGATGCACAGAACGTAGCAGCTATTGTTATCCTGCCAATAAATTGTAATAATACATTTAGCTGATGGCTTATTCTAATTACAGGTACTTTGTTATGGCTGCACTTTCCATTTTGAGTAAATATGGGGAAGAATTTCCTAGCTCAAGTGCAGAGTGGCAGGCCTTTAGCTGACCACGTTTTATGCAATAGCAAGGGACAGGGTCATATGGCAGATACAGCAATTTATGGCTCTGCCATTAATGGGGAGGATTCTACATTCCTCTGTGTTCCAGGTGAGACATAGCTATGGAGCATGGTGGTCTAAAGAGGTGCAACAAAAGTAAGAGAGCTCTTCAGGGACTCATGTTTCTCTTTTCATCCACAGTGATGGGACTATACAATGAAAAGGAAAAATAATAGCACCAGCCGTGTAATAAACAGTTTAGATAAATCTACAAAGACTCCTATTTATCTCTCATCGTATCATAAGAATAAGATGGTAGTCAGGTTAAAGTACATTGCATTTACAACAAGACTCAAAACCAAATGAGTCTTATTTATTTATTTATTTATTGAGAGAGCCTCACTCTGTTGCCCAGGCTGGAGTGCAGTAGTGTGATTTTGGCTCACTACAACCTCTGCCTCCCAGGTTCAAGCGATTTTCCTGCATCAGCCTCCTGTAATCCCAGCTGGGATTACAGACATGCACCCCCACACCCGGCTAATTTTTGTATGTTTAATGGAAATGGGGTTTCACCATGTTGGTCAGGCTGGTTTTGAACTCCTGACCTCAAGTGATCTGCCAGCCTCAGCCTCCCAAAGTGCTGGGATTACAGGCGTGAGCCACCACACCTAGACAAATGAGTCTTTTTTGCAGATCAGTCACCAAATATGTTATTTTGTTTTGATTTTTCAAAAGTGTATGCTTAGTTTTATTAATCTCTCAATGTTTATCTCCCCCAAGACCTTAGATCATGTCAGTTCATTCTTAATCCTGGAATAGTTTTTCTACATTGAAAGTGTAATAGTCCTTCTGCAAAAATACAACGGAACCCCCACCCATAATTTGGCTTGGATGCAGAGATTGATGATGCCACACATATACCGAGAGAACATGAAAAGTTTTGATACTTACATGATTGAGGCATTTCTGGAAGGAGCAGAAAAGGAATATCCATGGAATCTGAAAATGGCTTAAAAGACAAGGAAAGGAGATGGGTTTGGTGCTTTTACAGTGTTTAGGTGGTGGGTCTGGGCTGAGGGTGCCTGTACAGGCAAAGGACTTATGTGGTTTGAATCTCTCACCAGTGCCAAAGGAGAGAACATCCAGAATTTCTTATCAGCTTACTGACTTGTGGGACAGGGGAAAGAGGGAGGGTGAGGCCTAAAAGCTGACAGAAGTTCAAACATCAGAAATGGAGTCAGACTTATTGTGAAAATGAGATATCTAGAAATGTACATCCTTGAATAGGGATGCACCAGATATTTGGGTCCCTTGATAGTTGGGTGAGAAAGTTATAGAAAGCAGGATGAAGAGGGGAGAGAGAAGGGAATGAGTAATCTAACAAAATCTTTTGCCAGCATGAGTTAATTATTTCGGTTCTGAATAAAATTCAAATGTATTCCTTTTGCCTACTGCCTCTTCACGATCAGACACCTGCTTGTCTGCCTGCCCCCTCAGTCTGCCCCCTCAGTCTCTCTGTCATACACTAAGATTTGGCATCAATGAATGCCCTTTTATTTTTAAAAATGGTTTAAAATTATGATATATTTTACACATACAAAAGAAGTCTTGTGTTTTTTATAAACCATTTTAAAAAATACATTCAGATACTCACCCACAACTTAGATTTTTAAACATACAGTTGACTTTCTTTATTTCCATCTTTCTTTTTTCTTTTCTCTTTTCCTTTCCTTTCCTTTCTCGCTCTTTCTCTCTCTCTCTCTCTGTCTCTCTCTCTTTCCTTCTTTCTTTATTTTTTCAGACATAGTCTCACTCTGTCACCCAGGCTGGAGTGTAGTGGCATGATGGCTCATTTTAGTCTTGACCTTCTGGGCTCAGGCTATCCTCCCACTTCAGCCTCCCAAGTAGCTGGGACCACAGGCATGTACCATCATACCTAGCTAATATCTTTTATTATTTTTGAGAGACGAGGTCTCTATATGTTTTTCAGGCTGGTCTCATACTTCTGGGATCAAGCAATCCTCCTGTCTTGGCCTCCCAACATGCTGGGATTCTAGGTGTGAGCCACTGCACCTGGTGGTTGATTTTCATTATTTGCAGTAGCAATGTCCTGCAAAGTTACTGTGAACACTGAGTTACTGAATACTGAACCACTGCTCTTAGGAGAAACACAGGGTTAAGTTCCTGTGAGCCTCAGATCAGCCACATTTTCATCAACCAATTGACACCTAACCTTGCTTTGTGTGTGTTTCTGTTTAAAACACTGTATTTCATATATATGGTTAATTCATTAACATTGAACTCACAGCAACAGCGCTATAACTTGACTGAATGAAGCTTAAATGTACACTTATTTTCTCCAAAAAGGAAAGCACAGCTTTCTTCACTTAGGAACACTAGACACTAGTACTTCAGCAAAACATTTGGGGGCTATTTTAAACAGTAAAATCACAAGAAAAAGCACAAAAATGCAAAAAAAAAAAAAAATGGCACTGGATAGACCACAAAAAGAACACTTGTTTAGAGTATGATAGATAAAAAGAAGGTAGAGTGTGGCCTCATTTCACTTCAGCTGGGGAAGTGTGCATCAGGTGATTCAAATTCTTCACCACTCAATGCTTGTCCACAAAGAACCGTGAAAGTGCTGCTTGGTCTGATTTGGAGGCTACACACAAATCTTAGCAAGTAGGCAAATTTGCAAATGTGGAATCTCCAAATAATAAAGATTGACTGTTAAATAGTTATTAAATATATATTAAATATAAATATGTATTAAATATATGTTAAATATAACAACTTGCCATTATTAAAGAAAAAATACAGACTAAGAGAATAAAGAGTGTGGAGGAAAAGTTTTGCTACCCAACAGGAAGCCCAATCCAGCAATGAGTCTAAGCTTTGGGGGATGAGTTTCAGAGGAAGAGAAATGGGGTAGATCTTTTAATAACAAAAAAATGGATGTATTAATGAGAGTTCGCCAGAGAAGCAGAGCCAATAGGGTATATATATGAAAAGAGATTTAGTATAAGAAATTGGCTCATGTGATTATGAAGGCTGGCAAGTCCCCAAATCTGCAGAACCAGTTAGCAAGCTGGAGACCCCGCAGAGCCAATGATGTCATTTCAGTTCAAAGGGCATCAGGGTGAAACTCAGAAAGAACTGGTGTTTCAGTTCAAGTGCAAAGGCAGGAAAAAGGTGATGGCCCTGTTCAAAGGCTGTTAAAAAAACTTTTACTTGGGGGAGGGTCAGCCTTTTTGTTCTATCCAAGCGTTTGAATGATAAGATGAGGCCCACACACTTTACAAAGGGCAACCTGCTTTTCTCAAAGTCCACTGCTTTAAATATGAATCTCATCCAAAAACACCTCACAGAGACACCCAAAATAATGTTTGATCAAATATCTGAGCATCTTGCAACCCAGTCAATTTGACACATAAAATTAACCATCACAGCTGGGGACTGTTTCTGTCCCTATTAGGAAAGGCATGTCTCTGAGTGTGGCTGACAGGCTGGAGACAGGAGAATCTGGCTTGGCCAGGTGGCAAGCTGAGCCTGTAGGATACCTACTCAGGGCTCAGGTGCCAGCTGCTATGCGTGGAGTGTGTCAAGATTTTGTTTTCAGTCATGCCTCCACTGTTCAGAGTCTAGGTAGCCAGGTCAGTGTCACCATATTTGCCTCAGATTTATTGCTTTAGGAATAAAATGTTATAGATTTGGAGGTACTCTCTTCCAATTTTCTTTCCTCCCTCATCCAAAAGTAATCTAACCATGTTTCTATATTTTTACTACGTATGTATATACCCACAAATCACATGTTATTTTATATAATACAAATTTTCACTGTTAAATCTATTATACATATCCTTTTCAGTTTCTTTAAAAACTCAATATTGTGTTTATGGGATTTATCTATATTGCATATGGTGATCTGGTTCATTTTATAAATTACATTATACATACATATGTATATATATTTTGAGATGGAGTCTTGCTTTGCTGCCCAGGCTGGAGTTCAGTGGCAGGATCTTGGCTCGCTGCAGCCTCTGACTCCCAGGTTCCAGTGATTCTCCTGCCTCAGCCTCCTGGGTAGCTGGGATTACAGGCGCATGCCACCACGCCTGGCTAATTTTTATATTTTTAGTAGACACCGGGTTTTGCCATGTTGGCCAGGCTGGTTTCAAACTCATGACCTCAGGTGATCCACCCTCCTTGGCTTCCCAAAGTGTTGGGATTACAGGCGTGAGCCACCGCACCTGGCCTAATTTATATTTTTACTAATCAACATAAAATTTTTTCTCCCAATTGTTCTACTACTATTACAAAATGCTACAGTGAATATTCTTATGCATGTGTGCAAACACCTCTAGCATTCAGCAAGAGAAGTGCTGAGTACAAGCATTTTCACTTTTAGCAGGAATTATTTCCCAAATGGTTGTACAAATGTACACTGCCACTATCGGTGAACACTGCTTTCAAACACTTCCTCATTAACACAAATGTTGTGAGACTTCTTAGTTTTTGCCAAATTGCTTGGTATAAAGTGTTATCTCATTTTTGTCTAATTCATATTTTCCTAATCACTAGGGAAGTTGAAAACTTTTCCATGTGGTTATTAGCCATTTACCTTCCTTTTGTTGTAAATTGCCTGTTCATGTCATTTACCAATTTTTCTATCTGATTGTTTTTTTGTATTTATTTATAGATTTTTAAAATGTATACCTTGTATAGTAATATTTTCTTGGGGTTTTCTTCTACATCTTCTTCCAATAGTGTGCCTTTAAATTTTGTTCAGACAGTCTTTGCCATCTAAAAATTTTTAATTACTTCAATAAGGTAAATTTTATGTTTTATTTAGGAAATTCTTCCCTACTTCAAGATCATAAAGATTTTCCTTTGTTTGTATCCTCAATATTGTTATCTCATAATATGAAAAATTTGCATTTCATACTTAGGGCCTTAATTAACCTGGAATTCTTTTTCATATAAAGGTTTCGTAGGATTTTTTTTTAAACCATAAGTATAGCCAATGTTCTCAGCCTCATTTATTAGATAGCTCATTCTTTTCCCACTATTTATTTTGCCTCTTTCAAGGGCCCCCAACACCAGAACTACATATACCACATTCTCTAAATGTGAATGTTTGTTTCTGTTGCATGAGTCCATCTGTTTATCCTCAAGATAGTACCACGTTGTTTTAAACACTAAAACTCTATAACAAATCCTGATATTTGAGAGGGCAAGGTGTCTCCCTTCTTCTTTTTATTTTTCAAAGTTTTCTTGATGACTCTTGATCTTTTATTCTTCTGTGTGAATTTTAGGATTAGCTTGTCAAGTTCAGCAAAAATCATGTTGAACTTTAATTAGATTTACAGGTTAATTTGGGAAAAATTATCATGTTTACGGCATTGAGTCTTTCTAACTATTAGCATTCTATAATTTTTCATTTATTTGTTGAAGTATTTTAATACATATTCATATTTTTATTACAATGTTGTACATCTTTTTAAAAATTTGTATGTTCCTTTTTTTGCCATCATTGTGAATGGGAGCTTTTGTTTAGTTTCATTTTCTAAATAAATGTTTATTATTTATAGCATAGCTATTGTTTTTGTATATTGCTTTTCTATCCAGGAACCTTGAGGAGCCATCATTACTTTGATTAACCCAGTTGTGGAATATCTTCAATTTTTTATGTAGACAACAATATCACCAGCTAATATTGAACATATTGTTTCACTTTTTCAGTTCTTATCACTCTCTTATTTTTTTGTTTCTGTATTTTTGTCCTGAATAGAAGCAGTAATAGTTTCTTTACCATGTTCCTGGCTTTAAAGGTAACACTTTTGATTTTCAAGTTTAGTATGACATCTGCTTTAGGTTGTTTACAGGTACTTATATCAGATTAAGAAAATGTCTTTTTATTGCAAATTTATTAAATGTTTTTTTCTTGCTTGCTTTTTTCCTTCTTTCTCTTTTTATCTTTCTCTCTCTCTCTTTTTCTCTCTTCTTCTCCCTTTCTTTTGCTTCCTTACTTTCTTCGGTTAAAAAGTAACAGATATTGGGTGTTATGAAAAGTTTGTGTACCTATGTTCATAGCTATGTCTATTATACATTTTTTCTCATACTATACTGCCCTTATGCACTTTTAATATCAAAGTTTTTCTAGCTTCATAAAAAGGATATGGAGAGCATCTCCCTTTTATAGTTTCTATAACTGTTGTGTAAAATAAGTTATCTGTTCTTTGAGGGCTTGGTATACTCTATGAATCTGTTCTTTGTTTTGTGGATAGATTATTGACAATGATCTATCTACGAAATTTTTAAATGTGTATTGGTATTTTTTAGCTTAATATTTCTCTTGGAGTCAAGTTTAGTAATTTATATTTGACTCAGGATATTTAACATGCAAATAATATTGCACCCCATCAGAAACTGATTTAAGCAATACAGGTAGTTAGTATGTCAGATATTAAGAAGTCTGGAGTGGGGAATTCTGCAAAGTTGGATGATTGAGAGACTCAACAGTGTCATCAAGGACATAAGTTCTTTCCACACCTCCTCTTCAAGGAGTCTTCAAGGGGTTGACTCTCATATCCAGACATAGCAATGGTCAGAGGATGGACAGGGGTCTCTCTTCCTGTTCTGTCTTTTTAGGAAGCTGTAGCAGACACCTCATCATACTTGGTTGGCCTGAAATAGCTCATGTTGTCACTTCTAAATCTGTCTCTGAGCCAAAAGACTTAGACCAGGATTCACAAGCACTTTCTGTAAAAACCCAAACTATAAATATTTTATGTTTTGTGGACCATATCATATGTTGCAACTACTCAACTCTGCTGATGTAGTGCAAAAACTGCCATAGGTAATGTGTACATGAAAGAGCATGACTGTGTTCCAATAAAACTTTATTTTCAAAAACAAGTGGCAGACTGGATTTGGCCCAAGGGCCATAGTTTGCCAACATCTGGCTTAGACACTTACCTTGATATAGGGATGGAGTCAGCCATCACTCAGATACATGGCTATGTAGATAAGGTTAGATACCTAGAAAAAAACTGGAATGGTGGAATTCTTGGGAAGCTGGGAACAAGGGAAAGAGGTCTGATTCTCAGAGATGCTATGCATTGAACTTTGTATTCTGGGGAGTGGGGAAGCACCTTTAAGCAAGAGAAGACTTCGTAGGCAGCATCAAGACTTCTCTGCAGGGGGTGAAATATCTGATCCAATATCTTTAATACCTCCCTATTACCGCAGAGTTGAGGGAGCAGCTGCATTACAGCTACTCAGGTAATGGCTCTAGTTTTCCATCTGAAGACCTCTTGAGCTTGTCTGCCTTCTCTGGGAATTAAACACACACACACATGCACGCACACACACACACACACACAAACTCCCAGGTGATCTTACTATGCAATCAAGGTTGAGAGACACAGGCCTAGACTTCTGACTGATTCTCAGAGAAACTCTCTCCCTGGCTTCTCTTGTCTCTCCAGTGGTCACTGGGGTGACCTGAAAATTACCTAACTTTGGGATTAGGACCTTATTTCCAACATTGGGAGCAAAGGGGCTCTATCTGAAAACAAGTTTTACACCTTTCTAGTTGATTCCTACCCATTCGCAATGGTCTCTGAATAAACCTCACTCATAACTAAAATTAAAGGGAAGTTAGTTCTGGTTTTAATAAACCACTGTGATGCAATATCATAAGCCATTAATCTATGCCAAAATAAGAAAATAGAGGAGATATCAAGCATCCAGTTGTCTACCATGTGGAGGCTTCATGCAGATGTTTTTAGGCCACTATGAAGGCTTCAAACATAAGAGACCTGACCTGTGTGGGGTTGGTCAATTCTTTGGTTCCCTTTGTGAGATCTGGGACTAACCATGACATCTCTGATGTGCTTGGGTGCTCTTTCTTCCAGCCAGTGATCTGAGCACTCCTTTTATTAAAAACACCTTCTAGATATGGAGCCACCATGGACAGCACAAGCTTAAAATCCTCATGTTGGATCCTATTTTCATCAACGAAAGAGTAATAAGCTTAATCAGGCCAGAGAAAAGAAAGGCTACTTTATCTTTCATTTTCATTTGTGAGCTTAATTTTCCCTTCACTTTCACCTTTATTCCCTGAAAGCAGTATTGCCTAGAAATTCTTCCTACCACTATCATACTGCTTTCCCAGGAACTCTGGAGCTGGCAGCAAGAACTGTTCCAGCCCACACCTGGGCCCCTGCATGCCACCATCCTTACTCACAGCTCCTGTGGGTTTTTCCAGGACAAAAAGATTCAAAACATACTCTTTGAGGCAAAATGGCCCTAGGAGGAGATTCATGCTGACATAACAGAGTCCGACAAGGATCTCATTCTGTCTCCTCATCCATATCAGAATGCATATTTGGGAAGAATTGCCAAGTATTTAAAAAAAACCCACAACTTCATTCTTGTGGTTTCCATACCCCTATTTCAGACAGGCTTAGACAAATTCTACAAACTCTATTCCTATGTGGGGGCTCTGAAGGCATTTCCAGCAACTCAAGGTAGAAAGGCACCAGGGTGGGTGGAGATAAAGAAAGGTAGGTAAGGTAAGTTTGATGGGCCCTGGTGGGACCACCCAAACTGCTATAGGAAGCTGCTGCCACTCACCTTTCAAACCTTTTGAAACTTTGCTTTATGTTGAGTCAGCTTGGGGGAGAATTGAAGAAAGCTCTGCTATTTTCCTAAGCTAGTGCACAGTGAAGAAGACAGAAAGTGAAGCAACATGAGGGCAGTTCAGTTCTGCAGTCCTGTGTGAAGCAGCTCTTGTATACAGCAGTGTGCAATGCCCAACTACTGGACTGCGAATAGGACCTTGGCTCTGGAAGTGGTCCAGGTACCAGGATTGATCCAAGCAGGCCCCAGGTGGTATGTTTTGGGTGTCCAGTGCAAAGCCTGAGGGCGGAAATGTGGAAGGGTTGAAAATATTAAGTCCAAAGCATTTGACAGAGAGTAAAACCAAAAGTTAGAAGCAAAGCATGGGCAACAGGTTTGGGAGACAACAGGTTTGGAGGCAAGGTCTGGAAACTCAGAGGGTGCTTTTGAAGGAGACATCACAATCACCCCACGGTGGAGGAAGAACTGTACAGGCCCCTCCCCTGATAACAGAAGTGAATCACACGTTTCCATTCTCAAAGTACATACACACTGGAAGAGGAGCAGCCACATAAACAGGTAATATATACTAGGTCATACGTGCAGCCATGGATGTAGTCTTTAAAATGCTAAGGTAAAGGAGAGGGGAACCTAACTGGATCAGTGCCACAGGAAGTTTTGCAAAGGAGGCCATGATGAAACAGGGTTTTGAGTGATGCTGGCAGATAAGGATCTGGAGAGGCCAAGGGAATGAGTGCAAAGACATGAAAGTATGAAACAAAGTGATGTGTAGGAAGCTGAAGAAGTGAGAGAATTCTGGAGATGAGGAAGAAAGAGTGATGGTGAGGTCAAGACTGGAGGGGGGGACTTGTAGGTTTTCATAGGAAGAGTCTCGCATTCCATGCTAAATAGTTGGGTTTGTTTTGTTTTTCATTAGGGAGTGTGGAGCCATGGATGTGTTATAACCAGGGCTGTGTAACTTGATCAGTTTTGAGTTGTTAAAGGATTCATTCCTGGAGGCAGTGGCTGTAATAGATTAGATTCATTTGAGGGCTATAAGAATGAAAGGACTTGGTCAGTTAGAGAGCTACTGCAATGGTTCAGGTAAAGGCTAATAAGCCTGGAACCAAAGTGGTGGCTGCGGGGCTGACAAGGGCAGGGCAGAGGGAAGAGATCCAAGAGATCATTAGGATTTGATGATGAGTTAGACATAAACGATGAGGTAGTGATAAGCATCAAAGATGACCAGCTCAAATGCTGTTCATCTACTGTCATCTCACACGCCTCTGACTTTGCGTCACACTTGATTTTAACATATACCACATGCAGACCATAAAGCCCTCCTCTGTTATGCCCACCGACCTTTCCAAATTCATTTCCTACCACTCTCCTCCATTCACATTGTGCTTTGGCCACACTGGTCTCATCACACATTCCAAGCACGCTCCTGTCTCAGGACATTTGTGCTTGCCTATTTATCTGCCTGAGATGTTCTTCACCCAGAAATCCTCATGGCTGGCACTCTGATTTCTTTCAGATCTCTGCCCAAATATTAATTTATCAGAGAGGACCTCCCTAACCACCCTATTTGATATAGGAACCACTTCCTCTCACACCATTCCTTTATATCCTTAACCCTGCTTGGTTTTTCTACAGAGTACTTAGCCAACCCATCTTCTCAGAAAAGATCTGACTATGTTGTGGGTAACTGATAATCCTCAAATGTGAGTGGCTAAAAAAGCAAACATTTGTCTTGCTCACACTACATGTCTACTGCAGGTCAGCAGGAGCCTCTGATCATGGTAATGGCCCAGGGTTGAAGAGTGACGAGGCATCATTTAACACGTGTTTCTGCAATTACTGCAGCAGTGGTGATGGGATATGTGGTGGGTTGTGCACTGACTCTTAAAACCTCTGCCTGCTAGTGATATATGTGATTTCTGCTCCTGTGTCATTGGTCATAACAAGTCACACCTAACTTCAAAAAGGGAAGGGAAGAGTGATGTCACCATGTGCCCAGCAAGGGGGAGAGCCAGAATTATTTGGTGAACAGCACTAAGTTGGTACTATAATATCAGGCACATTATAGTTATTTCTTTACTGTTTGTCTCCTCCTCCTAGAATATGAGCCACATGACAGCAATGTCTTTGCTTTGTTCCTGATACTGAGAACATGCTTGGCATGTAGTAAGCCAAGTAAACATTTAATAAATGTTTGTGGATGATTAAATATACATCTAAGCTCTTCCTCTAGACTGAAATGCCGTGAAGGCACATGCAGCATTCATTTATCTTTGCATCTCCTTTCATTTCGTGTCTTGAGCCTACCAAACATTTATTCAACATTTTCCCAATGAAAATCAACCTATGGCTTGAAGACCATGCCTCTCTGTTTTCAGAACTCAAAAATAAAATTTCCCAGCTGATGAAATACTGAAAACAGAATGGAATCGTGAAGGGGCAAAGAGAAACAGGAACAGGGCAGAAACCTTTTAACTAAATATTTTTATAGTGCAAAACTGAGAACAATCATGATGGTCAATTGAGTCCAGATTTCTTAAATAAATGATATTCATCACTTGCCTTTTATTCTAACCTCCTGTCCCCACAATCTTCAGCACAAAACTTAACAGTTTGTGCTGATTTTGGTTGGAAAATTTTAAAACTCAGAAAAGTGCACGGCTCTCTGGGTGCAGATCCAATCAGCAGACAGTGACACCCTCCTCGTCTTCATTGCTGTTTCTTTTCCTTATTTTTATTTTTTCTTTTTGTCGTCTTCAAGCATAGGATATTGCTGCTTTCTTTATCAGTAAGTTTTGAGTGTATCAGTTAGTCAGAAGCCTTGTTTTTGTGGGGAACTCTGCAGCTGTGGCATTCCAGGGACAAGCCTTAGCGGGAAAGTGAACAAACAAATGACTGAGCCACCTGAGGTTCGGGTTGAGAGAAAAATGACAGTTGTGATCGAGGGAATTGACTCAGGTTGCAACTTGTGCGCTCCTGGAAATCTGGTGTGAACCCCTTTGAAATGTAGAATGAGTAGATGAACGAATATTCAGTCTTGTTCAGAAGTTGAGCATTCAGATTAACACATCTGTCCTCGCTTCCTCATTTATGAGTCGAAACGTTGTCAATGTGCCCACAAAGAAACATGTCTGGACCAAGGATTTATACAGATCTTTGAGGCTTTTTCAAAAATGAAAACTATGAACATTCCCTCCTACCTTTACCTGTCCAAGAACAAGCTGGATACACACGTAGCGGTGAGTATCGTGGTTGCAGAGCAGCTTGTTGGGTTTTGTTTGTTTGTTTTCTTTTCAGTCTCCTATGAGGGGAAAAGGGCAGTATGTTTACAAACAAAAAATAGTGCTCCTGAAAACACATCACCTAGAACTGAGCCCCAGTGTAGAGCCTAGTGAAGAGAACAGAGCTATATCACTGCCCTGAGCACCTTACCATGTAGGGCCCCGTGGGGCAGTGGCGTAGGTAGCTGGCTCCAGATGACTCCAGCAAGAATGCTTCCTTAGAGTACTTAGAGAGCAGGCTTCTAGGGAACAAAGGCAGGATTTCTGAAAAGAGAAAAACAGGCCTATAATCCCAGCACTTTGGGAGGCCGAGGCAGATGGATCACTTCAGGTCAGGAGTTCAAGACCAGTCTGGCCAACATGGTGAAACCCCTTCTCTACTAAAAATACAAAAAATTAGCCGGGCATGGTGGCACGTGCCTAGTATCTCAGCTACTTGGGAGGCTGAGGCAGGAGAATCACTTGAACCCAGGAGGCAGAGGTTGCAGTGAGCTGAGATGGTGCCACTGCACTCCAGCCTGTGTAACAGAGCGAGACTCCATCTCAAACAAAACAAAACAACAACAAAAAACAGTGCTCAAAGGTAAGGCCCTTTGCAAGATCTCCTTCCTTGTATAAAGGCTATGGCTTGATTCTGGCCCTCAATTTGTACCTGTGCATTGGAATGCTGGGAGTATCCACTTGTGTCTCCTGTCCCTCTCTTTGGGGGAACTGTGACCGGAACACTGTAATAATAATGTTTACGTGCTAGTGCAGTGTCAGGATGCATGCATTACCTCATTTAATCTTTAGAACAACTCTGTAAGTTTATGAAGTGATGTTTACAGAAAATAAACACTTAAGAAACTTGCCTGAAGGCCGAGCGCGGTGGCTCTTGCCTGTAATCCCAGCACTTTGGGAGGACAAGGAGGGTGGATTACTAGAGGTCAGGAGTTTGAAACCAGCCTGGCCAACATGGCGAAACCCCATCTCTACTGAAAATACAAAAATTAGCCAAGTGTGTTGGTGTGCACCTGTAGTCCCCGCTACTTGAGAGGCTGAGGCAGGAGAATCGCTTCAACCCGGAAGGCAGAGGTTGCAGTGAGCTGAGATCACGCCACTGCACTTCAGCCTGGATGACAGAGTGAGACTCTGTCTTGAGAAACCAACAAACAAACAAAAAAAGAAACTTGCCTGAAGAAGCAGTGCTGATAAGTGGATGGGTGGGGGTTTAAACCACCTCTGCCTGACTCTAGTGCGATATTGTCCAAGTGAAATGCAGTTGACCCTCAAACAACGTGGGGGTTAGGGGCACCAAGGTACCCCCACCCTGCAGAATTGAAAACCGTATGTAACTTCTGACCCCCCAAAACCTAATTATGAATAGCCTACTGTTGACCAGAAGCCTTATAATAATAAAAACAGTTGATTGACACATATTTTACATGTTATATGTATTATGTACTGCATTCTTAGAGTAAAGTAAGCTAGAGAAAAGAAAATGTCATAAGAAAATCATAAGGAAGAGAAAATATATTTACTATTCATTAAGTGGAAGTGGATCACCATAAAGGTCTTCATCTTCATTGTCTTCACACTGAGTAACCTGAGGAGGAGGAGGAGGGGGAGGAAGAGGAGGATTGGTCTTGCTGTCTGAGGGGCGGCAGAGATGGAAGAAAATCCATGCATGAGTGAGCCTGAGTAACTCAAACTTGTGTTGTTTAAAGGTCAACTGTATAATGTAAGCCAATTAGAGAATTTCAAAATTTCTAATAGCTGCATTTAAAAAGTAAAAAGATGTGAAATTAATTTTAATAATGTTTAATCTAATATATAAAAATATTTCATTTTAACATGTAATCAAATTATTAATGAATACTTTTTATTCTTTTTTCATATAAAGTCTTTAAAATCTGGTGTGTATTTTACATTTTACATACGTGGTGTGTATTTTATATCTCAATTTGCAACAGCCACATTCCAACTGTTCAAAAGCCACACGTGACTAGTAGCTACTGAACTTGGTAGTGCACTGCTAGAGGCTACTACTCTATATAGTCTCTCAAATGCTCCAAGTTGTGGTGGAGATTTGGAAGACTGAGGAGAAATGCGTAATGTCACCACTGGCACCCTTAAAGAGGAGGCGCTCTAGGGCTGAGCTGCCACTGGTACATTTGGTGAATACATACATATTCAAGCAAAGTTCCCTTCTCCTGGGCAGATGAAACCCTGCACCAGTGTGGATGAGTTGGCAAGCAGAGTGCTTGCTGGGTTTTGGTCTCACTTGCTATTCCAGCCAGGTACCCTCGTGCAGTGAACAACCTGCAAAACCATACCTGGTGGCCCAGCTCCCTCATCTTTCTTAAGCAAACTCTCCCATCATCTGGCTCCAAGTAACTGAGATTCACATGTAAGGAAATCTCTTCATCAAATTTTTGTATACCATGAAGTAATTCTTTCCCTTCTCTTAATAGTTACATTCTTCTAAACATTTATAATAGATTCCAGTACTTCCAGTTTGGGGGCAAATGTGTCTCTCAACTGATCCCTTGATGGGGCAAACAGATTCTTACTGACAGCACTTAGGAATCCTGCGAAAGGAAACCCTTGTCCCCTAGCTCTGTCAGTTGAATATCTGTGTTCTCTTACTGGCTGGTGAGTCCCTTCACCTCCCACAGAAACCCCAGCACCAATCCATTGTGTGTTTCACTGATGGAAACAGTGCATGCTCCATCTGTTTATCATATAGATGTGGCCATTGTGCAAACCTTGTAAAGTTGCCAGGAGAGAAAAAAACCCCACAAAGTGGTGCATTTTGAGGGCGATTACAATCCTTTGAACTATTTTAAAAGCACTGCCTGTTCCTTGTGGGGAGGGGGTGGGAGGATGGGGGACACCTTCCAAATCTTTCTAGATCCAAGCCAACCTGAGTTTAGACTTCTGGTCTGTCACTTATTAGCTGTATAAGGGCAGGTGAATTCATCTCACTGTCCCTTGATAGCCCATCTATATCAGCATTCATGTGAGAATTAAGAGATATTTCATGTATTTGTGATCATTTTATGAGCTGGGAAAAAAAAGAAAGATAAGTCATCTAGAGCATGTAACATACTGATCATCATGTACTAGTTTATTGACAGAAGGCAGTTATTAATATTATTGGTGATAATCATAATTCATTATGTTAATTTTAATTAATATTTTATTGTTTGCAAGGCTTCAACTCTCTCATAGCATTTCTAACAAGTAGCCTTAAGAATAAATTCGGCTGGGCATGGTGGCTCACGCCTATAATCCCAGCACTTTGGGAGGCTGAGGTGGGCAGATCACCTGAGGTTGGGTGTTCAAGACCAGCCTGACCAACATGGAGAAACTCCGTCTCTACTAAAAATACAAAATTAGCCGGGGGTGGTGGCGCATGCCTGTAATCCCAGCTACTCGGGAGGCTGAAGCAGAAGAATTGCTTGAACCCAGGAGGCAGAGGTTGCAGTGAGCCAAGGTCATGCCATTGCACTCCAACCTGGGCAACAAGAACGAAACTCCGTCTCAAAAAAAAAAAAAAAAAAAGAATAAATTCAAATATGTAATTTTTTTTCACTTCAATTCAGCAAATATTCCAAGAATTTACTTGGTTTAAGATCCTGGGCTGTGGAAAACGGAGGTTGCAGTGAGCAGAAACCATGCCACTGCACTCTAGACTGGGCAACAGAGCAAGACCCTGTCTCAAAAAAAACACAAAACAAAAGATCCTGGGCTGGGTAGAATAGCAAAGACATTTGTATCAGGATCTGTCACTCAAAGTATTTCCTAAGATATGCACCATGACTGCCACCAGACTCCTTTCAAACTCCTGGAGAGCAAAAGATGTCTTTCTCTGAGTCATATTTCTAGCTCCATGCCCAACCATTCCCCTAGTCCCACATAACTATATCCAACTAGGTCAAACGTACTGCATTTCACAGAACATGGCCACCCAGTTTGCATGTGCTGTTCTTGTGCTCTGAATGCCCTTCTTCCATTGTCTGATGGAAAGCTCACCCACTGATGAGCTCCTAACTGCCCTTCATGACCCTATCCTCGGTGAAGCTTTCTCTGAACCTCCAGACTGACAGCACCTCCTGAGTGAAGCTTTCTCTGACCCTCCAGACAGAGTTAATCACAGTCTTCTCTGTGAACAACAAAGCTGTCTGGAATATTTATAGGGCCTAGGCAAGAGCACCAACACCCAAATACCAAATGTTTAAGAAGTTATAAATCAAGCTAACCCTGGTCAAATAAAAGATATTCTCTCCTACTTCCTTGTCAAATATATTATTATAATAACAGACAGAATAAAAATATGAGTAAATGCATTGTTTTCATTGGCAAAATAACAAAGATGATTAAGTGGAATTGAACAAGTATTATTAAACATTATTTAATTTACAGGCTGAAAATAATATAGATATATATAATTCATACATTGTTATACGTTAGTATGTACATTTTTATATAGTCATTCTATAAAATAGATTTTTCTTGACTTTGCAAAATCATTTGTTATGTTATAATGAGTTTTTCATCGAATGTGTGCTACATTGCCATTAATGATCTAAAGAATTAATAAAATATATTTAGTGGATATAAAATTGAATATATCTTATAAAAATATATTAGAGTAAATGTCAAAATTATAAAATTAAAATTATTTTGGTGTGTTTTCAAAAAAGTTATTTCTTCTATTTAAAATAACCTACAAAATTGAAAGGCAAAATATAAATACATGTGATTATTAATATATAACAAAATTTCAAAATTATTTAAATAAAATTTGTCCGTCTCCAAAAACATTCACACCAGTGGATTGATGCCCAGGTGTCTGAGGTAGGCTGATTCCCTACCAGTAAGAAAATGCAACTGATCCCTTAACAGAGCTCGTGTTCAAAACTTCATTCTGCATGACTCCGCCTTCATCTCCTAATTTTCACGTATTTAAATTTAGTTTTTTGAAGTTAATCACATTTATCAAATGTTTTATAGAAGTAAAGCTTTTTGCAAATCTAATGTTCAGTGTTCATCTTATTATCAGTGTTAAGAATCAATATTACATTTCACACATTAGTTAGACTGAGACCTACATATATAAATTTAAAAGTAATGTGATTTTTTTAAGTTACAAATTGTTTTCTTCAGAAGCCATATGCTTTTTGGATTATTATCTCATTGAATTATTCAGTTGAATAGTTACATCATTATCTCGAATAGCTCATTGGTAAGCATGTCCAAGGTCACAAATTGGAACATCATGAGAAGCAAGAAACTTGATGCTCAGTACTACTGGGAAATGATGTCATTTATGCGACATGCTCATTTGGTTTTCTCTCTCACCCAAGTGTTTCTACTGCTCAAATCGTCTTCTTACTCAAAGCAGTGTTAATCTCCAGTGTTGGCAATGGTGCAACCTGTACCAGGGTGTCCAATCTTTTGGCTTCCCTGGGCCACATTGGAAGAAGAGTTATCTTGGGTCACATATAAAATACATGAAACACTAACAATACCTGATAAGGTAAAAAAAACACAAAAAATTTCATAATATTTCAGGAAAGTTTATGAATTTGTGTTGGGCTGCATTCAAAACCATCCTGGGCTACTTGTGGCCCCTGGGCTGCAGGTTGGACATGACAGTCAGAAACTTACAAGGATATGGGGCAAGTGATATAGAGAAGTGTTTCCCTGGGAGCTGGAAGGATGATGTTAGCCTTTAGAGCAGAAGGATCCTAAGTTAACAGAATTCATGAACTCTTTAATAAAATGTGTGTGGGTTGCAACATGCTGCTATTATTTTTTACATATTGTTACCTAAATGGAACCTTCTCCTTCTTCCTGTGACATAAAACCTTGACATTATCCTGGACTCCTTTCTTTCTACCACAGCCTGTATCAAACCCATCTCCTAATCCTATTGGCATTAACTTCAAAACAAATTATTGAATCTGACCAGGTATTCACCTTCTCCCACTACCATTGTAGTCCAAGCCACTATTACCTTTCATCTCTTGTTGCTGCACTGTGCCTCGTGATTCATCTGTTTCTTCTCTTCCGCCAACTCCCTGCTTCCTCCTAAAGTCCTAACAGTGACAGTCATCCTCTTAAAATATAAGTAGTATCATGTTGATCCTGTGCTCAAATCTTTTCAATATCTTTATGTCACATTTAGAATAAAATCCACGGTCTTTGCAGTGGTCACAATGCTGTCTCTGACTAGTCTCCTGGCTACCTCTCTTTCTTCATCTCTGACAGTTTACTCCTGGCTTACTGTATTCTAGCCACCTGACAGTTCCCTCTCAAAAATCTAAGGCTCTGTTCTCTTTTGCATGGCATTATCTGACGTTTTTGACTTTGGGGGGTATCAGAAATTACTTTGCATTATAAGAGAGGGTTGGTATGTAGTAACTAGATTGGAAATATACTTTTGGGGATGGCTAATGGCAATTATGGGGAGATACTTAGCTCTGCATGTTTGGATAAGAGAAGCATGCTCTTGGCCACCTAGAAGTTACGGAAATGTCCCCACCCCCAACTGAGAGATAAGAATCCCATGGGAGATGAGCTGATCCCCTCTTTTTGGGATCCAGGATCTGTTATAAAAATGGGAATGGGACCCTTACTTTCTGGAGATCTGATTTGCCTTCCAGCTGTGTCTGTTTATTATATTGGGCTGTAGAAACTGCATGCTTTCCTGGCCCTGTCTCTCCAAGGACTCCACCCTAAAGCCAGTAATCCAGTTAAACAACTTAAAAACTGGCAAAAGAAAAATCTTACAACTACTGGATCTTCTTCTATCTGTCTATCTGTATAGTTATATATATATGTTGTATGTGTGATGTTTATATAAAAGAGCTCTAACGAATTGGCTTAAAGAAAAATAAGCATTTAAAGAAAATTTTTTGAAAGAAAAATAAAAATTGTAAGGCTTTTTAGTTCATGTAACCTTAGCAATCTTTGGGAAATAAAAAGTTTAAAAGATTATTGGTAAAATAAAGACATTTGTTCTAAATTAGGCAGGTCAGATATTAGGTTTGCTAAATGCTTTAAGGTCATAAACTGCTTTGACTTTTGAAAATTGTTCAATTTACCTACCTTGGAGACATTAGATTCTAGATAAGGCCTGGGAACATGTGGAAATAGCCATGCCCCTTAGCTATGCAAAGAAGATTATAAAGAAAAGAAATTTTATGAAAGAAAGGATCTTGTATGGTAAATTCTTGTCCTAAAGTAAAATAACTAGTTTTAAAAAAGGGACGTTTAGGACAAGTGAGAAAGTCCAAGGATGTTGTAGATGATCTGTGCAAGTCATGAAAAGACTTTTGAAACGAAATTTATGCACCAAAAATAAAAGTTGCTAAGAGTTACCATTATCACATGTAATTGAGATACTGAAAAAGCAGTTTTATATTCAAGGTGTATAAGGAAAGTGAAATATGCTTTTGGTAAAAAAAAATTATAAGAAGGCATAAGAAGGTAAATTTTTACCCAGTTTAGAGGGTTAAAGGATTGTTTTGAATTAAATAAGACAAAGCTAAAGGTTTGGGCCAGGTGCGGTGGCTCATGCCTATAATCCTAGCACTTTAAGAAGCCAAGGCATGCAGATCACTTGAGGTCAGGAATTCAAGACCAGTCTGGCCAACATGGTGAAACCCCATCTCTACTAAAAATACAAAAAATTAGCTGGGTATGGTGGCACACACCTGCTATTGTGGAGGCTGAGGTGGGAGAATTGCTGGAACCTGGGAGGCAGAGGTTGCAGTGAGCCAAAATTGTGCCGTTGCACTTCAGCCTGGGTAACAGAGTGAAACTCTGCCTCAAAAAAAAAAAAAAAAAAAACTGCTAAAGCTTTGAGCAAGTTGTGGAAGCTGTGTAAAATTAATTGTAAAACATTCTGTTTGTAACCATATTGGCTAAAGTTAAAGGTGGTATTATCCAGTTTTTCTGTAAATTGAACATTAAAATAAAAGCATAACAGGTTTTTCTTAGAGTGCTGATCTGGTCTTTAACAAAAATTGTAAAGGGTTATAAAAGTTTATGAGAATCTCATCTTTTGGCCAAACGGATTAAATTGATCAATTTGTCTATAAGTGTTACTAAAAATTGGGGTTGACATTAATAGTAGATTAATGGAAGTGTGAAGTTTGGTTCCCTCTCAAAGAAGATTTTCATGTAATATCAAAGGATAATGAAAGACTTTTGTTTGCCTTTTGAATAAACTACTGAAAAAAGAAGGGAAAGACAAGAGACAGATTATTTGGAAAGCTAAATCTTCCCTCTATCAATATGTAAAGGTTTTTGCCTTAAAAATTTTTAAAACTCATTATTTTGGCTAAATGAATGGCTTGTGGTGACCTGGAATTCTATCTCATAATATCAAGTGTTTTAAAGCTTTAACATATTTGAAAGGCTTCCCAAAATCAAATTTCAGCTTCAAAATTGTCTTTTCTGACCTCTAACTTTGGGATGCTACATAGGGCCCCTGAAACAACTGAAAAAGAGGTAAACAGGATTATTTGGTATGTAAAGTTACATGGGAAGTATCGTCAAAATAAGAAATAATGTTTATAGGTTTTAGGTTATACATCTTTAGGTTACATTCTAGTGCATATCATCAATATGTTCCAAAATTGCATGGGATTTCTAAAATTCTAATATGTCTATATGCTATCAATTATAATTATGGTTATTATGTTGTTATTGTAGACCATAGAAAGAACCAAATTTCCTTGTCAATTGTATTTTTAACTATGACTATTTAAAGTTATTTCCAGTTAATTGGTTAATGCTAGTGCAGTTTCTGAAAACTTCATAAGCATACAAAATCCTAGAATATGCTAATGTTTTTTAGGAGGTTCATGAAAGGATAGAAAGAACCCTGAAAAGCAGTCTTGAATACAGGTTTCTGATAACTTTAGAATCATATCATTTGGACTGGGTAAAAATTCCTGGAATGTTACTGAAAAGACTGACTGGGTTATAAAACTACTAACCCAAGTAGAACAAAAATTAATTAAATACCAAGAAAATACTTTGCCAGATTTTCATGCTAAATCAGCCAATACTGAAATTGTTTATATATGCAATTTGAATGAGTTCCATAGTCTAAGTCAAATTACCTATGGTAACCTGTCAGTTATCAGTGCTATGCACCTAAATTGGAAAAACACCTGGTGTTCAAGAGAACATAAGTCCAATGTTAAGGATGGATTCTTGGAGGACCAGGACAGCTGCCTTGTTCTTCCTGAGCCCTTAAAGCTTTTGTTATTAAAAGTCCTGCATTCTATAACTCATCATGGAAAAGATAAAATAATCAAAATTAAATATATTGGTGTGGTAACTTATAAATTGATAAACAGTGTATAACCCTGTTTGGTTTGTCCAACCCATATTCCTGGGAAAACAATCAAAGCTTCAGGTACATTTGGTTACCTGATGGTTCATTTAAACATTTTATAAAGGGATTTCATTCAATTGTCATTTTCAATGCATGTTTTCTGGTTATAGAAAAGTTCTCTCATGCAAGAGGACTGATGTTATAACAGTACATTATTATGCTACAGTGTAATTTCACCAGCTAAAGAAAGCTTTTTATGTTTTACTGAGGACAGTCAACTCCTTCACAAACTAGAACCTGAAAACGGGATCTTCTGAAAGTATCAGGGAAAGACTGCCCTTCCATTTACACTGCAACAGACTTTGGACACTTGAACTTTGGGTTCATAATGTCACAGCTGAGAAGGGTCCCTCCACACTCTTGGAAATGTACACCCGCTGGAATCCTTAAGGTAAAGCTAACCAGGAAAGTTTCTCTCCAGAAGATGGCATCCTTGATGTGAGCAACTTTTCCCGAGATCATGGATCAAGTCTTCTCTACTCTCATGAGACTCTTATCTTTGAATATTTTTTCCTTGTTTATGTGTCTATGAACAATAGAAATGAAAAGGGGGTCTGTTGTGTGCACTTATGGGTTATACTTTTATTTGTGAAGGATTTTGCAAACAGCCGTATACATGGATAACCTTATACTTTGATAGATAAAAAATGAAGACCTGGCTGGGGGCAATGGCTCACGCCTGTAATCCCAGCACTTTGGGGGCCAAGGCAGGTAAATCACGAGGTCAGGAGATCGAGACCATCCTGGCCAACATGGTGAAACCCCATCTCTACTAAAAATACAAAAATTAGCTGGGCATGGTTTTGCACCTGTAGTCCCAGCTACTCGGGAGGCTGAGGCAGGAGAATCACTTGAACCCGGGAGGCAGAGGCTGCAGCGAGCCGAGATCGCACCAGTGCACTCCAGCCTGGGCAACTGAGTAAGACTGTATCTCAAAAAAATAAATAAATAAAAGAAGGCCTAATGTAGATAAGAAACTTTAGTGGTACATACATTGCCTCATAATCAGTCAAAAACAGAACACTGGTTCACTCTTCTTAACCCACATCATGGGTTAAAGAGAACATTGCCAGGAGGCCTTCACTCTTCAAGAAAGGCATCATTTGTTAGGTTCTTTCTTCATGGCTTGGAGTAAAAGAGGCAATGACTAGAAATGTATCCCTCATGATAGTCTCTGTAGCAGATTCTACCATAAAGGCTATGGTTACACAACAGACTTAAATTCTCTTGTGAAAGTTATGCTAAATAATAGAATTGCTCTAGATTATTTAGTGGCTGAACAGAAAAGTATCTGTGCAGCTGCTGGCCCTCGTGGCCTATGGAGAAATACATCAAATGTAGATTATAGAGATTCACTTGTAGGGGATTAACTAAGAGACTGCTTAGTTAAGTGAGTAGACTCTTTGTCTAGCTCATTCTCTAATCTATTTGATTTTAGGTGGTTTGGTTTGTGGGGACCCTAGTAAGGAGCATACTCCAAATTCTTGGTATTATCCTCCCCAAAGTCATATTAACAGTCTCCCTGGCATACTGTATTCTCTCAAAGGTTTTAAATGTTTGCATGCAGCCATCTCTAGAATGTCAAATGGTCTGTCTTCACTGCAATGACAAGAGCTGAAAGAAGTGTGCAAACATAAGGACACCGTAACCTATGAATGACATGCTGAGACTGGAAACCCAAAATGGTGGTAACTGAATGTGGTGCTAAGGCCCGAAGTTTTGGTCACACTCTCACCTAAGTGAGAACCTGACCCAAAAAGGGAGATTTTTTAAAGCAAAATTACGGGAGGCCGTTGTTTTGGACTGAGTTCATGCACTAGGCCCCAGCAGACCAAAGCAAACAAAAATGGAGTCGCTCATGCTACATGTGATGTAATCAAACTAAGACTTTAAGCAAACACATACATCTTAGAATAGACCAGGTTTTGTTTTTCTCCTGTAAACAGAATGTTCCAGCATAAGGAGGTAACTTGTACTCAAGCCCTTGTTCCTACCTTTGCAAAACTCACTGTTCTACTGTTTCCCAGTAGGTTTCAAGACCAAATAAGTACATTTACCATGGTGATAGTGACATCAATGACTAATGTTTTGGTCAATGTCTCAAAATTGAGAAAAATGACCAAAAGTGGGGATTTGTTAAAGCAAACTAAATATTGTCTGAGAAGGACTCTGTACTTCTTTATTTAAGTCCTTGTGGGTGAACTGCAACCTAACTTAATAGGCCGACAAGATTGAAAACCTAACTTAGGAATATGCCCTGAAACTATAGCTGAGACTTGGCCAATCCCAGCAGCCATACTTCAACCACTTGTACACTGCTGAGTGTTCAAACTGTGTTCAAATGAGGCAAACAGCAATCTGTAACCAATCCAGCAGTTTCTGTACCTCACCTCTGATTTCTGTACATCACTTCCTTTTTTTGTCTATAAATTTGTTCTGACCATAGGCATTCCTGGAGTATCTGTGAATCTGCTGTGATCTTGGGGGCTGCCCGATTCATGAATTGTTCATTGCTTAATTAGACTCCTTTAAATTTAATTCAGCGGAAGTTTTTCTTTTAACATTGGTAGTCAATAAATAGGTCTTAAATTCATGAAAGAAGACTGCCATGGTTGTATACATGGATTCATCCCTCATGAATTTGGTAATGGACTTGATTTATACACATATTACTAAACAGAAATGGATTGAAGTCTTTACTTTGGGGCTAGTTCTTGTTTTTCCAGAAATTGACAATTAAGATAGAAATACTAAGAAGGAAAATAGGTTAGCCCTTAATCATCCATTCAAATAGCACCAGGAAAAAAAAAAATCAGTTCCCATATTGACCAGAAGAGGGCAGAGTCCCAGTGGTAATGTGACAGGACGGTGTTTTGATGCTGCAGGAAGGTTTCAGAGCATATGACACTGCCTAGTGAAGGTAAGCATAAGTGGCAAAGATAGCCACGTGGAAGAAAGAGAAAGAAATAATCTCCAGGAGGGGATGGGATAGGAGATCTTAATAAGTTCTATTTCCTTTACTGAAATTCATCTTCCTTCCTCAAACATTATTGAGCACCTGCTATGTGTCGGGCAATGTGCCTGGGACTCGCAATACAGAGACAGATACACTTGATGTGGTGTCTGCCCCAGGAGCTTACACACTAGTAAGGGTTACAGAAAAAATTTTTTTTTCCGTATGTGTTAGACTTCTTTTTTTCTTTTCTTTCTTTTTTTTTTTTGCCACATTTTCTTTATATATATATATATATATATATATATATATTTATTATACTTTAAGTTCTAGGGTACATGTGCACAATGTGCAGGTTTGTTACATATGTATACACGTGCCATGTTGGTGTGCTGCACCCATTAACTCATCATTTAACATTAGGTGTATCTCCTAATGCTATCCCTACCCCATTCCCCCACCCCACAACAGGCCCCGGTGTGTGATGTTCCCCTTCCTGTGTCCATGTGTTCTCATTGTTCAATTCCCACCTATGAGTGAGAACATGCGGTGTTTGGTTTTTTGTCCTTGCAATAGTTTGCTGAGAATGATGGTTTCCAGCTTCATCCATGTCCCTACAGAGGACATGAACTCATCCTTTCTTATGGCTGCATAGTATTCCATCGTGTATATGTGCCACATTTTCTTAATCCAGTCTATCATTGACGGACATTTGGGTTGGTTCCAAGTCTTTGCTATTGTGAATAGTGCCGCAATAAACATACATGTGCATGTGTCTTTATAGCAGCATGATTTATAATCCTTTGGGTATATACTCAGTAATGGGATGGCTGGGTCAAATGGTATTTCTAGTTCTAGATCCTTGAGGAATCGCCACACTGACTTCCACAAGGGTTGAACTAGTTTACAGTCCCACCAACAGTGTCAAAGTGTTCCTATTTCTCCACATCCTCTCCAGCACCTGTTGTTTCCTGACTTTTTAATGATCGCCATTCTAACTGGTGTGAGGCGATATCTCATTGTGGTTTTGATTTGCATTTCTCTGATGGCCAGTGATGATGAGCATTTTTTATGTGTCTGTTGGCTGCAAAAATGTCTTCTTTTGAGAAGTGTCTGTTCATATCCTTTGCCCACTTTTTGATGGGGTTGTTTGTTTTTTTCTTGTAAATTTGTTTGAGTTCTTTGTAGATTCCAGATATTAGCCCTTTGTCAGATGAGTAGATTGCAAAAATTTTCTCCCATTCTGTAGGTTGGCTGTTCACTCTGATGGTAGTTTCTTTTGCTGTGCAGAAGCTCTTTAGTTTCATTAGATCCCATTTGCCAATTTTGGCTTTTGTTGCCGTTGCTTTTGGTGTTTAGACATGAAGCCCTTGCCCATGCCTATGTCCTGAATGGTATTGCCTAGGTTTTCTTCTAGGGTTTTTATGGTTTTAGGTCTAACATTTAAGTCTTTAATCCATCTTGAATTAATTTTTGTATAAGGTGTCAGGAAGGGATCCAGTTTCAGCTTTCTATATATGGCTAGCCAGTTTTCCCAGCACCATTTGTTAAAAAGGGAATCCTTTCCCCATTTCTTGTTTTTGTCAGGTTTGTCAAAGATCAGATGGTTGTAGATGTGCGGTATTATTTCTGAGGGCTCTGTTCTGTTCCATTTGTCTATATGGAACAGAACAGTTTTGGTACCAGTTCTGTTTTGGTACCAGTACCATGCTGTTTTGGTACCAATACCATGCTGTTTCGGTTACTGTAGCCTTGTAGTATAGTTTGAAGTCAGGTAGCGTGATGCCTCCAGCTTTGTTCTTTTGGCTTAGGATTCTCTTGGCAATGCAGGCTCTTTTTTGGTTCCATATGAACTTTAAAGTAGTTTTTTCCAATTCTGTGAAGAAAGTCATTGGTAGCTTGATGGGGATGGCATTGAATGTATAAATTACCTTGGGCAGTATGGCCATTTTCATGATATTGAGTCTTCCTATCCATGAGCATGGAATGTTCTTCCATTTGTTTGTGTCCTCTTTTATTTCGTTGAGCAGTGGTTTGTAGTTCTCCTTGAAGAGGTCCTACATATCCCTTGTAAGTTGGATTCCTTGGTATTTTATTCTCTTTGAAGCAATTGTGAATGGGAGTTCACTCATGATTTGGCTCTCTGTTTGTCTGTTATTGGTGTATAAGAATGCTTGTGATTTTTGCACAGTGATTTTGTATCCTGAGACTTTGCTGAGGTTGCTTATCAGCTTAAGGAGATTTTGGGCTGAGACGATGGGGTTTTCTAGATATACAATAATGTCGTCTGCAGACAGGGACAATTTGACTTCCTCTTTTCCTAATTGAATACCCTTTATTTCTTTCTCCTGCCTGATTGCCCTGGCCAGAACTTCCAACACTATGTTGAATAGGAGTGGTGAGAGAGGGCATCCCTGTCTTGTGCCAGTTTTTAAAGGGAATGCTTCCAGTTTTTGCCCATTCAGTATGATATTGGCTGTGGGTTTGTCATAGATAGCTCTTATTATTTTGAGATACGTCCCATCAATACCTAATTTACTGAGAGTTTTTAGCATGAAGGGCTGTCGAATTTTGTCAAAGGCCTTTTCTGTGTCTATTGAGATAACCATGTGGTTTTTGTCTTTGGTTCTGTTTATTTGCTGGATTACATTTATTGATTTGCGTATGTTGAAACAGCCTTGCATCCCAGGGATGAAGCCCACTTGATCATGGTGGATAAGCTTTTTGATGTGCTACTGGATTCAGTTTGCCAGTATTTTATTGCAGATTTTTGCATCGATGTTCATCAGTGATATTGGTCTAAAATTCTTTTTTTGTGTGTGTCTCTGCCAGGCCTTGGTATCAGGATGATGCTGGCCTCATAAAATGAGTTACAGAGGATTCCCTCTTACTCTGTTGATTGGAATAGTTTCAGAAGGAATGGTACCAGCTCCTCCTTGTAGCTCTGGTAGAATTCAACTGTGAATCCGTCTGGTCCTGGACTTTTTTTGGTTGGTAAGCTATTTATTATTGCCTCAATTGCAGAGCCTGTTACTGGTCTATTCAGAGATTCAACTTCTTCCTGGTTTAGTCTTGGGAGGGTGTATGTGTTGAGGAATTTATCCATTTCTTCTAGATTTTCTAGTTTATTTGCGTAGAGGTGTTTATGGTATTCTCTGATGGTAGTTTGTATTTCTGTGGGATCGGTGGTGATATCCCCTTTATCATTTTTTATTGCATCTGTTTGATTCTTCTCTCTTTTCTTCTTTATCAGTCTTGCTAGTGGTCTATCAATTTTGTTGATCTTTTCAAAAAACCAGCTCCTGGATTCAGTGATTTTTTGAAGAGTTTTTTGTGTGTCTATCTCCTTCAGTTCTGCTCTGATCTTAGTTATTTCTTGCCTTCTGCTAGCTTTTGAATGTGTTTGTTCTTGCTTCTCTAGTTCTTTTAACTGTGATGTTAGGGTGTCAATTTTAGATCTTTCCTGCTTTCTCTTGTGGGCATTTAGTGCTATAAATTTCCCTCTACACACTGCTTTAAATGTGTCCCAGAGATCCTGGTATGTTGTGTCTTCGTTCTCATTGGTTTCAAAGAACATCTTTATTTCTGCCTTCATTTCATTATGTACCCAGCAGTCATTCAGGAGCAGGTTGTTCAGTTTCCATGTAGTTGTGCGGTTTTGAGTGAGTTTCTTAATCCTGAGTTCTAGTTTGATTCTACTGTGGTCTGAGAGACAGTTTATTATAATTTCTGTTCTTTTACATTTGCTGAGGTGTACTTTACTTCCAACTATGTGGTCAATTTTGGAATAGGTGCAGTGTGGTGCTAGAAGAATGTATATTCTGTTGATTTGGGGTGGAAAGTTCTGTAGATGTCTTAATAGAGCTGAATTCAATTCCTGGATATCCTTGTTAACTTTCTGTCTCATTGATCTGTCTAATGTTGACAGTGGGGTGTTAAAGTCTCCCATTATTATTGTGTGGGAGTCTAAGTCTCTTTGTAGGTCTCTAAGGACTTGCTTTATGAATCTGGGTGCTCCCGTATTGGGTGCATATATATTTAGGATAGTTAGCTCTTCTTGTTGAATTGCTCCCTTTACCATTATGTAATGGCCTTTTTTGTCTCTTTTGATCTTTATTGGTTTAAAGTTTTTTTTATCAGAGACTAGGATTGCAACCCCTGCCTTTTTTTATTTTCCATTTACTTTGTAGATCTTCCTCCATCCCTTTATTTTGAGCCTATGTGTGTCTCTGCACATGAGATGGGTTTCCTGAATACAGCACACTGATGGGGCTTGACTCTTTATCCAATTTGCCAGTCTGTGTCTTTTAATTGGCGCATTTAGCCCATTTACATTTAAGATTAATATTGTTATGTGTGAATTTGATCCTGTCATTATGATGTTAGCTGGTTATTTTGCTCGTTAGTTGATGCAGTTTCTTCCTAGCATCAACGGTCTTTACAATTTGGCATGTTTTTGCAGTGGCTGGTACCGGTTGTTCCTTTCCATATTTAGTGCTTCCTTCAGGAGCTCTTTTAGGGCAGACCGGTGGTGACAAAATCTCTCAGCATTTGCTTGTCTGTAAAGGATTTTATTTCTCCTTCACTTATGAAGCTTAGTTTGGCTGGATATGAAATTCTGGATTTAAAATTCTTTTCTTTAAGAATGTTGAATATTGGCCCCCACTCTCTTCTGGCTTGTAGAGTTTCTGCTGAGAGATCAGCTGTTAATCTGATGGGCTTCCCTTTGTGGTATCCCAACCTTTCTCTCTGGCTGTCCTTAACATTTTTTCCTTCATTTCAACCTTGGCGAATCTGACAGTTATGTGTCTTGGAGTTGCTCCTCTCGAGGAGTATCTTTGTGGAGTTCTCTGTATTTCCTGAATTTGAATGTTGGCCTGCCTTGCTAGGTTGGGGAAGTTCTCCTGGATAATATCCTGCAGAGTGTTTTCCAACTTGGTTCCATTCTCCCCGTCACTTTCAGGTACACCAATCAAAAGTAGATTTGGTCTTTTCACATAGTCCCATATTTCTTGGAGGCTTTGTTCATTTCTTTTTATTCTTTTTTCTCTAAACTTCTCTTCTCGCTTCATTTCATTCATTTGATCTTCCATCACTGATACCCTTTCTTCCAGTTGATTGAATCAGCTACTGAAGCTTGTGTATTTGTCACGTAGTTCTGGTGCCATGGTTTTCAGCTCCAACAGGTCCTTTAAGGACTTCTCTGCATTGGTTATTCTAGTTAGCCATTCATCTAATCTGTTTTCAAGGTTTTTAACTTCTTTGCGATGGGTTCAAACTTCCTCCTTTAGCTCAGAGAAGTTTGATCGTCTGAAGCCTTCTTCTCTCAGCTCATCAAAGTCATTCTCCGTCCAGCTTTGTTCCATTGCTGGTGAGGAGCTGCGTTCCTTTGGAGGAGGAGAGGCACTCTGATTTTTAGAATTTTCAGCTTTTCTGCTCTGTTTCTCTCCCATCTTTGTGGTTTTATCTACCTTTAGTCTTTGATGATGGTGACGTACAGATGGGGTTTTGGTGTGGATGTCCTTTCTGTTTGTTAGTTTTCCTTCTAACAGTCAGGACCCTCAGCTGCATGTATGTTGGAGTTTGCTGGAGGTCCACTCCAGACCCTGTTTGCCTAGGTATCAGCAGTGGAGGCTGCAGAACAGCAAATATTGCTGAACAGCAAATGTTGCTGCCTGATCGTTCCTCTGGAAGTTTCGTCTCAGAAGGGTACCCTGCTGTGTGAGGTGTCAGTCTGCCCCTACTCGGGGGTGCCTCACAGATAGGCTACTTGGGGGTCAGGGACACACTTGAGGAGGCAGTCTGTCCGTTCTCAGATCTCAAACTCCATGCTAGGAGAACCACTACTCTCTTCAAAGCTGTCAGACAGGGACATTTAAGTCTGCAGAGGTTTCTGCTGCCTTTTGTTCGGCTATGCCCTGGCCCCAGAGGTGGAGTCTACAGAGGCAGGCAGGCCTCCTTGAGCTGCAGTGGGCTCCACCCAGTTCGAGCTTCCCAGCTGCTTTGTTTACCTACTCAAGCCTCAGCAATGGCAGGCGCCCCTCCCCCAGACTTGCTGCTGCCTTGCAGTTTGATCTCAGACTGCTTTGCTAGCAATAAGCAAGGCTCTGTGGGCGTGGGACCCTCCAAGCCAGGCACGAGATATAATCTCCTGGTGTGCCGTTTGCTAAGACCATTGGAAAAGCTCAGTATTAGGGTGGGAGTGACCCGATTTTCCAGGTGCCATCTGTCACAGCTTTGTTTGTCTATGAAAGGGAATTCCCTGACCCCTTGCACTTCCCAGATGAGGCGATGCCTCGCCCTACTTCGGCTCAAGCTCGGTGCACTGCACCCACTGTCCTGCACCCACTGTCCGACAAGCCCCAGTGAGATGAACCCGGTACCTCAGTTGGAAATGCAGAAATCACCCATCTTCTGTGTCACTCACGCTGGGAGCTGTAGACTGGAGCTGTTCCTATTCACCATCTTGGAACTGCCCAGGTTACAGAAATTAAGTGCAAATATTGTTATAGATTTTGATAAAAACTATGAGAAAAAATAACAGGTTATAAGAATTACTTGCCAGGGGAGATCTGTCTAACAAATGAAGTCTGAAGGATGAAGAGTCACTTGGAAAGTTGGGAGAAATATGTTCCAAGCAGAAAGAATAGTTTGTATGAAGGCCCTGAGGTCAGAAGGAAGTTGGAATGCTCAGGTCACTCTGGCTGCAGTGTGGAGAATGAATTGGAAAGGAGCACCAGGGGTTAACAAGGATATTAGGAGGCTGTCGCAGTCACTCAGGGAGTAGATGAGGATAGCTCAGACTAAAGTGATGATGACAAACAGAGAGAGATAGAGTAGATTAGAGATGTATCTGAAGGCAGACTTGACAAGACTTGGTAACTGCATGTAGAGGAAAGGTGTCAACTGTTTTTGACTAGTTTCTTTCATAAGAAATTGGAGACATCTAGGGAAAGGCAACTTAGGGATGTAAGGACGGAGGTTGGGGATAGAAAATCAAGAGTTCCATTTTGGACACATTATGCTTGAGATCCCAGTGAATATCGACATGGAGATATTCTGGAATGGAGCTCTGAAAGGAAGGCTAAGTGAGAGATATAAACGTGTGAATCATCCATACACATGTGGTATCTAAACATACACAGACAGTATCTAAAGCCATGAGTGTGGGTGAAGCTCCAGGGACAGAAAGAAGGGGAAAGGGATAAGAAGATGTCCCAGGACTGTATTCTGAGGAACTGTAACAAAGGCAGGGATCACAAACACTTAATATTGTTTGTGTTAATAATAGAAGCAGTTAATATTGCTTCTGTGGGCTTGTGGGAAGGAAGACCCTTCAGAAATTAGTCCAGTTGGTGCCCACCTAGCCTTTCTCCTTGTAAGGTAAAGTAAGTATGAACAGTATCAGTGTCTAATTGCTGCTGTAACAAATTACCATAAACTCAGTGGCTTCAAACAACACAAATTCATTCTCTTGAGTTTCTGGAGGTCAGAAGTCAAAAATATTAACAGGTGTCACTGAGCTAAAATCATGGCATCAGTGGAACTGTGTTCCTTCTGAAGGCTTTAGGGGAGAATCTGTTTCCTTGCATCCTGTGCCTTCTAGAGGGTGCCTACACTCCTCGGCTTATGACCTACTTCCCTCTTCAAAGCCAGCAATAATGGGTTGAGTCTTTCTCGTGCTGTATCACTCTGATACTGACTCTCCTCCCTCCCTCTTTCATTTTCATAATACCTCTTGTGATTACATTGCCCCACCCGGATAATCCATGACACGGTCCCCATCCCAAGGTCTGCTGAGTAGCAAACGTAGTTCCATCTGCAGTATTAATTCCCTCTTGCTACGTATTGTCACATATTCACAGGCTCTGCATATTAGGACATGGACATCTTTGACAGCCATTATTCTGCTTATCATGCCGTGCAAGTATTTGTATATTCCTTGTTGGAAAAGTGTAGATGAACACATACTATTCCTCAATCCCTAGGAAAAAAATTCCTTTCTGATGGTGCAAAAGAATAACAATTGCAAAAGTAGTGAGATTTAGGTTTTTGTGTGTTTGTGCACTCATATGTATATGTAAGTTATATGCCCAACTGGATAAGAAAGAAAAACAACTAGCAAAATTATTGATTAGGGACTGTTTACACTTCCCCTGTCAGTTAGAATGGTTGTTTGTTTGAACAGGGATCCTTAGGTTATTATCATTACAAATACCTCTAGTGAAACACAATGTTACTTAACATCAATTAGAATGGCTAAAAAAAAATTAAAAACAACAAAAAAAATCATGATAATACTGAGTGCTTGCAAGAATTAGAGGAACCAGAACTCTCACACATCGCTGGTGGGAATGCAAATGTGACAGCCTGATGGTTCTTTGAAAGTTGTATCATAGAGCAATTATACTTCTAGGTATTTACCCAAGAGACATGAAAATTTATGTTCATGGGAAAATTTATGTGCACATGTTTACAGTGGCTTTATTTGTAATCACCAAAATCCGGAAACAATCCAAGTATCTCTTAATGGGGGAATGTATGTGGAGAAATAGGAACACTTTTACACTGTTGGTGGGACTGTAAACTAGTCCAACAATTGTGGAAGACAATGTGGCGATTCCTCAAGGATCTAGAACTAGAAATACCATTTGACCCAGCCATCCCGTTACTGTGTATATACCCAAAGGATTATAAATCATGCTGCTATAAAGACACATGCACACGTATGTTTATTGTGGCACTATTCACAATAGCAAAGACTTGGAACCAACCCAAATGTCCATCAATGATAGACTGGATTAAGAAAATGTGGCACATATACACCATGGAATACTATGCAGCCATAAAAAAGGATGAGTTCATGTCCTTTGTAGGGACATGGATGAAGCTGGAAACCATCATTCTCAGCAAACTATCCCGAGGACAGAAAACCAAACACCTCATTTTCTCACTCATAGGTGGGAATTGAACAATGAGAACACATGGACACAGGAAGGGGAACATCACACACCGGGGCCTGTTGTGGGATGGGGGTAGGGGGGAGGCATAGGATAAGGAGATATACCTAATGTAAGTGATGAGTTAATGGGTGCAGCACACCAACATGGCACATATATACATATGTAACAAACCTGCACATTGAAGTATAATTTAAAAAAATAAAAAATAAAATAAAATAAACAAATGGTGGTACATTCATCTGATGGAATACTACTCAGGAATCAAAATGGACAGACCATAAGTGAATTCAACAACGTGGATGAATTTCTAGTGCACAATGCCAAGCCAGACTCAAAATCAAAAGGCTACATACTGTTTGCCACTTTGTGACTTTCTGGAGAAGAACAAACTATAGGGACAGAATACAGATCAGTGATTGCCAGTAACTGGGGTTAAGGGAAGAAGCTAACTACAGAGTGATACAGAGGAAGTTGTGGGGTGATGGAGCTGCTCTGTTTGGATTGTCATGATGCTCACACAACTGCAGATGTCTGTCAACACTTACAAAATTGTATACTAGAAAGGGTCAATTTTTATGTAAATTATAAATTAATTTTTTAGAAAAAGAATGTGCCAAATTTTACAGGTCTTTTTGTTCTAAGAGAGCTCTTTGTCCACATTTTTATAGAGTATTGATTTTTCTACTGTCTTAAAAGATAAATAAGTGAATCTGGGTCCTACTTAAGCTGCTTAGAACGAAGGTCCCTTACAGGAGATCTCTAAGTAGCACTCCTACTGGGACATATCATAGGAAGAACGAAGCTCGGGGGAGTTAGGAAATCAGGTTCCAAAACCAGACAGTCACTAACTAGCTTTGCAATTTTAGACAAAGCACTTAAGCTCTCTGGGACTTAGCTGCCCTATTGTAAAATGAGAATAAGGCCTGATCAAACCTACCAGCTATGAATATCAAAAGCCAAGTGAAAAATGTACACTGAAATGCTTGTCAAAATTAAAAGTTCTCTTCTACCATAAAGTATTATTTCTTTTCTAGTTCCAGTACCTACTGTGTAGTGATCGTTGCCACTTCTAGGCAGCAAGGTGAGTGCTCCATATAAAGTGACTGGTATTCATCACAATGCTCATCTATGGCTGGTATCCAGGCTCCAGCATATACAATTTACAGAGAAAGAAAGTGGAGTGTTCAGAGGTTACAGAGATGTGCCCAAGTTGCCCAGCTAATACAAGGTAAAGTGGAGATAGAATTCAGTGCTGTCTGAACATGGGGCCCCTGTTCTTATTCATCCTTCAACTCTTGCTTCTCTCAGAGCTGTTTTCTATTTAGAGATAATTTGAACAAGTAGAACTTTATTATACACAGACACACGCACAGAGAATCCTATTGTATTATATACAGATATTATGTATACATAATATATATGAGAAAGCCGAATATCTACCAGTCCACCATAGTTTTATTCAATACAAATATAAAAAAGACAAATAGGGCTGGGTGTCAGGGCTCACATCTGTAATCCCAACACTTTGGGAGGCTAAAGTGGGAAAATTGCTTGAGCCAAGAAGTTCGAGACCAGCCTGGGCAACTTGATGAGACCTTATCTGTACAAAAAATTTAAAAATTAGCCAAGGATGGTGGTGCATGTCTGTAGTCCCTGCTACTTGGGAGGCTGAGGCAGGAGGATTGCTTGAACCCAGGAGGCCAAGGCTAAATTAAGCCATGATCGCACCACTACACTCCAGCATGGATGAGAAAGTGAGACCCTATTTCAAAAATAAATAAATAAATAAATGGAAAGAAAAGACAAAAAGGGCAGAGTAAATGAAATTAGCATTTTTATTACTTGGCTGAAATAAATTTTACTTGGGGCAAACAAGAGTTTATTTGTTTACCCAGTAATGTTTTGTATATATGAAAAATGACAAGCTCTTACATTGGTATCTAGTCTCCTTCAATGACTTAATGTATTTTCTTAAAGTAAATGCTTATTTGTTTTCAGTATCCCTTTAAAGAAACATTTGAAGTTGTAAATTAATGTCTAAGGACCACTTTAGCCATACCCCATACATTTCAATATGTAGGGCTTTTATGGTTGTTTAGGTCTAAATATTTTGTAATTTCCATTGTCATTTCCTCTTTAATCCATGAATTATTTGGAGGTGCATTTAATCAAAATATATCTTCCTTTCTATATTGTTATTGCTGGTGTCTAATTTAGGGATAATGTGCTTTACTAATGTAATCTCTATGAGATTACATTTTTGAAAAATTTTGAGCTGTCCTTTGTGACCTGGTTATGTGGTCAATTTTGATAAAAGTTTTATGTGTACTTGGAAAGAATGTGTATTTTCAATTGGAAGAGTACAGAATTTTATATAGCTGTAATTAGTATCTTCAATCTATGATGCATGGGTTGTAACAAAAATACAATTTTGAATTTATTCAATGGGAGTAAATTTTCTGTGTCCCTGGATGCAAATTCTGGAAAATGTGGTGTTTTTTCTGTGGACTCTTAAGTAATAGACAGTCCCATTCTTACGTTGGTCCCCAAATCACTCTCTCTAGTCAGTGTCCTGCAGGAGATATGAATCAGTGCTTCAATCTACATTCAAGGGAGATTGCTCTTCCCTTCACAGGGAGGTCTGTAGTTGGCTGTGGCCTTAGCATGTGTAGTTGGCTTCTGATCTCTTCCCTCTCCTCACATCAGCTTCTTCTTAACCCAGTTTTTCTATCCTTCCTATCTTGGTGAATGGCACCAGAACCTGCCTGCCTAAGTCAGAACCAGGAATCATCCTGGGGTCCTCTTTCCACTCCCACCCCCACTTCTAACAAACACCAAGACTCATCAACTCTATTTCCCAAATATCTCTCAAATTGACCCCGTGCTGTCCATCTCTACTGTCATTGCAATCACTTTCTAACTGATCCTCATCTCTGCTTTGCCCTCTACTAAATTCTTTCTGCTGTAGCCAGTGAATTTTCTAAAATATAAATCTGATTATAGTATTCTCTGTTCAACTCATTCAGTGGTTCTCAACAGATCATAGAATAAATTTCAAACTGCTTAACTTTGCTTATATGGTCTTTCAGGGTCAGTCTCCATTAAAAAAAATTTCTCTCCAGCATCTTCTGTAATCAGTTTCTTCTCCCTAAATCAAATCTATACTCCAGCCATTTTGTGGGTCCTAACATGTACGATGACCTTTCACTTTGAAACATAGTTACAGAACTTTATGTATTTGAGATTAATGATATTTCTTGAGTTTACATATCTTACCTCCAAAAGAGTAGAATGATGGAAAAAAGATTATACACACATATTTGCACACACACATACACATAATACACACACACACATATATATAACATATGTAATATGTATATTGGATAAATATGTGGGGAAATGTACATATATGTATGTATATGATGGAAATTATAGCAATCAACAAATGCTTTTTAAAATTGTACACGGATATCCAATAATAGAGAGCAGATGAGCCAATACATTAATTTTCCCTTTTTTCCCTAAACCTCATTACAATTATAGCAAAGGCTATACAGATTCATGAGGACAAAAATATTCCCATTAAAATGTGGGCAAAGGGCAGGCATAGTGGCTCACTCCTGTAATCCCAACACTTTGGGAGGCTGAGGCGGGTGGATAACTTGAGGTCAGGAGTTCGAGACCAGCCTGGACAAAGTGGCAAAACTCCTCTTCTCTACTAAAAATATAAAAATTAAAAAAAAGAAAAAGGTGGGCAAAGGACATAAATAGCCTTTTTATTTTTTCAAGAGAAGACATACAAATGGCCAACAGGCATGTGAAAAAATACTTAACATCACTAATCATCAGAGAAATGCAAATTAAAACCACAATGAAATATCATCCTACACCAGTCAGAATGGCTATTATTAAAATGACAAAAAATAACATGTTGGTGTGGATACAGAGAGATGGAAACTCACATACACTGTAGGTAAGAATGTAAATTAATACAACCTCTGTGAAAAACAGTTTGGAGATTTCTCAAATCGCTAGAAAACACCATTTGATCCAGCAATCCCACTACTGGGTATCTACTCATTATATTTCACATACTGATAACAAGAAACCATTATATCAAAAAGATACCTGTACCCATATGTTTATCACAGCACTATTCACAGTAGCAAAGATATGCAATCAACCTAATTTCCCATCAACAGATGATTGGATAAAGAAAATGTGGTGTACATACACAATGGAATACTATTCAGCCATCAAAAGAATGAAATCATGTCTTCTGCAGCAACATGAATGGAACTTGAGGCCATTATTGTAAGTGAAACAACACAGACGCAGAAAGACAAATACTGCATGTTCTCACTTATAAATGGAAGCTAAATAATGTGTACACATGGACATAGGATGTGGAATGATAGACACTGGAGACTCAGAAAGATGAAGGTCTGGGAGGCAGGTGGATGATAAGAAATTACCTGATGGTGGCTGGGCACAGTGGCTCACGCCTGTAATCCCAGCACTTCAGGAGGCTGACGTGGGCAGATCATTTGAGGCCAGGATTTTGAGACCAGCCTGGCCAACATGGTGAAACCCTGTCTCTACTGAAAATACAAAAATTAGCTGGGAATGGTGGCATGTGCCTGTAATCCCAGCTACTCGGGAGGCTGAGGTGGGAGAATTGCTTGAACCCGGGAGGCGGAGGTTGCAGTGAGTCGAGATTGTGCCACTGCACTCCAGCCTGGGCAACAGAGCAAGACTCTGTCTCAAAACAAAAACAAAAACAAAAACAAACAAACAAAGAAAAATTACCTAATGGGTAAATGTACATTATTCAGATGGGAGATACCCTAAAAGCCTTGAGTTCACCAGTACTCAATCTATGCATGTAACACAATTACACTTTGTATTAGTCTGTTGTCACGCTGCTAATAAAGACATACCAGAGACTGGCAGTTTATAAAGAAAACAGGTTTAATTGACTCACAGTTCCACATGGCTGGGGAAGCCTCACAATCATGGCAGAAGGCAAAGGAGGAGCAAAGTCACATCTTGCATGGAGGCAGACAAGAAAGCTTGTGCAGGGGAACTTTAATTTATAAAACCATGAGATCTCATGCGACTTATTCACTACCACAAGAACAGGATGGGGGAAACTGCCCCCATGATTCCATTATCTCCACCTGGCCCTGTCCTTGACATGTAGGGATGATTACAATTCAAGGTGAGATTTGGGTGGGGACACAGCCAAACCATATCACACTTGTACTCCATATATTTATAAAAAAAGAAGAGAATAGTATAGGAGTCCATAGCAGATAAGAATTTTCCACACGTTTCTGAAGCACAGAGTTAGCAGACCAGAGGAGGCAGCCTCTTTGCCCACAGATGAAGATAAAGAAAAAGTAAATCAATCAGATTTGTCCAGAGGAATACCAGGAAAATTTTGGATTCTGGAATTCCAGGTACAGTAGTGGATGGGATTTGGGCTTAGGTCTAAAAACAGAGGGATTACATGGATCACTTGACTTCTGTCTATTTCTTTGGGCATAAAATGTCAACATCCTGGTTTCTGTCCCAAGCCTGGAATTCAGAGGTGACTTTCCAGGACAACTGAAGAGTCTCAAGTAAAAAGACCTCCACATAACTTGTTGTATGAAGAGTTAAAAACAGAAAATCAAGAAAATCTCCCAGAGAATAGAACAAAAATTCAAAGACAGAGAAAGGTAGAAAAGAAAATCCAAGCATTGTAGAGGATTAAACCAGCAAGTTCAACATTTGATTAATAGGGTATCCAAAAAAGTAGAAGAGAGAAAATGAAGGCAAAGAAATTATCAAAGAAACATCAGAAAATTCCCAAAGTTAGAGTCTTGTCAAATGTCAACTTCTCAGAGAGGCATTTCATGACCAAAGTATTTAAACTGTAGTCCTCTCTAGCCAGTGCTCCATATCCTCCTCGCCAACTAAATTTTTCTCCATTGAACATGTAACCCTCTGACATGTTTAATGTCTCTCTTACCCACTAGAATGTAAACTTCTTGCAGGCAAGGAGTTTTTGTCAGTTTTGTTCACTGCGGTATCCTCAGTGCCTAGATAAGTGCTTAGCACTCTGGGTGTTCAATAATTATTTGTTGAGTTGGCCAGGCATAGTGGATCATGCCTGTAATCCTAGCACTTTGAGAGGCCAAGTTGGGCAGATCTTTTGAGCTCAGGTGTTTGAGACCAGCCTGGGCAACATAGTGAGACCCCGTCTCTACAAAAAATACAAAAAATTAGCCTGGCGTAGTTGCATGTTCCTGTGTAGTCCCAGCTACTTGGGAGGCTGAGGTGGGAGATTGGCTTGAGCCCAGGAGGTGGAGGTTGCAGTGAGCCAAGATTGATCACGCCACTGCACCACAGCCACAGAGAGAGACCCTGTCTCAAAATAATAATATTAGCTATTATTATTTCTTGAGTGAATGACGAAAGGAAATAATGCGAGAGACCTAAATCCTCATCTGCCATGGAAAGATGTCAATTGATAATGCCTGGAATGAGTTAATCAATAAAAAGATACACGTCTATAATTTAAAAATAGGAAAGCAAACACCTGATGGGACAGCTGAAAAAGTGAAAGGCAATTAGTTGTATCTGAGGAATAAGAAGAGAGGCTGTGGGCAGGAGGAAGCAAGTCACCATTGTTTTTCATTATAAGATTTTGTGAACTACTTGCTTTTTTCATCATGTGCTTGTATTGTTGATTTTAAAAGAGTGTACATGTCTCAGAAAACATTTTCTGTTTATTTTCTGTAAAGAGGTCATATCAACAATAATAATAGCTAACATTTATTGAGCATTGAACACTTATTACATGCCAGGCATTGTGCTAAGCTTTATGTGTATTACTGAAGAATGTATTACATCTCTGTTGTCATCGTGCATGGATTGAAAACATCTGGAGTTAGCCTAAAAATAGAGAAAAACTCAATCCAAAAATATAAATATTTAGTAACATAAACTCAATTGGATAAATTCTGCTTATCAATCCTCATAACAGGTATGAATTTGATATGCCTATTCATGTCCTTAAAATGCAAGGAAAAAGCATCATACAATACTTTTAAGAATATCATTTGTGTTTACTAGGGCATTCTTGTAGAACTGCAACAGTGCTTGTCAACAGGATTTGTTGCAACAGGAGCTATAGAAAGTGAAGGAAAAGTTGTGTATACACTCTTTTGGAAACATCTGTTGGTGTCCTCTGCTTGCTTTCCCACCACCCTTCTTCCTACATTTATCTTCCTGTCTGTTCATCTGGAGTATAAATGACCTTTGTTTCAGGAAATTCATGAGATTTTCACAACATGAAATGGCTTCTGACAGAGTCATTTCTGAGCCTCAGCTCTGATCTGCTTCACTCTGTCTGTGCCCGGAGTTGTGCTGGCACATTGTCATCCACCAGTTAGTTGTTCAAGAGCACACGGAACCAGATAACATGCCAACTCATTCTTCAGTCATTACAGTGATGTAATGTAAACATGGATAGTTGTTTTAAAAATCTTTTTAGCACAATTCTTTTGTCTGCATGGTGCTGATGTGTAGACTATGTTATGGATCTATTGGGAACATCCTCCACTTCCCTTTTCCTTTTTGCTTGGCTAAACTCCTTCTCATCTTTCAGGTTCAGTTTAGCTGTGCCCTCCTTAGAGATGCCATTCTCAACAATGGCGCCACCTAAATGGGGATGCTGTACCTCCTACAGTTCTGGGTGCATCCCTCTGGCATTTTCCTTCATATACTCTATTATCACTGCTGTTTGTTTTCTTTAAATTTTTTTATTTTGAATTTTTGTGGGTACATAGTAGGTGTGTACATTTACAGCATACATGAGATACTTTGTTACAGGCATGGAATGTGAAAGAATCACTTTATGGAGATGGAGTATCTATCCCCTCAACCATGACATTTGTTTTCAGTTTCTCCTGCTGGACTTTATTCTTCATGGGTGCAGAGACTGGACTATTTCTCTTGGTAGTTCCAATACATGGCATAGTGCCTGGAACATAGTAGGTGCTCGGTAAACATGTTGAATGAATGAAAGAAAGCCACTGTCACTGTGTACAGTTCCACTTTAGTTTGCACACACTGATTATGTGAAAAATGACAACCTAAACAACCCTCAGATGTGTTAAACAACTGCTCAGTTAAAGGCTAATGAGTTAAAAAATATTGGCCTAAACCCAAAAGTGAAGGGAAAGAGATAGAGAGAAGGTTATGCAGATTTCCTGTGTTCCATAGGAAATGAATATTTCCTAAGCTCTTTTCCTCCAGCCATTTCCTAAGTAAATTAAGAATGCACCATATAATTTTACAGCCCCATGAAAGAAGAAAGTAAAATGCTTTCAGAATGGTTGGTGCCACATGCTATAACCTAGCCTCTTATTTATGGTTTGACAAATAGGTGAGAGAAAGTTGTTATGTTTTCCTATTTCTTCAGAGCCTTTGAATAATAGTTAACGAAGACCGTATTGAAAAGTTAACTTGCCTTATCACTCATGAGATCAGGTTCTGGATTATGTGAAGCAAAAATGTTTTCAATACAGTTCCTTCTCCCTGTCATCCACTACCCCCTCCACTGGGGGAGGAGAGGCCATAGGAAGCATCATAGCTCCTCCATGTCTTTTTTTTTTTCTTTTTTGAGACAGAGTCTCGTTCTGTCGCCCAGGCTGGAGTGCAATGGCGTGACCTCGGCTCACTGCAACCTCTGCCTCCCAGGTGCAAGCGATTCTCCTGCCTCAGCCTCCCGAGTAGCTGGGATTACAGGCATGCACCACCAGGCCTGGCTAATTTTTGTATTTTTAGTAGAGATAGGGTTTCACCATGTTGGCCAGCCTGGTCTCAAACTCCTGACCTCAGGTGATCCACCTGCATCAACCTCCCAAATTGCTAGGATTACAGGCATGAGCCACCATGCCCAGCCTCCTCCATGCTTTTCCTATCTCTCTTCATTGGACCAGAGCTAATATGCACTGAATGCCCTCACAAATGATATTAAAAATTTTAAAGGAAATTTTATTATTATTATTATTATACTTTAAATTCTGGGATACACTTGCAGAACATGCAGGTCCGTTACATAGGTATACATGTAATCCTAGTGCTATCCCTCGCCTAGCCCCCACCCACTGACAGGCCCCAGTGTGTGATGTTCCCCTCCCTGCGTCCATGTGTTCTCATTGTTCAACTCCCACTTATGAGTGACAACATGTAGTGTTTGGTTTTCTGTTCCTGTGTTAGTTTGCTGAAAATGATGGTTTCCAGCTTCATCCATGTCTCTGCAAAGGACATGAACTCATCCTTTTTTATGGCTGCATAGTGTTCCGTGGTGTATATGTGCCACATTTTCTTTATCCAGTCTATCATTGATGGGCATTTTGGTTGGTTCCAAGTCTTTGCTATTGTGAACAGTGCTACAATAAACATACATGTGCATGTGTCTTTACAGTAGAATGATTTATAATCCTTTGGGTATGTATCCAATAATGGTATTGCTGAGTCAAATGGTATTTCTGGTTCTAGATCCTTGAGGAATCGCCACACTGTCTTCCATAATGGTTGAACTAATTAACACTTCCACCAACAGTGTAAAAGCATTCCTATTTCTCCACATCTTCTCCAGGATCTGTTGTTTCCTGACTTTTTAATGATAGCCATCCTAACTGTCATGAGATGGTATCTCATTGTGGTTTTCATTTGCATTTCTCTAATGACCAGTGATGATGAGCTTTTCTTCATACGTTTGTTGGCTGCGTAAGTATCTTCTTTTGAGAAGTGTCTGTTCCTATCCTTTGCCCACATGTTGATGGGGTTGTTTGTTTCTTTTAAATTTGTTTTAGTACCTTATAGATTCTGGGTATTAGCCCTTTGTCAGATGGATAGATTGCAAAAATTTTCTCCCATTCTGTAGGTTGCCTGTTCACTCTGATGATAGTTTCTTTTGCTGTACATAAGCTCTTTAGTTTAATTAGATCCCATTTGTCAGTTTTGGCTTTTGTCGCCATTGCTTTTGGTGTTTTATGACATGATTGTATATTTAGAAAACCCCTCCATCTCAGCCCAAAATCTCCTTAAGCTGATAAGCAAATTCAGTAAAGTCTCAGGATACAAAATCAATGCGCAAAAATCACAAGCATTCCTATACACCAGTAACAGACAAACAGGGAGCCAAATCATGAGTGAACACCCATTCACAATTGCTACAAAGAGAATAAAATACCTACAAATACAACTTATAAGGGATGTGAAGGACCTCTTCAAGGAGAACTGCAAACTACTGCTCAAGGAAATAAGACACAAACAAATGGAAAAACATTCCATGCTCATGGATAGGAAGAATCAATATCATGAAAATGGCCATACTGCCCAAAGTAATTTGTAGATTCAGTGCTATCCCCATCAAGCTACCACTGACTTTCTTCACAGAATTAGAAAAAACTACTTTAAATTTCATATGGAACCAAAAAAGAGCCCATATAGCCAAGACGATCCTAACCAAAAAGAACAAAGCTGGAAGCATCATGCTACCTGACTTCAAACTATACTACAAGGCTACAGTAACCAAAACAGCGTGGTACTGGTACCAAAACAGATATATAGAACAATGGAACAGAACAGAGGACTCAGATATAATGCCATACATCGACAATCATCTGATCTTTGACAAACAAGAGAAAAACAAGCAATGGGGAAAGGATTCCCTATTTAACAAATGGTTTTGGGAAAACTGGCTAGCCATATGCAGAAAACAGAAACTGGACCCTTTCCTTATACCTTATACAAAAATTAACACAAGATGAATTAAAGACTTAAACATAAGACCTAAAACAATAAAAACCCTAGAAGAAAACCTAGGCAATACCATTCAGGACATGGCCATGAAAAGAAATTTTAAAGGTGGTTCTAAAATGTTAATCTGAGGCTAGTTGAAAGATAATTGTTTAAGGAGGTGTGATTGTCTGTGATCATTGGGAAATTGGGCAAGATTTCATTTTTTTATTTCAAGTTATGTGACAGGCTCAGAAACAACAAATCAAATAGAAAAGAATTCCTTGGAATGGCCTCAAGGATATACAAATGAATAGTAAGAAGAAATAGAGAATGATTCTAGTTTGATAGTCTTATGTGTGAAGCTAGATTTTCAGTTAACATAACTCTAACGGAAAATGCATAAATCAGGATACTATTAATAATGATTGTAGGAGGATTTTCATTGAATGATGTAAGATTAGACTCTGGCTCAATGTCCATTTCCATATGGCAGTTGTTCCTTCGGTAGGAAGAATACTCCATGCAGAATGCCCTTGTGATTCAAATGGAGTTCCAGAGAAATATTTAGTTAAAAGCTGAAACCATGTCAGTTACAAATCTATATCTTGTTTTCCATTATGACCAGAATAATAGCACATTTTCTTACACTGATCCATGTGCCATGATACGTGATGTTTCATTTACTTTCTTCACTAGCTCTACTTTCTTTACTAGCCTCTGGCTAGGATTTTTAATTGTTATCACTGTTATTATTATTGTTACTATATATGGTTAATTATGAATGACTTTATATTATCTTAAATTTAAGAAAAGACATATCCTGCATATATGTAACTTAAAGTAATATTATACATATATATGCATATATATGGATACATGCCTATATACACATATACATATGTATATGTGTATGTATGTACACACACACACAAACACATACTGAAAAAAACAAGCAGTCTCATGAAACTCCACTGCTGCCTGTGGGGTTGCTATTTTGTTATTTGTGGGTTTCAAACTTCAGTAGGTTCTGTTATCAGCCCAGGAGTTTCCTCATTTCTCTAACTTGGAAATAGACTAGGAAGCTGTGCACACGTGAGATATGTCAGACCCATGAAAGGTCCCTCGACTCAGTACTATTTCCTCTACAGGCTCTTAAACTAAATTCTCACCTCTGTGAACTAGTTCTGTTGTGTTTAAGATTTGTGGACATCTTAGTATCACAGAATTATAGAATTTTAAACCCAGAAACAATATTAAAGGTCAGTCTATAGATAAGGAGATAAAGGTCAACCGCCAAGCTCAGTCTATAGGTAAGGAGATGGGAACTCAGAGTTTGTCCAAGGTCTCAGCCTCTGAGAGTTGCAGAACCATGGCTAGAATAGGGTCTTCTGAAGGTCATTTTTGTCGACTTTCACTCATTCCTGTATTTACTGATGCTTTAGTTTATGGCATCATCAGGATTCTTCTGGGTGAAAATGAGAGAAACCCAAATCTGACAAACTTCAAGAAAAGAAGGAACTTTATTAGCTCGTGTAACTGAAAATCTCCAGGCACAAAGAAATCCGGTGGCTTAAATAATGTCTTCAACACTTGGTCTGTCTCCAAATCTTGTCTCTGCTTTCCTCTGTGCTGGATTCATTGTCTGACAAGCTCATCCAATGCTGTGGCCACAGGGCTTCCTCCTCACCACTCTTCTTCAGAAGCTACAGGCATACAGTCTACCAGCTTCAAGTCTACCAGAGTGAGAAGGGCTGACTTTCCTACCAGTCCCAGAAAAGTGTGACATTAAACATCATGGGCATGCCTTGGGTTGTGTGCCTCTGCTTGAACCAATCAGAGGGTCAAAATATAGCCACTGGTCTGAACTAAGTCACATACCCTCCCCTGCCACCAGGGATTGGATGTCAGCTCCAGCTGAATCTCACAGGCTGGGTGAAGAGAGAAATCTCCTGAAGAAAAAAAAAGTTCTGTTAGCAGAGGTAAAATAGATGCCGAGTAGTTCAGAGCAACAACTCTCTGTTCCCAGGGCACACTATATCTGAGACACTGTGTTAGGTGTTTGTCTATGGAGCATCTGTTGTCAATTCATTTGTTTAGCAGATGCTTTTTCAGGGTGAACATGCTGGTAGAAAGTTGAACTCATACAAATGGGGCAGAGGAGGGATTACATTGGCTGTGTTGAAGAAGTGATGGGGTGGCAACAGAGAGAGGCTTGGAGTGCAGAGCCTTGCACAGGGGAGGGAAAATAAGTTCTGAGTGAAGGTTAGTAGGGTGTTGAAGGACAGGAGGGCTCTAGGAAAAGGCCAGGTGAGAGGATGCTAGAAAGAATCTGTCTGCTAAGTGCAGAGGAAACTGGGTATGGTTCATTTCATTCAAGCAGTTTTGGAAGAGGAACTGTGTTCCACCACTGTGCCAGGTGCTAGAAAGACAAAGGTGGCAAGACAGACCTGCTCTCATGCTCCACAGGGGCACATCACACAATTGGTTAATGACAACTTCAGTAATTGCTACCAGGGAGACGTCTAGGGTGTTACAAGAGAATATATTCAATATATTTTTGAATATATTCAGTATTCAACAATAGCAAAAACAGGGGATCAACTGAAGTGTCTATCAACAGATGATTAAAGAAAATGCAGTGTATATATACAACCATAAAAAAGAATGAAATCATGTCTTTTGCAGTAACATGAATGGATCTTGAGGCCATTATTTTAAGTGAAACAACTCAGAAATAGGAAGTCAAATACCACATATTCTCACTTATAAGCGGGAGCTAAATAATGTGTACACATGAACCTAGAGTGTGGAATGATAGGCATAGGAGACTATAAAGGGTGGGGGGTGGATGATGAGAAACTACCTAATGGGTAAAATGTACATTATTTGGGTAATGGCTACACTAAAAGCTCAGACTTCACCACTATGCAACAGATCCATGTAACAAAATTGCACTTGTACCCCTTAAATTATACAAATGAAAAAAGAGAGAATATACACTTGGGGAGGGTCACCAAACTTTTTGGCACTAGGAACTGGTTTCATGGAAGACAACTTTTCCATGGACCGGAATGTTGGGAGTCAGGGATGGTTTCTGGATGGAACTCTTCCATCTTAGATTCTCATAAGGAACGCACAAGCTAGATCCCTTGCATGCGCGGTTCACGATAGGGTTTGTGCTCCTGTGAGAATCTAATGCCACCGCTGAACTGACAGGAGGCGAAGCATGGGTGGAAGTGCTCCCTTGCTTGCCACTTGCCTCCTGCTGTGCAGACCAGTTCTTAACAGGCCACAAACTACAAACTGGTAATGGTTTGGTAATGGGGTCTGGCGACCTTTGCACTAGAGGACCTGACTGTATGTCAGAGTTGGGAGTAAGAAGGCAGAGAGGCTACCCTAGACAGAGAAACATTTCAACTGAGATCTGAAGACTGAGGAGGAGGTTGGCCAGAGTGGAAGAGAGGCCGAGGAGGAAAAGAATTCCAAACAGGGGGTACCAGAGCCTGGGAAAAAGTGCTCAAGGTTATAGGAAAGAGAAAGGTGCATTCCAAGCCACTGTAAGGCAAGTGAGCACAAAGTAAGGAAGACTGAGAGAGCTCGGGCTCAAAAAGGAAGAAGGAGCCAGACTGTCAGGCCATTTGGACCATAGGAAAGATTTTGAATTTTACTGAGACCATTAATTTTGTGATTGGATTTCTGTTGTTCAAAAGATGACACTGGCTGTGGGTAGAGAAAAAATTGAAGTGGGTAAGAGCACATGGAGCATAAAAATGCAGTGGTGCTTGAACTGTAGTAGTGGCAATGGTGACGAAGAGAAAGCAGACACATTCACGAGATATTTGAAGACCTTTGTCTTGTAAAGATGACTTCTGTAATAGTTGGACGGGCAGTACAACATATCTTATGGATTTAGATAAGTTTCACGTTTTCATTAGCTGGTGTAAATATAGGTTTTATTTTTCATGACGTGATTAAGTTGGCTGGGATTAGGCTAAACATAATTGTTTTATGGCTAAATGTATCCCGTTGTAATAAATAATTACCATGTATCAGCCCACTTAATGCCTGATTTCAGAGACGAGGCCACAGGAAACTTCGACAAGCCTACAGATTTGGGGACTAGACTAAAGATAGAGGAATGGGACCTTAAATGTTACTGGTTTTGCAGAATGTTCTGAGTCTTATGGCCAACTTACTTGCAATTTCGAGAATCCCCTCAACCTGATAGAGCTCATAGTCTCTTGGTATATATTCTTAGATTGCTAAATGGGATGAATAGCTAGGTTTAGCTGTTCCACAATGCAACAGAATCATTCCAACTGAAGGGTACTGAAGACTTAGAGACTGAGTGTGCTGCTATTTCAGTGTTCCCTTTGAAAGTATAACTTTGGAAAATCTGACTGAAGCTTGGGAAGCTAGGATTAACTATGTTAGGGTTGTGCACCCAAGAGGAGTTTCATCCTGAGCAGCAATTGCATGCAATACTCTGTGGGTGTACACCAGTCTAGAGGACAGTGAGGAATCTGAGATTACATTATGGCTTTGCCATTTACTAGCTGTCTTCCCAAGTCAGTCACTTATGCTCTCTGAGCCTCAGTTAACCCATCTGTAAAATAAATATAATAATAATAATGCCTGCTATATTACTCACCATGGTGCTGAAGATGAAAAGAAAGAAAATTTGTGAAAGTGGTTTGTAAGCAAAAAACTGATGATGCAAAAAGAGTTGTCATTACTTGTCCCAGTCAAGATAGGCTAAATTGTTTCATGGTAAGAAACAGCAAACTCTCAGTGCCTCTAAATGAGGTGTCTTTATCCCCCTGCAAAGTCCACTGCCAGACCAACAATTCTCAGGGTATTTTATTTCCATTCACGTTCATGGTAAAGTCTGTGACATTCTTCAGCCTTGCTCACATTCGTCTCACCTCAGTTTCCGGGTGTTAAGTGAGAGTTGTTGGCTGTGCCATTGTAACAGGCAGCTGCTATCTTTCTTCTCTCCTGTATCTGTTTTCCCTTTTCCTGGATGTGGGCTTGGGCTTGTCTTTGGGGCGTCTCTCATTTCATGTTTCACATGGGGCTGGGCCTCCTCTCTTCCCTCCCTCTCACTTACTGAGGTCCGCCTTTATGGACTGGCTCTGGGGACAGACATGTGACCCACATCTGATCTAACCAATCACTGTTTTCTCCCCACTCCCACCCACTTCTGGCCAGAATGATTTTATAGTGATTGGCCTGAGATCCAAATTTGCCCAACAGTATTCAACCCCAAGATTTTGTTAGAAATATTGAAAAAAAAAAAAGGATCTTTCTTCAGAGTTTGCTAGACCAAGATGATGTGGGTCTGGGGCTTCTAGCAGCTACCCTGTCATCACTAGAAGATAACCTATCCAAGAATGAAGGCAAGATAGAGAAAAGCTGAACTATAGGTTATACACAGACTATAGTTCTTGCCACATCCTTGGGTCCCTGGATCAAGCCATACCTAAAGATCCACATCCTGGACTTCCTAGTTTATCAGCTACTACATATTTTGTTTTGTTTTGTTTGGCTTAAGCCATTCTGCATTGGGTTTATGTCTTGTGCAGCTGAAGGGATCCTGGCTAACACAGCCATTCATTTCTAGGGCAGGAGCTGCTAGCCTGCACTAGACTAAACTATCTGCATTTTAATATCAACTTTGTCTTTGTTTCATTGCATCTCTTGGAGCATTGCCACTTAAATGGCAGCTCCTTTTCCTTAGGTTCCTCTAAAACCTGGCCAATGTGCCCAGCGGAACAGCAGACATCAGTCAGAGATCTGACTTAGGAGGACATTGACGCTTTTGAGATCTCCAGGATTTGGGGAGAACATGGCAGTGTGTTAAAGGGCTCCTCTTTTCTCCAAACTCTCTAGATTCTCAGCAGCAGCACACTACTAGAGCTAGATCTGTGTCTACCATTTTCCTCACATAGCCAGTTTCTTTCAAGGTAGATACCCTACAGTCTGGGTTCTGGCAGTGTAGCATTCTCAAATGTTGCTATTTCACATCCTCAAGAATGTATGCTTAAACTAGGACTAAGGAAGCCACAGGACAAGCAAATTCCAAGAGTGAGAAAATAGGTAATTGAATAGAAGAAAGGGAGATGGGACACAAGGGTCAACCTTAGGGTTGGTGGCAGTACAGGGGAAGAATTTAGGGCCCTGGGAAGGCTGAGATGGGCTTACTCATGGAGTGGAGGCAGATCATCAAGGTGGTGAGTTAGGCTCAAAGGCAAAAACAAGAACCTAACTATTGCAAACTAGGTACAAAGTGGAGTATTGCTCACTGACATGAAGCATTTTCCCATGGACCGCAACTGGGTCTTGGTATGAGAGTGGAACCAAGGCATGACTGGCTTAGCTTGGGTGGAGTCCCAAATACAGAGGCTGAGGATGGAGGAGAGAGGGTCATATCTGCAGCCATTTCCCTCCTACTTCAGAAGAAAGATTGCCAAGTTTTACAGATGGCTGAACTCAGACTAGGGGTGTAGACCCCTGTTGTTGCCTTTTGACCCCCCCTGGTTGTTGTCTATCTGAATTATGTATTTCAAAAATATTTTGATTCAACTTTTCTTCCACTTTTAGGCCAGAATTCCTAGATCTGAAGAGTAATTGCTCAAGAATGACCTTACCTAACTCTAGAAATTAGTCTTGCTCAATAAAAAGTCATCTCACAGAAATAAAACTAACTTGAAAAGAAGAGCATCAAATCTGCCGTCTTCTCTCTGCTCTTGGGCTTTTTTTTTGTTTTTGATTTGAGAGACAGAGTTTTGCTGTGTTGCTCAGACTGAAGTGCAGTGGCTATTCAGAGGTGTGATCACAGTGTACTGCAGCCTCCAACTCCTGGACTTAAGTGACCCTCCTGCTTTAGCCTCCTGAGTAGCTGAAACTATAGGAGTGCGCCACTGTGCTGGTCTTGGGCTTCTTATGTTTCACTTCTCTGAAGTTTTGTTACAGTTGGAGTTTGCATCATATGCCTCCTAGCTGGATGGTATTCATTCCTAAATTCTATTTTTATTTCTGCCTAGACTCCTAAACCACTTACTATTCCTGAACTCACCAAAGAGTTGAGCATCCTCAGCCCATTAAAAGGTACATACCGTCCCCACGCTCCCATGTGAAATGCTACGTTGGTTGAAACTCATTCTCCCTCTCTGATGGTGACCATAAAGGCTTTTTGTGAGAGGGCCTGTGATTTGTCCTTGGTATTGGCAGGGGCTTCAGGATGCAGCCACTTTTCAGGACAACTCAGTAAGGTACTCACAGAATATTGGCTGTGAGAATAAGTGAATGAATTCAGGAATGAAATAATACATTTAACAAATTTCCTGACAGTAGACGTCTTAAAATTGGCAAGCTTTTCCTAGAAACAAATTTCTCCTTCTAAGAAGCTAAATGAAGAAAATTTGAGTAACAACGGTGATAGTACAAACCAAAAGTTTTAACTTTTTAAAAATCCTGGATTTATTCATAATTAGCAACTTAAGTGTCAAGTTGACCTTGAACTTGGTAGAATCATTCTGACTCTGCTAGTAGTTTTTAGAGTTAAAAGGCTCCTATCTAGGAGACACTTTTTGGCTTTCATTTCTTACTCTTTTCATCAAACTTCCGGATCTCTTTCCAATGTTACTTCAAAGACAACTAGTGCATTAGCTACTTCCCTTACAAAGTTTGTAGATGCTAGCCTGAAGTAAAAATTCTGTAGTTTGGAACTACAGCTTGTTCTTCACGCTTCTTCTAAGATTGTCTCTGTAGAACTAAATGTCAAAATCTGAAAGCCGAGTTCAGGGCAGTTGATTGAAGGAGTATGATATGTAAAACACACTTTATGTACATGTGAGCCAAGATGTGTGCAAGGGGTGCAACAAAATGACTTGTGAGTGTCTCCCTCCTTGATCTGTTTTGACCAAACTTTATTACTCATTTAATGGAACTGTAACAAAGAGTAGGAATCAAAACACATGGGGATCACAGAGGCTGTTATGTTTATTGTGCAGAACAGACAGTGATAATCCACTAAAGAAATATTTTCAACAAGCAAGCGATTCAAAGTACAATCATAGACAGCAATTCTACATAAGGAACAAAGAATAAAGTTAGAAGACACTCAAAGGAACAGGGAGAAAGTCAACTGCAGTTAAACGTCTTGATACTTTTCTCCTGCAAACATACCTAACTTGCAGAAATGGTAGAAAAGTTAAATGTCCAGTCTTATTTAGCTGCGACCAACAACAGCAAAGAACAGTCCTATAAAATTTATCTCCCACAAAAATAAACTATATATATAAAAATTTTATGATGTTCTTACTGTTCCATTGGCCACAAGCTTTTTTTTCAGTATGAAAAATGAGGTATACTGGGACTTAAGAGGTAGTAGTGTGTTTTGATTGTACAACGTACGGGAAATAAAAGTGTAACTTCACCAGAGATGGAAATCACTCGGTGCACCATGTTTGGCCAACATGAGCGATTGCTTCAATTTTATCAGCTGGCCAATGAGGTTTCTAAAAGGCCCATCCAAAGATATGGAATGCGACTTTTATTTTTATGAGCCACTGTTTATTTGCTTATTTAATGCACAGTTAACAGTAATGTTGAGTTTTAATTCTCTCCATAGCTCCTTTGGTGATTCACAACAGTGAGCGATCTGCCAGTCTCAGAGAGGTATGTGGCCTTTGAAACTACCTCCCTGAAGCAGCTGGAAGAGAGATGGTTTTGAGTTTCATTTGGCTTCAGTACTAAAAGCCATACTGACAAAAGCTGTCACGAGAAACTACCTCCTGGCCCAGTTGATAATACCATGTTAAAAAGTCAGCACACTCACTAGGAGAGAAAGGCATAAAAACTCTACATAAGAAGCGTTTAAAATAAATCTGGTTGAGACATATTACAAAAATCACATTTGTGTAAAATACATGAAAATATTTGTCAAGCATTTTCTTATATTTAACTAATCTTAAAAACACATATTTTTGATTGCATTATGCAAAAGCAGGGCTTGTTGCATCTCACCTACAAAGCTTCAAGTTTCTTTGAAGGTTGGCTTTTATTTTATTTATTATTTACTTATTTTGCAAAAGTATGTAAAAATGTGTTCCTTTCTATCAAATGTCTTTTACAAAAATAGTTTTGACTAGGGATAGCTGCAGTTTGAACTATTTCAAACATTGCAAAAAACAAATGAATGCTGCAAGTAACAAGTTCATTCCTTTTGAAGTCTGGAGGTAGGTCTTTGCAAGTCAATTAGTCCATTTCCTTAAACAATTCATTTGAGGTACAGACTTGGAGGGTAATATTTAAATATTACAGTCAAATCTTGTGTGATGTGTAGTGTGATTGAGGAAAATTATCCTTAAGAACCTAGGAGCGACTTGGTTAAAAAATTTTCAAGTTAATGTAGAAATCTAGCAGAGAAGCTGAAACAAGTATTTGTAAAAATTTTTAATTAAAAAAACATAGAAAAATACATAGTCATGCTGAAACACAGTAAGGAGATTGCTTCTTTAACTGTAATTAAGTGTACAAAAAGAACTGCAGATGATTAGAATCACCTACCCAGTAAGTTTTTTTCTTGCATTGCTTGTGTATAGCAGCATGTAATAAGTACTAGACTGTAAATTCGTTGTAACATTCAGAGGTAGTATTGAGTAGTGGGGATATATTGCATCTCTGGCTAAAAGTGCAGTTTGAATGAAGAGATGGTGAACTCAAGCCGAAGAAAAGCACCTCGGTCAACCATCTTATGTCAAAACGTATTACTTGAAGTAACACATATGCTTAATTTGAGGTAAGTGGTATTCAGGTCTTTCATGGAAACTGATACACAATGAAAAGAGAGAGGGAGAGGAAGAGAGAGAGAGAAAGACACAGAGAGAGATTGCCCCCTTTTTTTTTTTTTTGCTTTTTAAATTGATGTATAACTATAGCAAAAGAAATTTAGATTTCGCTCCTCCCACCTCATAATTAGGTGAGTTCATCATGCATTATTCTGTTGTACCTTTTCATTAAATTACAAAGAGGATAATTTTACTTGTCTAGTTTCCTTAAATGCTCTGAGGCTGACAAGTGTTATTTATTGCTAAATGGCATTTTGGCTCTGTAGGAAGTAGATTTCCTAAAAATGAAGTGTTGTCCTGAAAACAAGTGCTGTGAGTAAATTTATTACTCCTGCTGATATGTGTGATATCCATAAATAGAAGAGTTGGCAATATTTGTTTGCTTACTTCCCTTTTTGAAAAATGAACATAACCTTTTCTAGTTTGTTAGCTGAACGAAAGGATACATCAGCATTTCGTCTCATTTAGAAATAAAAAGTTAAAAATCATCAAGTAAGTGTCTACAAGATTATACGAAAAAGAGAAAGTAGTATCTAGTCCTTATCTTTGGTGTTCTAAACAGAGGATTCACTACAGGGAGTGGGTTGGGGTGGTATTTGAGGTGTACACAGTGTTACACACCGCGTTCTTCCTATATGAATGCCCGACGTCACAAGTGTGACACGTTTCTTGTTTGCATGCAGTGCAGTGATTGACTAAACCCAATTCGGTTTTTCTCACCCGCCCACTCTTGCTTATCAGATCAACAAACTATTAGTAGGTTAAGAAAAAAGAAAACAGTAATTAAAAGTTGCATTGTTAAGCTGTGTCCCCTGTGTTTACAGCAGTTTTTCACTAAACCTGGGACTGTGAAGGGATTACAAAGAAGGTGATTAATATAGTCCTTTTTAAGGTTATGTGATTTCTCCCCACCCCACCCCCACCCTCCCACACCCCACCCCACCCCACCCCAGATGAAAGTGGAAAGACCATGGCAATACAGAATAAGTGGTCACTGCAGTGTCTTCTCCCTTCAAAAGATCCAACTGCTGCTGAGGTAGAAATCGAACGTTGGCGCCCCCTAGTCCTCTTCGGCAGACTCTTGTGAGGATGTCTCTTCAGTTTCCTCCTGGAACACACAAAGGGCACAGCCATGACGCTCAATCGTTATACTGTTTGGGCTGCTCTTGCCAACAGTTGAGAGGTAACCTGTTTCCACAGCATATTATGCTTGCCTCAAAAGACGATGACGATGACTGGCGAGCCCTCATTCCCAGGGCTTCTTAAACCGTAATTGAGGAATCAAGGTGTTGTTTTTTCCCAGAGCGGTCATTAGCCACTGTTGACTTAAGGCTTGACATCATGGCGGCTGGTCAGCAAATTCAATTGTTTGCTGTCCAGAGAATGTCAGGGCAATGCACACTTACTCACCAATTAGAAAAAAATAGGAATGGATAAATTTTTCTCGACAGCATGCCATTCATCAGTTTTAAAAACCGGCACACAAGAAAAATAGAGTTAGGGGGATCCTTTCTTAAGGTATAAATGAACCCACCCTCCAGATACTGGTAATAATAGCTGGTATTTTTAGAGTGCTTACCAGATGCTTAGGCACCTTCTGTTAATATTCCTGTTTTACATCTGAGAAAACCAAGGCACAGACAAGTAATGTGCCCAAAATTACAGGGTGTGTGGGACCAGGATTTGGGTCGGGTTGGTACTGGTGCCAACACCTGTGTGTGACCGCTACACCACTGTGCAGAGGCAGTGTGAGAGCAGGGGCAGAGCTGACAACGAGCCTTCCCAAATCCATTTCCTCCCCCCTGTATTTATTAAAGCACATTTTGAGACAGTGACCCAAGTTCGGCGTAACTGCTCAATCTCAATACTAATCCTCATCGACCAAACATTTGATGGTGGGCTAGCCAAGCAGAGAAAATCTAATATATATGTTTTTGCAAGGCCCCCCTCTTCATATAAATCTAACTCCTCCTTCCCTTTTCCTTTTTCTGATTCCTTATGGCTCTGGAATTTGTTGGGGTTTCTGTGAGCCGGCTTGAGCCGCAAAGTTCTCTTTCCTTTTGCTTATTTAACAAATGTGCAGTACCTTTCAGGACATGGGTGGTAAAGCGGAGACAATAAACATTTCCGATAAAAGCGTCGTTAGTGAGAGGATGATTTTTATCAAATGCTGCACATTGTCTCATAAGACGGCATGTGAAAAAGATCTGGGGGAAGAGGTAAACATTTACTCCTGCAGCAGACCGAGCCCCTTTAAGAATGGCCAGCTTAAAACAGCTTATAACAGTCTTCATACTTTAATAGATTTGATTTTCCACATGGCTTCATTTTGTCTGGGTGGCTAACCGACACAATTTATACCTCTCTTCCTTTCCCAGGTCACTACAGTACACCATTCAGTAAAGCATGCCTTAAAGCTTGTCTGCATTATATGACCAAACTTCCATTCATTAGTGTTTGAAACACTTCAGCTGTGAAGGGACTCCTAAATGCTACCATGTGTGACGCTTTTGCGTAAAAGCAGCAAATGGAAGAAAAAAAACCCACATGAACGGGCACTCACACATTCACATGAATACACACACACACACAAACACACACACACACACACACACACACACACACACCATCCTGGGCTTTAATCACAGGCTACTGCATACTTCAAACCCTTTGCAAAAGGTTTCAAATATTCTCTTTCCCCCTGAAGACTGAGCAAGCTGTAAATCCTGGGAATAAACACACATACAAATGAATGGATTACAGCTTGAAAAATATAACCACGGCAGCATCAAGTCATGAGATTTCACACCGGTTTTGTTTAGTCTGCTTTGGGTTTTGTGGGAAAAGTGGAACGTATGAGGCTACCTCCTCTTTAACTCCCAACCCCCAAACTGTGGGCCTCACATATTTAAGCAGCAGGTTTATACCTCTTGACTAGGCAACAGGCCATGACCCTGAGATTCTCTGTGGAGCCCTGGCCACAAAGGAGGATGTAGCATGATTAAAGCCATGGGCAGACGAAAGACAGATGAGTCAAAGATCAGCTGCCCTGTGACCCTGTCCTTTCACTTAATATTTAAATTCCAGAAAGTCACTAAGCTGTTAGGCAGATACACACCTCATTTGTCCCCAGATGATTCACTTCTCATTCTGACATGAGGTGTGGACTTAGGTGACTACTCTGAAACAGACCACGGCATAAAAGCCAGCAGGTATATTTTATTCCTTCTTACGGTTAACAAATTAATAGAACTCAGTCAAGCTGGCAGACCTCCTGGATTGAGCTGTAATTATTCAATTTCTAACTGTTTGATTTTTCTATATTATCCGGAAACCAAGGTACTTTCAAATCCAGAAGGAAGCAGAATTTTCAGGCCATGAACTTAACAAAGACCTTGTACTAGATGGAATGTGATCAGCTTTTCAAAACATTCCCAGAAACTTTGCTTGATGTGAGCTCCTGAAACTCCTGAATTCCAACCCTTTAGACACAATTCAGATGAAAATGGTAGTAGGTCATGTTGTTTCCTTAACTGTCCTTAAGACAATGTGGATAGTTGTTTTATTAATGTATCTTTCTGCTGACCTTGGAATTCTACTAGTAACTATCAGTTAGTACTGGGAACATGACTAGGATGTCAGAGGGTGGGAGTCTCACTCCATTAAAGGTTTGGAGGCAATGTGGCTCTCACATGCTCAGAATGATGCTTTTCTCAAATGTCTAGTTAGTGGAGAGCTCTCTCTTCTTGGCATAGCCCTGGCTGGCCACCCTTCAAAGGAAGGAATGGTTCCCAAAGGCGTGATGTGGTGGGGCAGGTGGCTCTTCCCACCTCTGCAAACCTCAGCTCTCACCTTCCCAGTGACTTGGTCTTTGGTTACATGTGTGGATTCTGTATGACAAGTGTGCATTCAATGAAGAGAAGAAAAATCCTCCCTGTCAGGAATGAGGTTGGAAAACCCATTCTCAGCTCCCCTAAGTGTCATGGTTTGGCCAGACTTAACACAGGGTGCTTCTGTGGTGCAAAGAGGGAACAGAAACAGGTGACATGGAGAATAAGCAGCTGGCTCCGACATCCCCAAAGAGTCCTGTTTCTGTAACTGAGGAGTTGGTAGGGACCCCTGAGCTTCAATCATCTTTAATAACTTAAAAGACATGGCTGGGGCTAGGTATGGTGGCTCCTGCCTGTAATCCCAGCACTTTGGGAGGCCTAGGCAGGCAGATCACAAGGTCAGGAGATCCAGACCATCCTGGCTAACACGGTGAAACCCCATCTCTACTAAAAATACAAAAAATTAGCCAGGTGTGGTAGCGGGCACCTGTAGTCCCAGCTACTTGGGAGGCTGAGGCAGGAGAATGGTGTGAACCCAGGAAGTGGAGCTTGCAGTCAGCCGAGATGGTGCCACTGCACTCCAGCCTGGGTGACAGAGCAAGACTCCGTCTGAAATGAAAAGAAAAAAAAAGAAAAGACATGGCCGTGTGTTATAGACAATAGCTTTTACCTTGACATGTTTTAAAAAAATTGCTTCGCATTTGTCACCTAATGGTCAAAGGACCTTTGAGCTTGTGTAGCTCCCAAGAGGAGCCCTGAAGTAATAAGGAAATGAAAACTGTAGCCAAGAGTTGAACACATCTCCTTAGGGTCTAGCGGCAGGGTGGGAAGGCTAAACAGCCGCTCTTTGGTCAAGAAGGCTTACCTGTTGGAATGGGGCTTCAGGAATGTTCAGATGAAAGGACTTTTCAAAGTGCAAGTACACAGTGACATTTTTATGAGCACCAGCCACTAAGGCCTCTAAACACTGAAAAGCTCCCAGCCATCATGCATGATGCAGCCCAATATCCACACTTAACTCCTAAGGCTGACAGAATTTTAAAATGTCTTGAATTTAATCAGACTTACCATACAGGCATGGATGAGGGTGTGTGCTGGAAGAAAGTTCAATATTTAATGCTAAGAGCTGAAGCTCTGGGTTTAATTTTCAGATGCAGACTGAACAGCAGGTCTGCAGTAGAAGAGGCCAGTGAATTCTAAATGGAACCGGGAAATACAAACACAGGGGTGTTGTCACCACGATGCCCTCCTTTGTGTGTGGTACGGAGTGCAAAAATCACAGAAGTCCATGTCAGCTTTAATAAGTCCTTATCTTTTTTTTTTTTCTTAACTGCAAAGAATTCTGCAACTATTCTATTACATGATGTTGCAGGCCAGAAATACATACGTAATTTAAGCTATCTTGCCAATAAACCTACAAATACTTGGTAATCTAGAAAGGGTAGTTATGGCTAAATGGCATTCTTTTTTGTCATCTGTGTATGTTCAACTTCTCAGGAACTCAGAATGACACACTTAGGAGTTTTCCACATTCATGAGTATCTTGAGTCAGTCCTGTCACAACAGAAATAAAGGGCTCTCTCTCTTCAGCAGCAATGACCAGGAACCAGTTTTTCAAGTTCCATCTGTAGCTAAGTGACCGGCAAGACCACAAAGCTCAGTTTTTCTATTTCTCTGTCAGATATTTTCATTTAAAATTTATTGGGACTGTTTAACTTAATGGAAAGTGATTATTTCCCCCAACTAGGAAAACTCTACAGCAGATTTTTAAAAAACATGTTAAATGGAACATATATAAACCATATAATCTGGCAAGAGCAAGGGATTCTGGTGGAAATGCTAGGCGGGAAATATGTTTTTCAAAAGGAGACAAGAAGTTGAGATATTGACAGCACTTGTACCTGATCTTGTCTTTATTTTTGCATTATGTATATAAAAACATAGAATTGTTAGGACTTCTTTGTGTGCGTTAGCATCAGCTTAATAAAGTCGGTTTGAAGGTCTTGCTAGGGCATGTTTAATGTAAAGAAGGTTGATCTTGGACCTCACTAATCATAGATGCCAACCATGGCACTAGCAGGTCTTAGTCCCACCGTGTCAGCCCAGTAATGACTATACATGTCTATCTACACTGCAGGGTTGTGTGAGAAATGTGACCACCACTTGGGGAAACCCTGAAAAAGAGTAAAAATCCAGTAAGACTATAGTGTGAAGCTGTGATTATTAATGTCAGTTACTCATTCTGTGATTATTTCTTTACCTGTGATTCAAGGATAGGTTCTTAAGAAAGAAAAAAACTATTAAAGAAGGTCCCCAGAGGAAAGTAAAATAAAAAATCTTAGATTCCTAAAATGCTCTCCTGCTTTTCTTGTCTGTAGCCTCAACAGAGTTCCATCACTGAAAATATTGCAACAGAAGTAACGCTGGTCTCTGGGATACAATGAATTTCTCCTTTCTGGGATAAAGGGCCATTTTTAAAAAATCTGGAGATGGTAGGCACATTTTTCAAATAGGGAAATCATTTTAGGTATAAACTAATTGCAAGTTTCAGGAGTCATGATTTCTGAGGATTACCGGTTTGATCAGTTTTCCATGCCAGGTTCAATTCATATTGCAGGAACACTGCATTTAAAAAAATAGCTAAAGACAGCAAAAGGATTTTTGCATAAACAAAGTATTCAAAAGAAGGGAATTTTTTTTTTTTTTTTTTTTAAATAGAGATGAAGTCTCACTATGTTGCTCAGGCTGGTCTCAAACTCCTGGGCTCAAGGAATACTTCTGCCTGGGCCTCCCAAAGTGCTGGGATAACAGGCATGAGCCACCGTGCCCAGCCCAGAAGAAGAAAATTTATTTCAATGTTTCCACAACTGTTGTGGAATGTTCTTATTTTTATGCAAAGTAGCTTTAAATTATGATTAAAAACTGCTTAAGGGTTATATTCCAGATGTGCTTATTAGTGGCATAGACTAGGAAAAACCTTTTCCCTTTGTTTTGTAGATGTGTAAAATTTTGCATAGGTGTTGTATTTGAGACCAGGGAACAGAACATTTGTGGATTTTAATCATTATTGCACCAAACGTTTTTCATTATCCTGAGTTATGACTTTTGAGTAAGATTATAAAGATATCAATAACAGTAAGTTAACAATTTCTCAGTAGACATTTGAGCGTCCAGCAAACATTTCCTGAATGTAAGTGTCTGAGGCAATGCAACATATTTCTATGCAACCATTAAGGATTTTCTTAGAAAGACCAGGTTTTAAAGCCAATTGCTATTTGTTCCACATTAATTTGGGTCAGCAAGTTTGGAGAGTAAGAAGAAAGATTATATATTGAGTAAATAATTGGTTGTTATCCAGTACACATCAAAATGTAGAGGAAAATTCTGCAATATGAAGGGGAAATGCAGGCAGCCACTGCCATTTTGTTTTGAGCCTAATGCACAGACTTCCCCACACAGAAACAGTCATACTTAAAAAAAAACTCTCACAGCAAATTTGTCAAGTCCAGAAACACTAAATTTTGCTTTTTGGAGTTTTATAAGTTGCCCTAAATTGAGTGATGTTCTTTCACTTCTGTTAGAAGTTGTCATCTCTATAAAACATTTCCTGCCAAGAACCGCTGACTTCATCCTGCCAATATTCCTGTATTACAACTGTTAGCTAAGCTAATTACTTCATCTGTTTACAGTTAATAATCATTTTGATACGCTTCCTCTGCCCTCCAATTTCCCTGTGCTTCTGTGTCCTTGAGCTACTTTACTAAGGGTTAAACCTTGGTTTCTACTTTGCTGTCTCCTTTTCCCTTGACCTTTGTGATGTCAGAGATCAGAGGTTAAGTCAAAAAGTATTTCCTACACAACAGAACAGTGCAACTCAGGGCAGCCTTTGATATGATTCTTCGTGTTTTGCCAGTTGGTACTAAACATTTACTGGCCCACAAGATGTTTTACTAGCTTGAAAGTGCATAAGCAAGAAAAAAAATACATCAGTAATCTTTGTGACTTAGGCTGTATAAATCATTATGCTCCTTGAGTGAGCAGACGAGTGAGTATTTGTAAGTCTGATTTATTATGAACTATTTACTGCACTGGCCAAGGTACCATGTAAAAGATGAGTGTTCGAGTGAGAATGCTTTCCCCTTTCCTCCTTCCCTCTTTGTATGTCTAGACTAAAAGCCCCCAGTAAAAATGCCTTCTTTGAGAACGAGATGCTGACTGCAATTCATCAACTTGCTTGTCCCAAAATGAAATCTCTCATTTTGCTCCAAACAATGTTTAGGTTGTCTGAAATATAAACATCCTTAAAACTGCCCTTGAAGTCTCTGTAAAAACATTCAACATTTTATTTTGAGGGGGAAGAAATCCCGTGATAATCAAGGCTTACTGAGATTTCTTTGCCCGGGTGCACACCACCCACAGAAGATGTTACTCGCAAGTAAAAACTCTTTTTTTTGAAACAGAGAGCTTTGTTTCCAGTCTTTTAGAAACTGAAAACTTTGCAATCCTCTCATTGGGAAATTGAAAAGGAGCAGGTTTATACCTGTCCTAATTGCCAGAGGCATCGTTTGCCAGGGCTGTACAACAATGGGGAAAGTAGATTGAAAGGGTGGAGAGCTGCTAGGATTTTAAAAACCTGTTTTCCCTTTGGGTAGAAGAAAGGTGAGAGAAAAATGTCTGAATTACATTTAGGGAGTCCCTTTAAGTCTCAGGTTAAAGCCTTAAAAGGGTAATAGCAATAAACGATCAAATACCTGATAAACTAGCGAAACATTTTTAGACAACTCAGATGGAGAGAGGCTTATTTTTATCAAAGTAAAAACTTGAGTAACAAAGCACCCTCTAATAATAATAATAATCTGGTACTTTTATCGTGTTTCTTTTTTTAAAAAAAGAAAAAGAAAAACCTACCACCATTTCCTACTAGAGTTAAGAATGTAATTCATATGACTGAGAATTCAACTGCTCAAATTGCTAAAAAACGAGCTCATTTCTATTTCTTTCTTTCTTTCTTTTGAGATGGAGTCTCGCTGTCACCCAGGCTGGAGTGCAGTGGCACAATCTCTGCTCACGGCAACCCTCCCCCGCCAACCAGGTTCAAGCGATTCTCCTGCCTCAGCCTCCCGAGTAGCTGGGATTATAGGTGCCCACTGACACACCCGGCTAATTTTTGTGTATTTGGTAGACACGGGGCTTCACCATGTTGGCCAGGCTGGTCTCGAACTCCTGACCTCCCAAAGTGTTGGGATTACAGGCGTGAGCCACCGCACCCAGCCTCATTTCTATTTATTTCTAATTAGCTGATTTTAATTTATTGTTTATCACTTGAAGTGCAAATATAGTAGAGTTATTTTGTAAGCTGTTTTCATTGGTTTTGGAATTTTAGAAAAAAGTTAACGTGCATATTACAGATTTTCCCCTTTAGCTTTTTAAGAGACTATTAACTCTCTCATTAGGATTATGGGACACACTTGATGTTTGCAGCTGATGACACCTGGTGGATTTCCCAAACACAAACCCCTGCAACAGGGTGGTCCTTCACTTTTCATTTCTCTCTAGATGCATGTACTTGTATACACAAACACAAGTGCGTATGTAGGTGCTGAGATTTATCATAATTCTGAATTCGTCTCGTCAGAATAAACTCTGCTGCTTTGTACCCCAGGTTCAACAAGGGTCATTCTTGAAGTTCTGAGGAGACTTCAGCATTGAGCAGTATGAGGATACTTCACCACAGAGCCTTTGTAATTCTGTATACGTGTGACATAAATGCTAGGAAGATGATTCTAAATGCTTTAGCCCTAATGATAGGATGGAGCAATTACTAGAAAATTTCCTCCAGCTAAAAAATTCCTGCCTTAAAAAACATTCAATGAAAACACTTGATGTCAAAGAGGAAGTACTTTGGAATAAATCAGGATTCTAGAATTTTTGAGACTATAAATCTCTGGAAATGAAAAACTTAACAGTCAAAAATAAGTCAGAATGTAATAATGCTACCTGGAATTTATATAATTATGAATTTTATGTAATGTTCTTGGGAGTAAGGGAAAAGGCATTATTATTATCCCATTTCCTAGATGGATAAATAGAGCAAAGAGAAATTAATTAGCCCAGTGATGGGGCCAGAAAGAAAAATGTAGGTCTGTTTACACACTGCCGAGCCCTTTTCTTTAGATGTAAAATATTTAGTTGTGCTAAAATTTTTACCACCTCAAAAGCGATTCTGAATGTAACCCCTCAAAGTGCTGTTGAAGGAAGGATATGAGGCTGAGTTAATCCACATTGCCACATGGGAAAGCCATCTGGGAGGGTATTTTGAAAGAAACAGATGGAAAAGGAAGAGATTCTTTTGAATGTAGTGTAAAATTTACATTAGCTTTCACGAACTTTCACGTAGTTTTCATGTTTATATAATTCATCACTGTGTCATTAGACAATATAAATTAGATAGCCCAATAAGCTCATGTTCTTTTTTATAATTCTGAGTCTGAACTCTCCTATAAAGGGCAAATCTGGAACAGGGTCTGTAAGATAGCCAGACTGATCCTTGAAGATCAACTCAGTCCGCTTGTGGCTTCTTTGAGATTTTGGATTCTCTTGGGAAAAAAACTGTGATTTCACTTATATTATTTCTTAATGTATTAATGTCCAACTTGCAATCAGTTCTAGCCACATTAATAATCTCCACCTATGGTGTATTTGTTCTTGCCTCTCTACCTTTGTATATGCCATTCATCTCATCTGTAATTTCTTTCCCTTAATTTATGTTTCAGTTTTCCCTTCTGCAACTCAACAACAACAAAATCAAACAAAACAAGAAAATTCCAGTCTTATCATCCCCTTGATAACCTGAGGCATTCCACTCATTCATCTGTATCCCCCGTGTGTCCCATACACATTGACATTCTGTGGTCATTTGCTCAACAAATGTTCAGACATCCTCTCATGTGTTTTCACGGAGTGTCTTCATCTCTAGTTGCACATTAAACTCACTTAGGGAGTTCACAAAAAATACTGATATATCTCCAGACCAAATAAACAGAATCGCTCAAGGGTGGGGCCATGCTGGGGAGGTAAATGTTTAACTATTTGCTCCTCAGGAAAAAAAAAAGTCCTGATTTGTAGTATTTGTCACTTTCCATGGTGTAAATACTCCCACCGTAGTGGATTTCAAGCTACCTACTTGACATCACTGAACACGGAATTCAGAAAAGATGTTCACTATTTGCTCACAAGGGCCGGTTCCAGCATACCACTGGATAGGACACAGGCATATACATATAAATACATTTCTCAGATGCAGTGACTGTTTTTCTTTGTTTGACTCATCTTCCCTATGACATTAAGCACAGGGGCTGAATCAATATTAACAAACCACATAAAGTTATTAATCTATAGTTCACAGCCTGTGATGCAAATGTGAACTCTGCCTCATCCTTTGACTCAAATGCACAGAATTATCAATTTACTTTCTCTTGATTTTTGTACAGATAAAGGATGAGAAGCTAAATATTTTTGGGTTCTCCTACTTAAAATGTCAAGTTTTTGTTTATATATATATATTTTTAAATATTGCTTAAAGATACACAAACACTGGGTCTTTTTAGCCCCCTCTCCCACTCTTAGCTTTTAGGTATGGGAGCACAATGATAATGATTTTTTTCATGGTAACTCTGTTTTTATTCCACTTAAAGCTCATATGTAGTTGTTTGAAGACACTTTCCCTGGATCCTTTCATGTGTTTGGAAGTTTCAATTCTCTTCTAAGTGGCATTTTTAGAGAATAGTAGATATATAAGATTGCCCAGGTGGTCCTTCCCAGGCAAGGCAACATTGACCTAAGAAAATAGGATGCAAGGTAGATTTGTAAAGACTTCTAGGGAAAAAGATTTCATGGATACTTAAAATTACATGAAAGAGTTCTACTTAATTTGATAGCTCATGACACTGCTTACTACTTATTTTAGCAGGTTCAGCATGTTACCACCTAGATCTCCAATGACTATTTACATCCAGAAGGGAAGAGAACAGCAGAACATTCTTATACTTTAATAATGGCTCACATTATTAGCAATCCTGGTTAATTTATACTTCAGTTTTGTTTTCTTCAAGATATGCTTCCTCAATAAATATGTTTTTTTAATGTTTCTATGTATAGATTATAGTGAGGACAAGGTGCTCCAGGAATATGGGGCAAGAGACGTAGAGCTATTTCCCAATTTGATGTTGCCAAAAACTTCAGAGACTGTGATTCAAGTTATTTAAATAAGCTCTAAGAATGCATCAGTCTGCAAGTTAGTATAACTTAACTTCCAAGTATTCCAGCATTCTTTGGAGTGTTTTGGGATCATCAAATATTATGAAATGGTTCAATGAAGAAATACGTTTCCAGTCATGAATCATTAGATATAAGTCTGGTGTCAAGTCAACAGAATATAGACAGTCAGTTGGAAGGACAAAATCTGATGTTTAAGAATTGGTAAAATACAGGATAAG